>NC_092334.1:664025000-664350500 GCF_046630445.1 Rutidosis leptorrhynchoides
TGGCAGCACCAGTACCACCAACAACAACATCCGTATCACACGTCTCGACATCACAATCTATACCTCGAACATCAACATCATACACACCATAGATACCAAGGAGTACCAACAACGATGAACGATGAAGTATTGATCCATAACTTCATTGAAGAAATATTCTGCGAAGAATGTGTGATTCTTAATAGTAACGATGAAGTATTAACCCATAACTTCATTAATATTCTGCGTAGAATATGTGGTTCCTAATAGTTTTAGAGATTACTTATTCTAGCTCAAACCGAAAAGCAAATGAGATTAATATCATATTAACTCATTAAATCCATGATTACATCTGAAGAAAATATATATGTATATATATTTTCATAAAGATTGTAATTAAAAGTTCTTTTTTACAAAATGTTAATGGTGAAAATATTTTAACGGGTAGGTAATACCCGAGAAATATTTAGATTTCACATTAATAAGTTACACTGTACATTCTTCGAATTTGATTCAACGGTCATTTACTACCCTACTTATATCCACATATACGAATTCGTTCACAACAGAATAACCATTTTTATTCCATTTCATATTTAGATTTTGACTTATCAGAATCCAATAAATGGCATAATGAAGAAAACATTGGACAAAATAAAATTTGTTAGAAACAAACAAATTAACTATGAGGAAAATTTTGTTAAGAATCCACGCTAACAAAATCCTAGCTAACTGTTCCTAGCTAACTAATTACATTTTATTTATCACAATTTTATTTATCGTCATTTAAATTCTGTTATTTATTTTACGCACTTTAAATATCGGGACACGTATACAAGGTTTTGACATATCATATAGATGCATCTATATATATTATTTGGAATAACCATAGACACTCTATATGCTATAATACTTGAGTTCGCTATACAGGATTGAGGTTGATTCTCAAATAATATATATACTTTGAGTTGTGATCGAGTCTGAGACATGTATATAACGGGTCACGACATGTATTAATTAATTCGAATATAATATATTAAACTATTTATGAATTGTTGAACAATTAACTGTGGACTACCAATATTGGACAATTAAAATGAATTAAAATATTGATTATAACATATGAAACTAAACAATTCTTCAAGTTTGCCACTTGATTTCATCTTAAACCTCATTTGTATCTTGACGATTACAATCTGCGTTCAAACCTTTCATAATTCTTGAAAACACCTCAATCGAGAGGATGAACCAACCGCATTTCATCTACATAAGAAGAGATTGATGCATATAGTTATGCACTTGAAAACACTCGGAACTTAAGTAAACATTTAACACGTATCTTTATTAGCTCCTTTGGCGTTGTTATTACCGAAAATTACTTTGCAATTCCTTCCCAAAATAGCCAATTTTGTCACAGCTTCAACAAATCAATTTCAACTTTTCATTAGAATAAGTCTTATTATAACTTTGATATATACATTTGCCCCTTCATCATCGCACCGGAGAACCTCTTATATTCCACCACATTACCAGCAGACGTACCAGCAACCTTGTTGCTCTTTGACTTAAAACTCTCCGACAAATCACTATACTTATATATTGAAGTCTTATCATGAACTCATCGGCATCTTGGAACGAGAATTGCCATACCAATTATCGGAAATCAGCAATCAGTATTTTGAATCTCGCAGCATTCCTACATCAACAGTTATATGTATACGTATAACATTTATCTTTTAAAATTATGATCATCCATTTTGAAATTCTGAAAAGCACTCAGTTTATGAACCAATACTCTAAATATTCAAAAAGCTGAATGAAGCAGCAGAAACTATAACCGACTTTAACAGCCAAAAGTTTGATGATAAAGAACAATATGTTGGCAAAGCTCAGAAAAAGAGAAGGTTTGGAACCGAAAAGCGGATTATGCGAAACTATAAAGGAGGCTGTGGACAAATCACAAAGATTAAACTTGCCTTCAAAGAATCTAAATGATTCAGTATCCGCTAAAGTCATTAACGAATACCTTGCTCCTTAATTATTCTAAATCATTGTGAATTAATTTCTTCATCACAATTTGACTCTAAAATCATAAGATATCATCGTATCTTTCATTATAAATATCCTCGATATTTCTGAAGATATCTTCATAAATATTCTTGTCCGATATTAATTATCTCTCCGCGCTATCTGTGCTATATCATAAAAGACAACTGTTTTAGTTTCTAAATCTCTGAAAACTTAGAGTTTAAATTATGAATGATTTTGAAGTAGTGTTGGAAATTGATGCATGAGTTAGTATAATATAATGACACTTGATCAACGTGATTATATACAGTAAATCATGCTGAGTTTCTAAATGGAACGTGATGATTCACATATCATAACGTCATCATGTACCATGTTACACGACTCTTACATTCTACTAAATCTCTAAACAAATCAAGAACATATTTTCTTGATAATTCTATCTTTTCCAGTGACTTCTGAAGATTTGGCAATGTTTTTGAAATATGAATTGAAGTTTAAAAGATGAGAGTTGTGAAAATAAATAAACAAAGAGGGTGGATTTATAGTGAAATATCCGACAAAACAATTAAAACCGATCATCGCATTTAACAAATAGGATTCTAATTTCCTTAATTACAGAAGAATCAAATCTTATTACGAAGATTTTCTCTAAATCCCTTGAATTTTGGAAATCAACCGTGATTACGTCACTGGTTAAATCAAATCTGCATTTACTCATTTCACTCTTTTGTGATAACTTCGCTCGTACTCTTCACAAAATCAAATTGTTTTGTCTATATTACTCAATGATGATAAAACTCTAATTTTCAACTCGTATGCGTCATGAAAACATATTTATTGTCAGCCATGACCATCCCAATCAAATTTCGGGACGAAATTTCTTTAACGGGTAGGTACTGTGACGACCCGTAAATTTCCGACCAAATTTAAACTTAATCTTTATATGATTTCGATACGATAAGCAAAGTATGTAATGTTGAGTCTAGAAAATTTTGGAATGATGTTCATATATTCATATATTCATTTGACCTTCGACTATTCCCGACAATTCACGAATGTAAATAAATACATATATATTTAAATATAAATAGTTATGAATATATTTGAAGTACAACTTAAAATATTACATGCTATAATTAAATATGTAAAATAAAAATAAAATATAATAATATTATTATTAAATAAATATGTATATATATATATGTGTATATATATATATATATATATATATATATATATATATATATATATATATATATATATATATATAAAGTAGATTAAAAATAAATAATAAATGATGGTAATACTTGTTGGATGTACCGATTGTTATTACACAAGTCTAAATTCAAACTTATATGATTTTAAAATAAACAGTGATCCAAAAATGATATAAATTTTAGGCTGATTAGAAGTAGAAATGTGTTTAGGATCTAATTATTAAATTTTAACATTTTACATATTTTACCTGGGGTCGAGCACTAATAATTAATTTAATCTATATTTATTAAATTAACCAATTAATAACCATTTTTATGAAATAATAATTAGAATAAATATTTATATAAAGTTATGGAATTTTTCTGAGTACTTTTATTGCCACTGTTTAACAACGGATCAAGATTTAAAAATTCATATTAGAACTGGCGGCAGAATAAATTTAAATTGAAGACTGTTTATGTATTGAAAACTTTGTAAATTACCGTGCATGTTTGATTCTTTATTTCTCTACTTTTGATCTTTGTCATATACTTCTGTAATATTATTTGATTGTAAGTGGGATAAATTTTTTTATGTCAATGGCATATAATACAACCATCAACCCATTTAGTTCTACTTGTTACCACTTCTCTATTATTTCTTCTTTTCCTCTTCTTTCTAAAAAGCAAGCATACATATCCATATTTCATCCGCTATTCGATCAAATTCCTTCTGCTTGTTGCTAGTATTCAACCACCACACTAAATCATCATCAACAAATATTAGTGATGCTTCTTTTCTGTTTTAGTATAGGAAGATCAAGCCATCATCCATGATTACTTTAACATCACCTTACCACCATGAACCATCAAGAACTAACAACCAACTCTCACTACCCGATTCATATTTTTTTTTCTACTCGTCTACTAAGATCACCCAACACCAAGTGTGACTAATTATTGATTGCTACTCGACCAACAACAAAACCATATTTTTGATTGATTTCTGCTCCACAAAACCCACCGTTTGAACCCTCACTAACGAGACCACCATGGAACCATTCCACCACCCTACAACCCATATCACCACCCTTGCGTTTTAATTTTTTGTTTGTCGAGCACCACAACTTCACCATAACCGAATCACCTTATACCATTACAACCCCAATTCATCAAACAACTCGTTAAAATTTGAAGTTGCTGTTAATGTTTCTGTCAAACTCGACACCACCACAAACTAAAAACTATTACGGCTGCTACTGTTTTTCGGTTTTGCAAACAACCATCACAAGAAACATCCAAACCCCCCATTTAATTTCGCAAACTTATAAAACGCTGCAACCTTACTCACGTTTCTATTACCATTCAAACCTAACACCTATCTATAAACCCAAGTCATCTGCTACAACTTGTTTTCTATTACCAATCGAACAAATAATTGCCACCAAGAGTTTATTATTATATTGTTGTGGCCGACACCATTAAACTAAATACCCCACCTTTTTGTCTCACAGTTAGTTCATGAATTATTGATGAATAATAAAACGTTCGGATTGAATTAATTTTTTTTTTGGCTTCTTCCAAGTTTGATCCGGTAACATCAATGTTCCATAAAAATAGAAGTCTCATCCGATTGTTGTTATTCTAATCTGATTTCCGTTTCCATTCTTTTGCGTTTGGGCTGCTAATTGAGTCACGTCCCGTTTGTATGAATGAGCCAAGAAGATACCTGCTACTTTTCTGTCCAAGATTAAACCTTGTTATTTGCAGCCGTAAACAATCACCATTACCTTCATCAAACAACGCAACTTGATCACCTCTATAAACCTACCTCAGTTAATCTATTGCTATTGACCGTGAACAAGAGGAAGGCACAATCATGATTGATGATAGTGACAGAGAAACAAGCGATGATGGTAAAACATGACGATAGGTTTAACAGAATGAGCTGTAAAGAAAAAGAATAGAGAAACGATACCTAAATGGTTGCTGTTATTTATTTCCTGATCGAGGGTTACGAATTCTGATTTTTTTATTTACTTCTTTACATCGACACTTCCTTTTCCTTTAAAATTGTTATACAGACTGGATACTTTTCTCCTTTGGGCTTGTTTGTTTAGGGGGATATATATATTAAATGGGCTGTAGGAATATAGACATTTAATTTAGGCTGCCATATCCTGGTTTCAACTTGGGCCGTGATATTCATTTTGCTGTTGGGCTGTAGGTTTAAGCCAGTCTGTAAAGGTGTGATCAAGCTACCTTGTTTATATATGTGAGGTTAATGAACGAGATTATCAAAGAGGTTATATGATTATAAAAATGATAGATATTGATAATTGGAGGTTGACGACATGTGAATTGCAAGGTGTTAATATTATTATGATCATGATGGTTATAATTTAATAATAATGATGATAATAGAGGCTGGTGATGATCAGGATGATGATAAAAATGATAATCAAATGGAGAGGATGATTAAGATTCATGATGATGATAAATGGGTTATGATGATAACGAAACAGAAATAGGGTTAAATGTAATTAAGATACGAATTATTTCGGATAAACAAACTAGCTCAGTTGGTTAAGGGTGTGGGTTTAAGCAAGAGGTCACGGGTTCGAGCCCTGTCTATGGCATTCTTTTTAGAAAACTTGTTCTTCAAAGGTTGTACTCTATTTTATTAATTGTATTATTATTAGTATTATTATTATTATTATTATTATTATTATTATTATTATTATTATTATTATTATTATTATTATTATTATTATTATTATTATTATTATTATTATTATTATTATTATTATTATTAGTATTATTATTATTTGTAGTATGATTAAAACTAATATTGTCATTATTATTATCATTATTATTATAAACATCATTATTTCTAAAACTATCATTTTTAGCATTTTTATGAAAAGTATCATTTTAGTAAAAGTATTATTTGTATTAAAATTATTAATATCAATATTATTAAAAATAACATTTTTAGTAAAATTATCACTTTTATTACTATTAGGCTTATTATTATTATCGTTATTATTAGTAGTATTATTTTTAGAGACTTTATTATTATTTTTATCACTATTATTATTATTATTACTATAATTAATATTTTTATCAGTATTATTATTATTATTATCATTATAATCAAATACTACCTTTGTTACTATTATTGATATAAAAATATACTCATAGTAATATTACATATAAGTATGTACTAATCATATTAACATTTTTAACAAATTAGGTATCTTTAATATAATACTAATTATATATATATATATATATATATATATATATATATATATATATATATATATATATATATATATATATATATATATATATATATATATATATATATATATATATATATATATATATATATATATAATACATAATTTAAGATATAATATATGAATCTGTTCGATTACGATTATCTGTGTTAATATATATAAATGATATAGGTTCGTGAATCCGAGGCCAACCCTGCATTGTTCAGTTTCGTCATATGTATTTTTACTACAAAATACATTATTGTGAGCTTCATTTGCTCCCTTTTTAAATGCTTTGCAATATATATTTTTGGGAATGAGAATACATGCACTGCTTTTATAAATGTTTTACGAAATAGACACATGTAATCGAAACTACATTCTATGGTTGGATTATCGAATTGAATATCACCCCTTTTAGCTTGGTAGCCTAAGAATTAGGGAACAGACACCCTAATTAACATGAATCCGAAAGGTAGATCTACGGGCACTAACTCCCCCCATACTGGAAAATGGTATGCTTTAGTACTTCGAGTTTATATTATACAGATGGATTTCTGTTTTGGGGATATTCTATATGCATGATGTTAATGTCGGTTACCAGGTGTTCAATCCATATGAATGATTTTTAAACACTTGCGAGTGTATGATTATTGAATAAAGGAAATCTTGTGGTCTATTAAAATTATGAAAATGATTGTTTATGATAAACTAATGAACTCACAAACCTTTTGGTTGACACTTGAAAGCATGTTTATTCTCTGGTATGAAAGAAATCTTCTGCTGTGCATTTGCTCATATTAGAGATATTACTTGGAGTCATTCATGACATATTTCAAAATACGTTGCATTCGAGTCGTTGAGTTCATCAAGATTATTACTAGGTCAATTGTAGTTGGATATATTATGAAATGGTATGCATGCCGTCAACTTTCGATGTAATGAAAGTTTGTCTTTTAAAAACGAATGCAATGTTTGTAAAATGTATCATATAGAGGTCAAGTACCTCGCGATATAACCAAATGTAATGTATTCGTCCAGATGGATTAGGACGGGTCGTTATAACTAATTTGTGAGCTATAAAAAGGATAACTATCATATTATAATTCTACTCTGATATTCGATATATGCAATGCCCAATCACAGTATAGCCCAATCACAGTATATGCAATTCTTACCCTTGTAACTAATTAAATTAAAGATATGGTTAATAGTTATTTTCTTTTATCTCCGACCTACAAGTATACTTCAAATGAAATAAAAACCTCACAAGTGGTTTATGGTGATTAACATATATATAAATAATCATCTACTGATATCACGTGTAGGATATATTTGATCTACTTTTATAAAATTACTTACAAAGACACGAGCAGCTTCACCTTCACCAATTTTGTAACATTCCTTAAACATATCCACCTTAATTGGCTCTCTTCCCAACTTCACCTACAATGAGTAAAACCGAGGTAACTATTAACGATGTATATTCAAAAGCTATACGTACTATATAAATAATTCCCCATGATATATTACCTTCACTTCTTCACGAATTCTTGCAAAACTTTTTTTCCCCGTCATTTGTGGCAACTTCTTTTTAGCCCCATTGTCTTTGTTTTTTCCGGTCATCTCCTGAACAAGAAAAGAGTGGTCAGTAATCGAGGAGATCAAATCACGGTGGTTAGTCTATTTACATGAAAATGTAAGAATATATCATACTATCACATCATCTCTGGTCCAATATTCAAGAAGTCTTCTCCAGTGTCTTTTGGTTAGTTGTAGAGGTGGTGACTTTAATAGCTCCTCCATTGGTTTAGACGGGTCAAAGTAACATTCCTTAACTCTCGACCTCCAATTTTTCATCTTGCGCCCATATGATTGGAGTATCCATGAATTAGCAGTTGGTGGAAAATCAAACTTTGTCTACAAATTAAAAAAAAAATATAAATCACATGCATGAGAACAAAAAAAAAAAAACATATTATCACACAGATTTTAAAATATGTACCCATAAGAACTTCAGCAACTTATCCTTCTTTTCGGGTTTAACTTTGTTCCACGGTCTATAAATTGGACAATACTGGTAACTCCGTGATAAGTGACCAAGAAAATGGGTAAATACTGTTTGCACTAATTGGCTGGCCATGTTCATTAAAACTAATAGGAAGTCGAACATGTGGCTTTTGCATATAAATCTGCCGCATAAGAGTCGGTCCTCTCGACTGATTATCTACAAAAATATGTGCACTTGATTTACAACTGATACACTAAACAAGAAACAATATAAATCAAATAAACAAACCAAATTAGAAAAAGAAAAAATAACCTGGTTCAGTTTCTTCATTCACACGTGAACCTTCTTCAGGTTATTCATGTAGTACTTCAGTTAGTTGTACTTTAGTTTGTTGTACTTCAGTTTGTTGTAGTTCACCTTGTTGACGATGCTCTTCAAAATCTTCATCATAACTTGTGTAATTATCATATTCTTCATTTTGTCGTTGTGCATCATCCTCGGGCTCCGTATCTTCATCTTGTAGTTGAAGACAACCCAGACCTCTACCTTCTTCTTGGCTGACTCATTGAACTTTACTTTTACTTAACCTCGGCCTTTTATCACTTACATGGCCCTTTTGAGACTTGGATTTTGAGGATGATTCTTTGGAGACATGAGGTGCAATAACTCGTTTTCTGATGGTATTGGGTGCAACGAACTGGCGTTTTCTCATGGTATTAGCCTCAACCTGTTGAGAGGATCTAAGTGAAGACTTTTTGATTCCTTCAATTGCCATAATCTATAAGAATGTAAAGAACAATAATGAGCAATTATATCAATTAACGCAACTTAGTTATAAACAATTTTATAAACAGAGTAGTTAGGAACAATTAAAATTACAGAATTGTTAATCCATTTTCGTGAAAAAAGATATACAGTTTGGTGAAAAAATATATACAGTTCTTGTGAAAAAAGATACCTGTGTCCGATCTTGTGAAAAAATATATCTGTGTTCTTTAAGAGTTAGTTAACTGTTCTTTGAATTGGTGAAAAAAGATATAAGTGAGTTGTTCAAAAACATTTTAACTAGCTAACCCCAATTTGATTTGGCGCACACACTAGTTTTGATCCATCCACACCAAAACAATCTAAATTACCTATTTTACCCTTGTAAATAGTACATTGACTTACTAGTAGTTTAAGGGTGAAATAAGAAGTTTGTATTATTTTATAGTGGATGGATCAAATGCTAGTGTGGAAAGGTCACCTCCCAAATTTTGGAGGTGAAATTTGAATTTACCCAAATTTGGGAGGTGATGTTTGAATTTACGATCAGGTTCAAAATTTGGGTCCGAAATCCATAATATTTGGCGGTTTTTTTTTGAGAGGGTAAGTTTTGGTGAAAATTAATTGAGGCCGTATAACTTCTCTATTATCTAGCTATTACTGGTAATTAATTTATAAACTTTATAGAATAAATGTACACGAAATTAATTTAATTATTCATAAAATGTAATTTTTTTTAAATATATCATAATTTAACATCGTTTATCGTAATTTAACATTGTATTATTTTAGGGTTTAGAGGTGAAATTTGAATTTACCCAAATTTGGAAGGTGCATGGTTTAGGCTTTAGGGTTTAATGTTTAGGGTTCATGCATATGGTATAATGTTCAGGGTATATGGTTTATGGTTTAGGGTTTTAGGTATAGGTAGGATTTAGGGTTGGTATAGGGTTTATGGTTTAGGGTTTGTGGTTTAATGTGTAGGGTTTGGTTTTTGGTGGTGTGCCTAAAAGTTGGTGGTGTACGGATCATCACCCTTATGGTTTAGGGTATAGGGTTTAGGGTACATGGTTTAGTGTTTATGGTATAAGATTTAGGGTATAGGGTTTAGAGTTTTTGGTTTAGGGTTAGGGTTTAGGGTTTATGATTTAATGTTTGGGGTTCAGGGTTTAGGGTTTAGGGTTTATAAACCCTAAACCCTAAACCCTAAACCCTAAACATTAAATCATAGACACTTAACCCTAAACCCTAAACCCTAAACCCTAAACCCTATACCATATACCGTAAACGTACACATTAAATCATAAACACTTAATACTAAACCCGATACCCTAAATCCTATATCCTATATACCATAAACATTAGACCATGTACCCTAACCCTATACTTGTACGGATAATCACCCTTATGGTTTAGGGTATAGGGTTTAGGGTACATGGTTTAGTGTTTATTGTATAAGATTTAGGGTATAGGGTTTAGAGTTTTTGGTTTTGGGTTAGGGTTTAGGGTTTAGGGTTAAGTGTCTATGATTTAATGTTTGGGGTTCAGGGTTTAGGGTTTAGGGTTTATAAACCCTAAACTCTAAACCCTTAACCCTAAACATTAAATCATAGACACTTAACCCTAAATCCTAAACCCTAAACCCTAAACCCTAAACCCTATACCATATACCGTAAACGTACACATTAAATCATAAACACTTAATCCTAAACCAGATACCCTAAATTATATATCCTATATATACCATAAACATTAAAACATGTACCCTAACCCTATACCTGTACGGATCATCACCCTTATGGTGTAGGGTATAGGGTTTAGGGTACATGGTTTAGTGTTTATGGTATAAGATTTAGGGTATATGGTTTAGAGTTTTTGGTTTAGGGTTAGGGTTTAGGGTTTAAGGTTTATGATTTAATGTTTGGGGTTCAGGGTTTAGGGTTTAGGGTTTATAAAGCCTAAACCCTAAGCCCTAGACCCTAAACCCTAAACTCTAAACCCTAAACAGTAAATCATAGACACTTAACCCTAAACCCTAAACCCTATACCATATACCGTAAACGTACACATTAAATCATAAACACTTAATCCTAAACCCGATACCCTAAATCCTATATCCTATATGCCATAAACATTAAACGGTTAACCATGTACCCTAACCCTATACCTGTACGGATCATCACCCTTATGGTTTAGGGTATATGGTTTAGGGTACATGGTTTAGTGTTTATGGTATAAGATTTAGGGTATAGGGTTTAGAGTTTTTGGTTTAGGGTTAGGGTTTATGATTTAATGTTTGGGGTTCAGGGTTTATAAACCCTAAACCCCAAACCCTAAACCCTAAACATTAAATCATAGACACTTAACCCTAAACCCTAAACCCTATACCATATACCGTAAACGTACACATTAAATCATAAACACTTAATCCTAAACCCGATACCCGATACCCTAAATCCTATATATCCTATATACCATAAACATTAATCCATCTACCATAACCCTATACCTGGCCTAAACCATAAGGGTGATGATTCGTACACCACTAGCCAACTTTTAACCTACATTATGTATATTATTTTATATTTTATTAATTATTTGAATCTTTATCTTAAACTTATAGTATTAGATCTTATTAGATGTATCAAAATCATCATATAATAATAATAATAATAATAATAATAATAATAATAATAATAATAATAATAATAATAATAATAATAATAATAATTATTATTATTATTATTATTACTATTACTATTAACAATTTATAATAACATCGTACGTATTTAATTGCAATTGCAGTCATCATCAGTTTTTAAAGATGTGTTTGCAGATCTAAGTTAATTTCAATCATCGATTATTAATCAGTTAATACGTAATTGAAGATATTATTTGTAATCATCGAAAAATTGGGTCAGCTTGTTTCATACGCTTTGTCCATACCCCTTAATTTTGAATCTTTGATTTTGAACTAGGTTAATTTCTTTTGTTTCATGTCCATACCCCTTAATTCTTACAGTACAATCTTTGATTTTGAACCACGTTAATTTATGTCCGATTAAATGTGTTTGTAGAATACATATCTATATATGATGGACTCGACTTGGATGTCCTTGTGTAGATCTTCCCTTGCATACGAAAAAGGACTTGACAAATTTATAGAACGTATTTTCTCTAAAAAGGGAAAAGATGGTCATATATATTGTCCGTGCAAATATTGCGGTAATCACAAACGGGTTGATCGGGTCCAGGCTAAAACACATTTGCTATGTGACGGGTTTTTCGAAGGTTATAAAATTCCAAATGTGTATTTCGAACCGAATGATACACCAACGTTTGAAGATGCCGATGAAGATGATATGCAAGCATTGGCCTAATGCGTCTTCAATGTGTTTGAAGATGAAGATGAAGATGATATTCAACAAACTGAAAATCAGACTGTACCAAACTTAAATGCTGAAAAGTTTAATAAAGTATTAGAAGACGCAAAGAAAGAATTATATCCCGACTGTAAGTTCTCTATTCTTTCGTTCATTGTTAGACTCTTCTATTCAAAATGTGTTGGAAAATGTAATGAAAAAGGATTCATCATGATTCTTGACACAATGAGGGAAGCCTTCCCTCATGCTGCCATACCGAAGTCATTGTATGAATTAAGGAAGATAATAAGAGATTTGGGTCTAGGTTATGAGAAAATTGATGCTTGTCCAAATGATTGTATGTTGTACTGGAAAGAAAACAAGGACAAAATTAAGTGTGACGTATGTCAAACCTCAAGATATAAACAAATTAATAATGATTCTGAAAATGAGTCAACCACAGAAGCTGATAATGATGGTGATTATAAAGTTAAGAAGGTTGGAGCAAAAGTGTTGCGTTATTTTCCACTCATACCACACTTGCAAAGATTGTTTATGTGGCCTAAAACAGCTGGGTCGATGAGATGGCATGAAGAGAGTCATACGAAAGATGGTAGATTAAGACATCCCGCAGATTCACCAACCTGGAAAACATTCAATTATGAGAATAGTGAATTTGCTAAAGAACCTCGTAATGTGAGGCTTGGTTTGGCGAGTGATGGGTTTAACCCTTTTGGAAACATGAGTGTTTCACATAGTACATGGCCTGTTGTTTTGATGCCATATAATCTACCTTCATGGTTGTGTATGAAAAAACCTGTTCTATTCTTAAGTTTACTTATACCCAGTCCATCTGCTCCAGGTAATAATATAGATGTCTATATGCAACCTATAGTTGATGAGTTGAAAGAGTTGTGGGATACTGGAGTTAATACTTATGACGCATCAACTAAGAGTTACTTCACACTGCGTGCTTCTTTATTATGGACAGTAAGTGACTTTCCTGCGTATGCGAATTTATCGGGTTGGAGCACTAAAGGAAAATTAGCTTGTCCTTCATGCCATAAGGAAACCAGATCAACACGGTTATCAAACTCCCACAAAGAAATCTTCATGGCACATCGTCGCTGGTTGGAATCGTTGCATCCTTTCCGTATGGATACAGATTCTTTTGATGGCACGGAAGAACTGAAGGGCCACCGCGTAGCTTAACAGGGGAACAAGTGCATGCGGAGCTGAAAGGTTTTGAAATAAAATTTGGAAAACTTGTGAAGGATAACCCATCCTTACCATATAATTGGAAGAAGAGAAGTATTTTTTTCAGTTACCGTACTGGAAAAATAACTTAATACGTCATAATATAGAAGTAATGCATACTGAAAAGAATGTATGTGACAGTCTCATTGGAACGTTAATGAATATAGATGGAAAGACCAAGGATCATTTAAAAGGACATCGTGATTTGGAAGAAATGGGTATTAGACATGAACTTCATCCAGAACCTTTATTAAATGGCAAAGTGTATTTGCCTCCTGCATGTTTCGAAATGGATAAAAAAGAAAAAGAAAAATTTTGTAATGTGCTAAAAGAGGTGAAAGTGCCAGATGGTTATGCTGCTAATATTTTTAGATGCATTCAGGTAAAACCTACTCCAAAAATGTTAGGCCTAAAAAGTCACGATAATCATATTTTGATGCAGCAGTTGCTTCCCGTGGCAATAAGAAATATTTTACCGAAGCATGTGCGTTCTGTTATCATGAAGTTATGTCGGTACTACAGACAATTATGCTCAAAAGTTCTTAATCCTAATGATTTATTTAACATGGAAAAAGATATTGGAAAAATACTTTGTGATTTAGAAAGGATTTTTCCACCATCATTTTTTGACGTCATGATTCATCTATCGGTTCATCTAGCTTCAGAGGCCAGATTAGGGGGACCTGTTCATTACCGTTGGATGTATCAAATCGAGAGGTGACCATTTATGCTGTAGTAAATTATACTTGTTTGAATAAAACTTTTTTTTTTTTGAATATGATATAAACTTTTTTTGACCACTCAGGTATTTAGGTACATTAAAATCTTATGTGCGAAACAAGAGTAAACCCGAGGGTTCAATTGCAAAAGGGTATTTAGTGGAAGAGTGTTTGTCATTTTGTTCTCTGTATTTAGCCAGTGATGTCGAGACCATACATAATAAGACTAGCCGAAATCATGATGATGGTGGTGATGATACTGTCTTACCAATATTTTGTATGCCTGGTCGACCAATTGGTGCAACAAACGTAGTAAAACTCAGCTATGACACTTTGGCTATTGCACACTCACATGTGCTGTTCAATTGTAGTGAAATAGATTTCTTACGAACGTAAGTTATTTAAATTTACTATGTTATGAGATTATTTTTTTATATGACATTGTGTAATTTTGACGATAATGTACATTATTCTCTTTTTGTTACTTTGATTGCAGAGAGCATCTGAATATTCTTAGTCATTAAAATCTGAAAAAATGTAAGCGTGACATTCAACATTTACATAGTCAGGAGTTTGAGGAGTGGCTGTCTGATTACGTAAGTTATTTTTGCTATTTTTATTACGATAATGTAGTGATGATATAACTGAGCCAAACTTATTACTGTATAAACAAATTGCCTCAAATCAGGATGATGAGGACATGACTAGTCGGGATAACAGAATCACACGTGATATAGAGACATTGGCAAACGGTCCAAGTAAGGTTGTAAAGAAATATAAGGGATATATCATAAATGGTTTCCGATTTCACATTAAAGATGTAGAGAAGAATAGGACAACACAAAATAGCGGAGTCATACTTTAGGCTCTAACAAGTAGCTTCTCGAGTGCTAGAGATAACGATCCTATTGTGGGAGATGTCACTTACTACGGTGTTTTAAAAGATATAATCGAGTTGCAGTATGGTGATGAGAAGAAAGTTGTTTTGTTCCATTGTGATTGGATATCAAGTGGTTCCAGGATAAAAGTTAATGAGAATGGGTTTACGACACTCGATTTTTGAGGTCTGAAGCAAACTAAGGAGCCTTATATCCTAGCTTCGCAAGCACAACAAGTATTCTATGTTGCAGATCCTGTTCGTAAAGATTGGAAAGTTGTGATCAAGACAACACCTAGAGATAATTTTGACATGGATGAATAAATTTGTATCGATGATGTAGAAAAACATTTGCAGAGTGACACACCGATGGGTCCTCAACTTGTAGAAAATGAGACTATTGATATGGTTAGAGGCGATTTGGATGGGGCCATTGTTGACGATGATACTTTAGTTGCTGCTACAGATAAAAATCAAATTGATCATGATCAGGGGTGAATTTGTGAGTGTTCAACATGTGTGCTAGAACAAGGCTCATAATTCAAAGAGGCCTATAATCCGACAATATATACTCGTAGTACTTATGAAAAATATTGTTATGACTAATGCTGGTATTTAAGCAAATGAGTGTGTGTCATTTAGTTCTTTCGTAGTTATCAAAAATATCCCAAAACTATAGTTTTTATAGATGATGACGGAATTTATGTTTCTTATGATACATATATAATCTCAAATTTCAAATATAGAGAATGGTTAGTGTTGTACGAGTGTAACTTGTACTTAATTTAATTGTGTTGTAATTTCTATATCCAACAGATAAAAATTTTTTTTGGTCAAGCAAGTTGAACTAGACTCTCAAATGTGATTGTAGTTTAGAAACTGTGAGTAGACAACCCAAATTACACTTGTATAGATTGTGATAGGCTTCGTGAAACTCGATTGTACCTGTATATATTTCGTATATAATATTATTGCTTTAAAAAAAAAAACAGATAAAAAAATACTATAGTACACAATGGTTGTAACTTGTACTCCGTAACTTATTTATCGGTAACAGTAGTAAGGTAATTAATGGACTGTATGCTGTGATGGACATGTAGGTCCCACCTTTTTATTTAGTTTTGATTTATTTTTTGTATAGTTAGTTATTATAGGATAAATTGTCTATCTTACCCTTAAATGGTATATTGACCTAATAGCAATTTAAGGGTAAAATAGGAAACTTGTATCACCAAAAATCTTCTTGTAAAAGCAACCTATTTCTCTCTCTTCGGTTGTATTTTCCCATCATATATATCATATATCTTCTTGTAAAATAAACCTCTCAAGTACACATACACCTTTTTTAAAACACAAAACTAGAAAATTTTTGTCTATTTTATTTTTTAAACAAAACACAAAGATGGATCTTCATATGTTCCCATATTGTAGTGATGCATAACCCAATTTTCATCTAAATTGGTTATGCCTCACTACCATTTGGGAACCAATGAAGATGAAAAAAATGGTGGATCTATCAATTTTAAAGGTTGTATTGTATAAACAAACAATGCATAATGTTTAGTGATGTCATTTTTTTTTAAAACACAAAACTAGAAAATTTTCATCTTTTAAACAAAATACAAAGATGGAGCTTCATTGGTTCCCATATGGTATTGATGCATGACCCAATTTACATCTAAATTGGTCACTACAATTTTCATCTAAATTGGGTATGCCTCGCTACCAATTGTGACTCAATGCATTGCTAACACCATGAGGGTCAATGATCCGGAAGACAGGTTTTCATGATCTTTTTTCATAATGTTTAGTGATGTTATTTTTTCATGATCTTTTTTCATAATGTTTAGTGATGTTATTTTTTAGTGATGTTATTTTTTTTATGTTTTATTTTTGCAAGACATGTATATCTATAAGATGAAAAAGATGGAAATATGTGCTTTCTAAGATCTTTTTTCAGGCCCAAAACCCGCAGGTCAAAAATCATGCTAGTGTTAGCAACGGATTGAGGATGTTTCCACAATCAGAATAACTATGATCTCTCTGATCTAATTATGGAACCGTGACCCAATGCATTGCAAACACCATGAGGGTCAATGATCTGGAAGACAGGTTTTCATGATCCTAGATTTGGTATAATGCTAGTGTTAGCAACGGATTGAGGCACGTTCCACAATCAGAATAACTATGATCTCTCTGATCTGATTATGGAACCGTGACTTAATGCATTGCAAACACCATGAGGGTCAATGATCCGGAAGATAGGTTTTCATGATCCTAGATTTGGTATCTTTTGTATTTGGGTGTTGAAAATGGTGGATAGATAATGGACACTTAAAAGTTAAAGTGTAAATTGGAATAAAATGTATGTTGATTTTGAAAAGGGTAAACTGCTATTTAAAGTTGAGAAAGGGAACACTCTGGTGGATATACATTGGAAATCGAGTTGCGTATAAAGTTGAGAAAGCAATATTTTGATCATTTAGTTATAGAATACACATATTTAATTTAAATTTAAATAGTTTTAATTATTACATCATCAATAGCATTTTATAATTGTTTGAAGCACATGTTACAATAGCCTAAAACATGTCATTACATCACCCCAAACTCTCTTTTAAAAGATAAGAATAGAAGATTATTATTAAAATAAATATATACACCATATAAATTATCCCTTTTAAAAGATAAGAATAGAAGATTATTATACAATGGATATATTTACAATGGTTAGCTAGGTTTTCTCCTATATAAATACAAGTACGTGTCCATTCTTCCATACCTCAACACCATATAATTTATCAAATTACTCCAAAATCAAACAATTATCACTACAATAAAAATCACTCAAAATGGCACCCACTCTCGTCCCAATTTATGTTTACTACAACGGTGAGTATTCGGATGATTGAAAATGGTATACATTTGGCGAAAGGAAAGCGTTCGAAAAAGTGGAGTACAAACAAACGGACTTGGTAGTCCAAGTGAAGGTGAAAACACAAAGAGATCTAGGCGACCACCTCAGTCAAAATTAAATCATACCAAGTCCGTTTGTTTGTACTCCACTTTTTTGAACGTTTTTCTTTCGCCAAGTGTATACCATTTCCAATCATCCAAATACTCACCGTTGTAGTAAACATAAATTGGGACGAGAGTGGGTGCCATTTTGAGTGATTTTTATTAAGAATCATCATTTTATTTATTAATTAAGATCCATTTATTATTATTATTTATTATTATTATTATTATTATTATTATTATTATTATTATTATTATTATTATTATTATTATTATTATTATTATTGTTGTTGTTGTTGTTGTTGTTGTTGTTGTTGTTGTTGTTGTTGTTGTTGTTGTTGTTGTTGTTGTTGTTGTTGTTGTTGTTGTTGTTGTTGTTGTTGTTGTTGTTGTTGTTGTGTTTTGTATAACTATTCGTGGTCAAGGTAGTCCAAGTGAAGGTGAAAACACAAATAGATCAAGTTTTTATAGATTATGATGGATTTTAGTTTTTATTTGTGTTGTAATTTCTATATCCAACAGATAAAAAAAAAATACCATACTACAAAATGGTTGTAACTTTTTTTTTTTTTTGGCAAAAAACTTGATTAATATTAAAAATATTTTCACAATTCGTGAAAATATAAGGGAATAAGAAAAAAATGGTTGTAACTTGTAACATACTTTATGGGTAAGGTAAATGCATCCCTATTATGAATGTAATTATTATGTAGGTAATTAATAGGTCCCACCTTTTTATTTAGTTTTGATTTATTTTTTGTATAGTTAGTTATTATAGGATAAAAATTGTCTATCTTACCCATAAATGGTATATTGACCTAATAGCAATTTAAGGGTAAAATAGGAAACTTGTATCACCAAAAATCTTCTTGTAAAAGAAACCTCTCAAATTGCATATGATATTATTCATTTATATGGGTAAATATGCCTTTTCAAATGTTAGTAATGGGCATATATGATACTATTAATTTATGTAAGTGGGTATGTATATGTGATTTTAAAAGTTAAGAAGGGTATATGAAGTTAAAAACTCTAATTAATTAGTCAATTTATTTATTGATATTTAATTAAAGATTGGAAGATATTGAAGTCAATCCAAATTACTTAAAGATTATTAGATATTATATCGTGAAATTTAAATTCAAAAAATTAGCTTCTATATTCTTATCTTTAAAAAGGGAGTTGAGGGTGATGTAATGAGGTGCTTTAAGGTGTAATGGTCCTCATAATAATCTAATGGTTATTATTTGCCATGTATCCTTAATATTATTTGCTAGTAATATATATTGACTTTGTTATAGATACTAATTGAAATAAAATTAGAAGTATATTTTATACTTAAATAAAATCATCATTAAGTGCACACGTGGTATCTTGTCCATTCACTTTCACCAAAAATCTAATGGTTATTATTTGCCATGTATCATTTACTTAATATTATTTGCTAGTAATATATATTGACTTTGTTATAGATACTAATTGAAATAAATTTAGAAGTATATTTTATACTTAAATAAAATCATCATTAAGTGCACACGTGGTATTTTGTCGATTCACTTTCACCAAAAATCAACTTTTAATGCCAGAAAGCAAGTTACATATTTTCTTCTCAAGTGTTTTCTCTGTTATACTTTCCATCATCTTCCTGTACACATTTCTCTCAAGTACATCAAGTTCATCCCTTTTTCTCGTACTTTTTATTTAAAAAAAATGGAAGTTACTCAACCGAAGACGATAGAAAATCTTCCACAAGATATGCTTGTGGAAATTGTATCTCGAGTTGGAAGTTACTCATCTGACCAGTTGTTGATGTGTAAGTCAGTTTGCAGAAGCTTTTCGAAGCTTTCAAAAGATCCTTTAGTATTAAAAATGCTTTGCCTAGATCGGTGGCCTCTATTACCTTAGGGAAACCCTAGATTCTTTGTGTTTTTATTTCATTGTACGATTTTTGGAAACCCTAATGTGATATTTCGCTGGGGTTTGATAGGTTATTTTGATGGTAGACATATTGATTATGGGCTTGAATGTCTTAAGCAAGCTTCGAACAGCCAACTTAAAGAGGCTGTTTATGTTTATGGTTTAATTATGTTTGCCTCTTGCAAAAT
The DNA here is from genome assembly GCF_046630445.1 of Rutidosis leptorrhynchoides. NCBI lineage: Eukaryota > Viridiplantae > Streptophyta > Magnoliopsida > Asterales > Asteraceae > Rutidosis > Rutidosis leptorrhynchoides. The sequence goes on from NC_092334.1 coordinate 664,045,605, forward strand.
AGAGGAAAAGCATGTCGGTTTACAAATTTTGAATGAAACATTCCCACCATAGTCGGATTTGCTGCGATGTTTATGGTTATTTAACCGCCGTCCTTTTGCTGACGTGGCAACGCCGTGCCCTATCTCTAACCACCGTGGTTATTTTTCACACATCTATGGGTTTGAACTCACGATACCGGAATACATGTCGTGTTTTTGGGCCTATGAGTTGGGTGTTTTTGTAAATCGATTTTCATATAACTAGATTTATGTTAGTATCTTTTAGATTTTGTATAAATTATACTCCTTTAATTAAATGTAAATATTAGTAGTAATTTCTATTAATTATATGATGATCAGTTTATTTGCTTCCATTTTTCCTTCGTATTATCTGGATTGCTTACATTTTGCTTAGGGTTTATCATCACAACATAGTTTTTAATTAATACATTTTAACATGAACCAATCAATGGGGCTGCACTAATTTATGTTCTTTATGCTAATAGAAACAAAGAACACCTAAAAAGGTGGTTCATTTTTAATGTTTGTTGTTGACTAGCTCTGCCCTTTTACTTGTATTTATGTTTGTATGCAATTTGCTGTTGACTTGTTGCTTAAAACTGTCACCGGCCATTAGTCCCTTTCTGATCCAAAGTTCAACTAATATACCTTAAAAAGGAAGGATTCCATTTGTTTTGTTTCTTTTATGTTTTGTCTCTACTGCAGAATTCAATTGAGTCCAGAATTGAATTCAACTACTCATATTCTTTTATTTTCTTAACTGCAGAATTCAATGCTAATAATTATATCCCAAGTAAATGTGAAAAGGCTAGGGGTCGTGTTCAATTCGCATCATTAATTAGATCATTAACTAACATCATTAATTACATCATTAACTATATATTGTTTGGGTGAGTTACTTTGCAACCTTGTAAACTAAATATATATACACTGAATACGCATTGAGAAACATAACCTATTTCTGCATTAATGTTGGTTTGGGAGCTCATTAAGAAACATAAAAACTTTACACGTTTGTTTATCCTGCAAAAGAAACAATCATGTTTTTTGGGCTATGTTTTAACTATTGATCGACAACCATGTTTATTCAATGAATTGTTAAGGGTGTACTGATAGAAAATCGGCATCGATATGGAAGGAGTATTGGATAGAAATGTTGTTGAGAAATGTGAATTATAAGTTGTAAAATGTGTAGGCTCAATGGATTGTAAAACACACGATTACATATAAAAAAAACGAGTACAAAAAAAAAACGAGTACAAAAAAAAACACACAATTACATAAAAAAAGACTAGTACATAAACTAGATACCGATTAATCGGTATAATTACCATCCGCACTACCATCGGTTTCGTGCAGAAGATCGTCCCAAATATGTTTGGTATACAACACGACATTTGTGGATTTGATTATTGCAGTTCCGAGTAGCCACGCCCATTTATCGTTATCCTGAAGCCACTCGAACACCTCGTTCTCGAGATTCCAATATGCAAACTACGAAATCTCATCGCAGTGCGCGTTTCGCCTTAAATAATCAAACATTTCATCAATTTGAAGCCCATTGACCGGCACATCTGCATAATCGACCCCCCCACCGTCGTAGCGGTCCATGTCATCGGAAAACAAACCGCCGCCGTGAATCTCGAACGTAACAATGTTTCCGAAAGCCATTTTTGAGTATAAAAGATTGAGAGTGAAATGGGTTTGAAAAATAAAAATTGAGAGTGAAATGGGTAGGGTAAAAAAAAGGCTGATCAGTAGCCGTTAGGAAAAAGAAAAGAAAAAAAATATGGGCCCCACAAATGTGTCGTTAGAAAATAAATAATGAATCCATTAAATCTGGCCCAACTACAATTCCCAGCTGAAATTTCGAAAATAAAAAATGAATCCATTAAATCTGGCCCAACTACATTTCCCAGCTTAAATCTGGCCCAACTATATTTTTTTAATTTTAGAAACAAAAGAGACATAAAATGGATTTGAACCCAGGTCAATCACTTGAAATAATAACACACAAGCCACTACACCATCAATGCTTTTGAATATTTAATGGAAGTTAACTTATATAATACTTTAGTCATTTTTGTAACAAAAGTGCAATAATACGACTTTAGTAAGGGTCCTAATATAGTCATATGATAGTTAGGACCTTAAATACCCAAGCGTCCTATTTTTCTGACCTTGTTATCTTGTTGGTTGATCATTATGAGACACCAACAACATAGTGTCCTATTAAGTACATTTTTATGCAACTACAAATTTAAGGGTCCTAAGAGTTAGGACCTCAAATACCCAAGCGTCCTATTGTTGTGACCGTATTATCTTGTTGGTTGATCATTATGAGATACCAACAAGATAGTGTCCTATTAAGTACATTTTTATGCAAATACGAATTTAAGGGTCCTAAGAGTTAGGACCTCAAATACCCAAGCGTCCTATTGTTGTGACCTTATTATAAAAGCGTCCTAAAAAATAATAGGACCCCAAAATTGTGTGTCATATTAAACATCTTTTTAGGACAAAGATTTATAAGCGTATCAACAATATGACCCAAAAATTAGGTGTCCTAAAAAATAATAGGACCCCAAAATTGTGTGTCATATCAAACATCTTTTTAGGATAAAGATTTATAAACGTATCAACAATATGACCCAAAAATTAGGTGTCCTAAAAAATAATAGGACCCCAAAATTGTGTGTCATATCAAACAGCTTTTTAGGACAAAGATTTATAAGCGTATCAATAATATGACCCAAAAATTAGGTGTCCTAAAAAATAATAGGACCCCAAAATTGTGTGTCATATCAAACATCTTTTTAGGACAAAGATTTATAAGCGTATCAATAATATGACTCAAAAATTATATGTCCTATTCTTAGGACCCCACTTTATTAGCTTAGGATATTATAGGACCCCAAGAATTACCCCGTCCCAATTTTTAGTCGCTTAGGACGCTTTTTCGCAGGGGTCCCAGACGAGGGGTCCTAAGAACGCAGTTTTCTTGTAGTGGGAAATCAACTGTGATTATGTCAAAAGTCAAGACAAATCTTATTTTCCTCATCTCACTATTTTCTGATAGCTTCATTCATACTCTTCACGTAATCGAATAAGTTTATCCATATTACTCTATAGTAATAAAACTCTATTTATCAACTCATCTCCGTCATAAAAACATTCTTATCGTTAGCCATGACGACCTCGGTCAAATTTCAGGAGGAAATTTCTTTCGGGTAGGTACTGTCATGACCTGGAAAATTTCGACTAATTTTAAATCAAACTCTCGATACGATTTAATATTTTGACACGATAAGCAAAATCTGTAATGTTAAGTCTCAAAAATTTTGAATTGTTTTCATAAATACATTTACTCTTTGACTATTCCCGACGATTCATGAACAATTGCTAAGAATCTATTCAAATATCTTAAGTTAAATTTTAATACTCCGTACATTTTACTTGGGTTTGAGCGCTAATAATCAATCAACTTTTTTGATTTTACACCCTAAAAGACCGAAATAAATATATAGTTAATTTAAAAATATGGAATTTTTCCGAACACTTTTATCCGCCACTGATTATCAACGGACCACGATATAATACTCCGTGTAAACTGTCGGTATATAATTACAAAATATCAGGCTACTGAATGTGTGCATATTCTTTTTATTTCCAATATGATTAAGATATAATATTATACTATATTATTGTTATCTGTCTTAATCTATATATATATATATATATATATATATATATATATATATATATATATATATATATATATATATATAGAATAGATATGCATATTACTTGACAGCACCTCACACCAACTCTTTTGTTCCTTGTTTCTTCTTTTCCTGATTGAATTGAGTTATACCGTTGAACTCTGAATTATAAAACTGCTTTCGATTCATTATTTCCATTAACTTATAATGTATATATAACACACCACTTATATATCACCCATCACCCTTTCTTGCTTGTTCACCTAAACCACCACCCATGACCACCATCAACCACCCTTCCACCACCTCACCCATATCCGCCACCTACAACCACCACTTGAAACTACCACTTCCACCATCGATAATCACCACCCAGGCCACCCTATTCGAAACCCACTTGATCACTATCCCATGTTCATCATCTTCAAACATCAACCATCACCTTCACTACTACTGTTGCTAGACAAGAGTCACCACATACAACCTGCAACCATAAACGATCACCATTATTATTGCTACAGTGCTGCTTCTTTCTGCCTGTCGACAAAACACCACCACACGCCACATATTATACACTGCTCAAAAAATTCTATTTCTGTCTGTCGTTGCTGCAGGACGTTTTCTGTTTCCTATTTCTTTTAAATGATAACGAAGATGAATAGTACGAGTATGTAACGATGAAGATGATGTGATAATGATGTTGATAAGGATGCTTCGATGAAATGATGATGGTGGTGTCGTGGATAAAACACAAAAGGTGATGATGATAGGATGTTACTGTGATATCGACGATGATGATGGAACCATGAAGATCACGAGATGATGGTAACGAGATAATAAAAAAAGATAGATGATGATGATGAGGTGATGGAACGATGTTAAGATTATGATGATGATATCGGAATGAAGCTTGATGATGATGTTTAGTTTTGATGATGATTATGATATTACAGCGAAAAAGATGATGGTGATTAAATGAATGAGATGTTGATGATGTTAAAGATGATTAAGACGGTGATGATGATGGTATGAAGAAGATGATAAACCGTTCCATATATTTTAAATAACTAAACACGTGGGTTATTACCAAAACAAAGAACGGTCTATCGGTTGGGTGTGTAATCGTTGAACGAGAGGTCTCGGGCTCGAGCCCGGGATGTGGCAGTTTATTTTCTTTTTGGAAGCTTTTCCTTTTAAGGTAGTTTTGTTATTATTATTATTATTATTATTATTATTATTATTATTATTATTATTATTATTATTATTATTATTATTATTGTTATTATTATTATTATTATTATTATTATTATTATTACTATTATTATTATTAGAAAAATTATCATTTTTAATAAAAGTAATATTATTATTAAAATTATCATTTTTATTATCATATTATTATCATTAAAAACTTTCATTACTATTATTATTAGAATTATCAATATTTTTATTTTTATTATCATTATTATCATTTTTATGAATATTACTAATATTATTAATTTTATGAATATTATAATTATTATTATTATTATTATTATTATTATTATTATTATTATTATTATTATTATTATTATTATTATTATTATTATTATTATTATTATTATTATGATTATGATTATCATTATTTTAGTATTATTATAAGTATCAATTTTACAAACAAAAGATATTTATATATAAAAAGTATATTACATACTATGTTTTTTATATAAAATGTGATTATCTATAATATTAACTAAGTTACATATAGTATATAAATATATTTTAATATATTATAGATAATAATATAAATACATATAAAAAATATAAATATTAATTTTAATACATTATATATATATATATATATATATATATATATATATATATATATATATATATATATATATATATATATATATATATATATATAATATATATGAGACATATAATTTATAACACTAATAACTATATATGAATTTATTCGATTACAATTAGATGTGTTAATATATATAAATGATATAGGTTCGTGAATCCGAAGTCAACCATGCATTATTCAGTTCCGTCGTATGCATATTTTTACTACAAAATATCGTATCGTGAGTTTCATTTGCTCCCTTTTTAAATGCTTTTGCAATATATATTTTTGGGCTGAGAATACATGCAATAATTTATAACTACTTTACGTTTAGACACAAGTACTCAACTGTAATTATGCTGTGTTGCTTTGTCATGCAAATCCTCACCGTAATATCGTTAATTGCTTGGTATAACGCAAACTTAATTATTATGAGTAGGCCTATTGAGAGTAACGTCTCTACCCATTTGACCTCTGGTATTTGGTTACATAATAATGATTCAACGACACTGACAGTACAAGGTGTAACGGGGTAACTTTTTGTAGTCGCGATATTACAAACTGCAGCAACAGTTTTAGATTGATATTTCTATATTGATCAACTTTAAACTGAAATCTTGTGTTCTATTACTATCATTGAAATCATTATTTATGATAAACCTATGAACTCACCAACCTTTTGGTTGACACTTTTTAGCATGTTTATTCTCAGGTACTTAGATATTTTTTGCTTCCGCTGTAGAAGTTTGCTTTTACTTAGAAGTCAAGCCATGCACTGGGTGTAGTGACCCAAACTTTTCCATGTTTATAAATATTAAATGAAATTGATATTTACATGATTAAATGTTTCCAACATGTTAAGCAATCAAACTTGTTAAGACTTGATTAATTGAAATAGGTTTCATATAGACAATTGACCACCCAAGTTGACCGGCGATTCACGAACGTTAAAACTTGTAAAAACTATATGATGACATATATATGGATATATATATATAGTTAACATGATATTATGATAAGTAAACATATCATTAAGTATATTAACAATGAACTACATATGTAAAAACAAGACTAATAACTTAATGATTTTGAAACGAGACATATATGTAACGATTATCGTTGTAACGACATTTAATGTATATATATCATATTAAGATATATTAATACATCATGATATCATGATAATGTAATAATTTAACATCTCATTTAATTTAATAAACAATGGGTTAACAACATTTAACAAGATCGTTAACCTAAAGGTTTCAAAACAACACTTACATGTAACGACTAACGATGACTTAACGACTCAGTTAAAATGTATATACATGTAGTGTTTTAATATGTATTCATAAACTTTTGAAAGACTTCAAGATACTTATCAAAATACTTCTACTTAACAAAAATACTTACAATTACATCCTCGTTCAGTTTCATCAACAATTCTACTCGTATGCACCCGTATTCGTACTCGTACAATACACAGCTTTTAGATGTATGTACTATTGGTATATACACTCTAATGATAAGCTCTTAGTAGCCCATGTGAGTCACCTAATACATGTGAGAACCATCATTTGGCAACTAGCATGAAATATCTCATAAAATTACAAATATATGAGTAATCATTCATGACTTATTTACATGTAAACAAAATTACACATCCTTTATATCTAATCCATACACCAATGACCAAAAACACCTAAAAACACTTTAATTCTTCAATTTTCTTCATCTAATTGATCTCTCTCAAGTTCTATCTTCAAGTTCTAAGTGTTCTTCATAAATTCTACAAGTTCTAGTTTCATAAAATCAAGAATACTTCCAAGTTTGCTAGCTTACTTCCAATCTTGTAGAGTGATCATCCGACCTCAAGAAATCTTTCTTATTTACAGTAAGATATCTTTCTAATACAAGGTAATACTCATATTCAAACTTTTATTCAATTTCTATAACTATAACAATCTTATTTCGAGTGGAAATCTTACTTGAACTTGTTTTTCGTGTCATGATTCTGCTTCAAGAACTTTCAAGCCATCCAAAGATCCTTTGAAGCTAGATCCATTTTTCTCATTTCCAGTAGTTTTATCCAGAAAACTTGAGGTAGTAATTATGTTCATAACATCATTCGAATCATACATTTAAAGCTATCTTATTCGAAGGTTTAAACTTGTAATCACTAGAACATAGTTTAGTTAATTCTAAACTTGTTCGCAAACAAAAGTTAATCATTCTAACTTGACTTTTAAAATCAACTAAACACATATTATATATCTATATTATATGCTAACTTAATGATTTAAAACCTGGAAACACGAAGAACACTGTAAAACCCGACATACGCCGTCGTAGTAACACCGCGGGCTGTTTTGGGTTAGTTAATTAAAAACTATGATAAAATTTGATTTAAAAGTTGTTCTTCTGGGCAAATGATTTTTCTTATGAACATGAAACTATATCCAAAAATCATGGTTAAACTCAAAGTGGAAGTATGTTTTCTAAAATGGTCATCTAGACGTCGTTCTTTCGACTGAAATGACTACCTTTACAAAAATGACTTATAACTTATATTTCCGACTATAAACCTATACATTTTCTATTTAGATTCATAAAATAGAGTTCAATATGAAACCATAGCAATTTGATTCACTCAAAACGAATTTAAAATGAAAAAGTTATGGGTAAAACAAGATTGGATAATTTTTCTTGTTGTAGCAACGTGAAAATTGGTAACAAATCTATATTAATCATATCCTAGCTAACTTATATTGTATTATACATGTATTCTAATATATTATGTAATCTTGGGATACCATAGACACGTATGCAAATGTTTTGACATATCATATCGACCCATGTGTATATATTATTTGGAACAACCATAGACACTCTATATGCAGTAATGTGGGAGTTAGCTATACAGGTTTGAGGTTGATTCCAAAAATATATATACTTTGAGTTGTGATCTAGCCTGAGACGTGTATACACTGGGTCGTGGATTGATTCAAGATAATATATATCAATTTTTTTCTGTACATCTAACGTTGGACAACTAGTTGTAGGTTACTAACGAGGATAGCTGACTTAATAAACTTAAAACATCAAAATGTATTAAAAGTGTTGTAAATATATTTTGAATATACTTTGATATATATGTACATATTTGTTATAGGTTCGTGAATCGACCAGTGGCCAAGTCTTACTTCCCGACGAAGTAAAAATCTGTGAAAGTGAGTTATAGTCCCACTTTTAAAATCTAATATTTTTGGGATGAGAATACATGCAGGTTTTATAAATGATTTACAAAATAGACACAAGTACATGAAACTAAATTCTATGGTTGAATTATCGAAATCGAATATGTCCCTTTTTATTAAGTCTGGTAATCTAAGAATTAGGGAACAGACACCCTAATTGACGCAAATTCTAAAGATAGATCTATTGGGCCTAACAAACCCCATCCAAAGTACCGGATGCTTTAATACTTCGAAATTTATAACATATCCGAAGGGTGTCCCGGAATGATGGGGATATTCTTATATATGCATCTTGTTAATGTCGGTTACCAGGTGTTCACCATATGAATGATTTTTTATCTCTATGTATGGGATGTATATTGAAATATGAAATCTTGTGGTCTATTGTTACGATTTGATATATATAGGTTAAACCTATAACTCACCAACATTTTTGTTGACGTAGCATGTTTATTCTCAGGTGAATATTAAGAGCTTCCGCTGTTGCATACTAAAATAAAGACAAGATTTAGAGTCCATGTTTGTATGATATTAAGTAAAAACTGCATTCAAGAAACATATGTCGATGTAATATATTTCTATTGTAAACCATTTTGTAATGGTCGTGTGTAAACAGTATATTTTAGATTATCATTATTTGATAATCTACGTAATGCTTTTGAAACCTTTATTGATAAAATAAAGGTTATGGTTGTTTTAAAAATGAATGCAGTCTTTGAAAAACGTCTCATATAGAGGTCAAAATCTCGCAACGAAATCAATTAATATGGAACATTTATAATCAATATGAACGGGATATTTCAGTTGGTATCCGAGCGTTGGTCTTAGAGAACCAGAATTTTGCATTAGTGTGTCTTATCGAGTTTGTTAGGATGCATTAGTAAGTCTGGACTTCGACCGTGTTTACTTGAAAAATGATTGGTTAACAAATTTTGTTGGAAACTATATATTTTTAACATGTGAATATTATGTGATATATTAATCTCTTAACATGTTTGATATTATGTGATAGATGTCTACCTCTAGAAAAAGTCCCATTGATTCACCTAATAATAATGAAGAGTCAAATGTAAATTGGAATGATTCGTGGACTGATTCACAAGTTCCCGAAGAGGAACCGGAAGAAGAGTCGGAACCGGAAGAAGAATCGGAATCGGAAGAAGAATCGGAACTGGAAGAAGAAATAGAACCAGTGGGGGAAATAATAAAACGGTTAAGTAGAAGAAAATCCTCAACCAACCGACCAAAGTTAATTATGGTCAATGGTTTTTCGCCAAGGAAGCAAAGTATTGGGAGGATTACCAATTCTCCGATGAATCGGATCCCGACAAGGATTCCGATGATGTTATAGAAATTACCCCAACACAATTTAATAAGGCAAAAGAGAACAATAAGGGAAAGGGCATAAAAATAGAGAAATTTGATTCCAAACACGATGAACTTTATATGTATCGTCAACACCCGTATTTCTTAAGTTGTGACAATAACCCGGGAACCTCTAAACCACCATATTTTTCTAAACCAATGTGGAAAACGACGGCTCGTATTAGGGGAACATCATATATCCCTAGAAACTTGGAAAAATGAACCAAAACCGAAGAAGAAGAAATGAGCGAGTCAGAATAAGATAGTTGTATTCGTGTGGTGTAATATATGTAATATAGTGTGCTTATGCTTTATGATATATGTAAAAATTGCTTGTATTAATAAGTATTTTTTTATGAATCTAACTCTTGTCTATTTTACAGTATAAAAACACAAAATGGATAGACAACCCAATATTTTAAGAGACCTACCCGGAGACATGATTGATGAAATCTTGTCTAGAGTCGGTCAGAATTCCTCGGCACAACTATTTAAGGCGAGATCAGTTTGTAAGACATTCAAAGAACGTTCCAAGAATGCCTTGGTTTATAAAAGGCTTTCGTTCGAAAGATGGGGGATATCACATTGGGAAATCCATAAGTTACGATGTGTTTACTTTGACGCATATATTGCGGGGAACCCAAATGCTATTTTACGCAACGGGTTAAGAAATTATTTTGACTCAATATATCCGAATATAGGACTTCGTGATTTAGAAAAAGCGGCTAACATGCAACATAAAGAAGCATGTTATGCTTACGGGTTAGTAATGTTCGCTTCTCACCAAAGTGAGAACAAGAACATCGGGCTACAACTATTAAAAAAAACGTTCCCAAAAGTGACAGACTCAGTAGTTGGGGTGAGAAACAAGGTTTTTAGATTGTTACGGGACTGTTGGACATTACGTAACCCTTGTCCCTTTGACGACGTTACAACACACTGTCTTATCAACGGCCATAACGGTTATGTTCCACAAGACCAAGGATGGGAAGTAGTCATAGTAAAACCAGAATGCATGACTTGTTTCTGGACGTATGAATTACGTGTCTTTATTGCCTTTGCTGAACGACTTGTGTACTAGCTAGAATTATCTTCACAACTATCTTGTATCAAAGTTATCGTGTGATATATTTCATGTTATATGTAAAATAAGCGGTATTGTAAGTTTGTAAAATATTGTGAAAAAGTTTGAACGCGAAATATTATTATAATCAGTTTTTCATATAGAATTGTAGTAGTTGAATTGTATATTAGCTACTAAGTATGAACTTAACGGGTAGGTACTACCCGAATTTAAACTTATAAAACGCTAATATGAAGAAAAAGCTTTTATAAATGAGTTCATATTATGCTACGAGATACTATTGACTACTCTTAATATTCTATATGATTAACTTGTTTCATTTGACTATTTGAAGGAAATGGCACCGACTACTCGACAAATCATGAATATGAGCGAAGAGGAATTTCGTACCTTTCTTGCTGTAAACATAGCCGCAGTACAGGCTGCGCTACATACCAACAATAACTCCGAATCTAGCAATACGGCTAACGGCGCAAGAAATCGTGTAGGATGCACCTACAAAGAATTCACTGCCTGCAAACCTTTCGAATTTGATGGAACCGAAGGACCGATCGGATTGAAATGGTGGACCGAGAAGGTCGAATCAGTGTTTGCCATAAGTAAGTGTACTGAAGAGGACAAAGTGAAGTACGCTACGCATACCTTCACAGGTACTGCGTTAACATGGTGGAATACCTATCTAGAGCAAGTGGGACAAGATGATGCTTACGCACTACCGTGGTCAGCATTCAAGCACTTGATGAACGAGAAGTACCGCCCCAGAACCGAGTTCAATAAGCTCAAGACAGAACTTAGAGGGTTACGAACCCAAGGATTTGATATTACCACGTACGAAAGAGGATTCACAGAATTGTGCCTATTGTGTCCTAGAGCGTTCGAAGATGAGGTAGAGAAGATCGACGCGTTTGTGAAAGGATTATCGGAAAGAATCCAAGAAGATATAAGTTCACACGAGCCCGCCTCCATACAACAGGCATGTAGAATGGCTCACAAACTAGTGAACCAGATTGAGGAAAGAATTAAAGAACTGGCGGCTGAAGAGGCCAATGTGAAGCAAGTCAAAAGAAAGTGGGAGGAAAACGGTGATAAGAATCACCAATACAACAACAACAGCAATTACAATAATAATCGCAACAACTATCCCAACAATCGCAAAATCAATCGCAACTACAACGAATGGCCCAACAACAACAACAACAACAACAGCAACTACAACAATCATCCCAACAACAATAACAAACGCAACAACAACAACAATCAGAAGCATCTAGGCTAAAGGTGTGAAAAGTATCACTCGGGGTTTTGCCCCAAATTTTGCAACAAGTGTAAAAGAAATGGTCATAGCGCAGCGAAGTGTGAGGTCTACGGACCAGGGGTTAACAGAACGAAAGGAACAAATGGTGTCGGAAAGAGTAATGGCGGAGCAAGTAGTGTCGGAGCAAGTTATGCCAATGTAGTTTGTTATAAATGTGGAAAACCGGGCCACATTATTAGAAATTGCCCGAACCAGGAGAACATGAATGGACAAGGCCGTGGAAGAGTTTTCAATATTAATGCGGCAGAGGCACAGGAAGACCCGGAGCTTGTTACGGGTACGTTTCTTATTGACAATAAATCTGCTTACGTTTTATTTAATTCGGGTGCGGATAGAAGCTATATGAGTAGAGATTTTTGTGCTAAATTAAGTTGTCCATTGACGCCGTTGGATAGTAAATTTTTACTCGAATTAGCAAACGGTAAATTAATTTCAGCAGATTATATATGCCGGAGTCGAGAAATTAAACTGAGTAGCGAAATATTTAAGATTGATTTGATACCAGTAGAGTTAGGGAGTTTTGATGTAATAGTTGTCATGGACTGGCTGAAGAAGGTGAAAGCAGAGATCGTATGTTATAAAAATGCAATTCACATTGTACGAGAAGAAGGATAACCCTTAATGGTGTATGGAGAAAAGGGCAACACGAAGCTACATGTTATTAGTAATTTGAAGGCACAAAAACTAATAAGAAAAGGTTGCTATGCTATTCTAGTACACGTCGAGAAAGTACAAACTGAAGAAAAGAGCATCAATGATGTTCCCGTCGCAAAAGAATTTCCCGATGTATTTCCGAAAGAATTACCGGGACTACCTCCACATCGATCTGTTGAATTTCAAATAGATCTTGTACCAGGAGCTGCACCGATAGCTCGTGCTCCTTATAGACTCGCACCCAGTGAGATGAAAGAACTGCAAAGCCAACTGCAAGAACTATTAGAACGTGGTTTCATTCGACCAAGCACATCACCATGGGGAGCTCCTGTTTTGTTTGTCAAGAAGAAGGATGGTACATTTAGGTTGTGTATTGACTACAGAGAGTTGAACAAACTTACCATCAAAAACCGTTATCCACTGCCGAGAATTGACGAATTATTTGATCAACTACAAGGCTCGTCGGTTTATTCGAAGATCGATTTACGTTCTGGATATCATCAAATGCGAGTAAAGGAGGACGATATTCCAAAAACTGCTTTTAGGACGCGTTATGGTCATTACGAGTTTATGGTTATGCCGTTTGGATTGATTAATGCACCAGCTGTGTTCATGGACCTTATGAACCGAGTGTGTGGGCCATATCTTGACAAGTTTGTCATTGTTTTCATTGATGAAATACTTATTTACTCAAAGAATGATCAAGAGCACGAAGAACATTTGAGAAAAGTGCTAGAAGTATTGAGGAAAGAAAAACTGTTCGCTAAATTTTCAAAGTGTGCATTTTGGTTGGAAGAAGTTCAATTCCTCGGTCACATAGTGAACAAAGAAGGTATCCAGGTGGACCCGGCAAAGATCGAAACCGTTAAAAAGTGGGAAACCCCAAAAACTCCGAAGCATATACTTCAATTTTTAGGATTGGCTGGTTACTACAGAAGATTCATCCAAGATTTCTCCAAAATAACAAAACCCTTGACTGCATTAACGCATAAAGGGAAGAAATTTGAATGGAAGGATGAACAAGAGAAGGCGTTTCAATTATTGAAGAAAAAGCTAACTACGGTACCTATATTGTCATTGCCTGAAGGGAATGATGATTTTGTGATTTATTGTGATGCATCAAAGTAAGGTCTCGGTTATGTATTAATGCAACGAACGAAGGTGATTGCTTATGCGTCTAGACAATTGAAGATTCACGAGCAAAATTATACGACGCATGATTTGGAATTAGGCGCGGTTGTTTTTGCATTAAAGACTTGGAGGCACTACTTATATGGGGTCAAAAGAATTATATATACCGACCACAAAAGTCTTCAACACATATTTAATCAGAAACAACTGAATATGAGGCAGCGTAGGTGAATTGAATTGTTGAATGATTACAACTTTGCGATTTGTTATCACCCAGGGAAGGCAAATGTGGTAGCCGACGCCTTGAGCAGAAAGGACAGAGAACCCATTCGAGTAAAATCTATGAATATAATGATTCACACTAACCTTACTACTCAAATAAAGGAGGCGCAACAAGGAGTTTTAAAAGAGGGAAATTTAAAGGATGAAATACCCAAAGGATCGGAGAAGCATCTTAATATTCGGGAAGACGGAACCCGGTATAGGGCTGAAAGAATTTGGGTACCAAAATTTGGAGATATGAGAGAAATGATACTTAGAGAAGCTCATAAAACCAGATACTCAATACATCCTGGAACAGAGAAGATGTACAAGGATCTTAAGAAACATTTTTGGTGGCCAGGTATGAAAGCCGATATTGCTAAATATGTAGGAGAATGTTTGACGTGTTCTAAGGTCAAAGCTGAACATCAGAAACCATCAGGTCTACTACAGCAACCTGAAATCCCGGAATGGAAATGGGAAAACATTACCATGGATTTCATTACTAAATTGCCAAGGACTGCATGTGGTTATGATACTATTTGGGTAATAGTTGATCGTCTCACCAAGTCAGCACACTTTCTGCCAATAAGAGAAGATGACAAGATGAAGAAGTTAGCACGAATGTATTTGAAGGAATTCGTCTCCAGACATGGAATACCAATCTCTATTATCTCTGATAGGGATGGCAGATTTATTTCAAGATTCTGGCAGACATTACAGCAAGCATTAGGAACTCGTCTAGACATGAGTACTGCCTATCATCCACAAACTGATGGACAGAGCGAAAGGACAATACAAACACTTGAAGACATGCTACGAGCATGTGTTATTGATTTCGGAAACAGTTGGGATCGACATCTACCGTTAGCAGAATTTTCTTACAACAACAGCTATCATTCAAGCATTGAGATGGCGCCATTTGAAGCACTTTATGGTAGAAAGTGCAGGTCTCCGATTTATTGGATTGAAGTGGGGGATAGACAGATTACGGGTCCGGAGATAATACAAGAAACTACCGAGAAGATCATCCAAATTCAACAATGGTTTAAAACCGCCCAAAGTCAGCAAAAGAGCTACACCGACATTAAAAGAAAAGACATAGAATTTGAAATTGGAGAAATGTTCATGCTTAAGGTTGCACCTTGGAAAGGTGTTGTTCGATTTGGTAAACGGGGGAAATTAAATCCAAGGTATATTGGACCATTCAAGATTATTGATCGTGTCGGACCAGTAGCTTACCGACTTGAGTTACCTCAACAACTTGCGAATGTACATAACACTTTCCACGTCTCGAATTTAAAGAAATATTTTGCTAAAGAAGATCTCACAATTCCGTTGGACGAAATCCAAATCAATGAAAAACTTCAATTCATTGAAGAACCCGTCGAAATAATCGATCGTGAGGTTAAGAGACTTAAACAAAACAAGATACCGATTGTTAAGGTTCGATGGAATGCTCGTAGAGGACCCGAGTTCACCTGGGAGCGTGAAGATCAGATGAAGAATAAATACCCGCATCTATTTCCAGAAGATTCGTCAACACTTTCAACAGCTTAAAATTTCGGGACGAAATTTATTTAACGGGTAGGTACTGTAGTGATCCGAACTTTTCCATATTTTTATATATTAAATGAAAATGATATTTACATGATTAAATGTTTCCAACATGTTAAGCAATCAAACTTGTTAAGACTTGATTAATTAAAATAGGTTTCATATAGACAATTGACCACCCAAGTTGACCGGCGATTCACGAACGTTAAAACTTGTAAAAACTATATGATGACATATATATGGATATATATATATATATATATATATATATATATATATATATATATATATATATATATATATATATATATATATATATATATATATATATATATATATATATATATATATATATATATATATATATATATATAGTTAACATGATATTATGATAAGTAAACATATCATTAAGTATATTAACAATGAACTACATATGTAAAAACAACACTACTAACTTAATGATTTTGAAACGAGACATATATGTAACGATTATCGTTGTAACGACATTTAATGTATATATATCATATTAAGAGATATTCATACATCATGATATCATGATAATGTAATAATTTAACATCTCATTTGATATTATAAACATTGGGTTAACAACATTTAACAAGATCGTTAACCTAAAGGTTTCAAAACAACACTTACATGTAACGACTATCGATGACTTAACGACTCAGTTAAAATGTATATACATGTAGTGTTTTAATATGTATTCATACACTTTTGAAAGACTTCAAGACACTTATCAAAATACTTCTACTTAACAAAAATGCTTACAATTACATCCTTGTTCAGTTTCATTCTTCAATTTTCTTCATCTAATTAATCTCTCTCAAGTTCTATCTTCAAGTTCTAAGTGCTCTTCATAAATTCTACAAGTTCTAGTTTCATAAAATCAAGAATACTTCCAAGTTTGCTAGCTTAGTTCCAATCTTGTAGATTGATCATCCAACCTCAAGAAATCTTTCTTATTTACAGTAATATATCTTTCTAATACAAGGTAATACTCATATTCAAACTTTGATTCAATTTCTATAACTATAACAATCTTATTTCGAGTGGAAATCTTACTTGAACTTGTTTTTCGTGTCATGATTCTGCTTCAAGAACTTTCAAGCCATCCAAGGATCCTTTGAAGCTAGATCCATTTTTCTCATTTCCAGTAGCTTTATCCAGAAAACTTGAGGTAGTAATGATGTTTATAACATCATTCGATTCATACATATAAAGCTATCTTATTCGAAGGTTTAAACTTGTAATCACTAGAACATAGTTTAGTTAATTCTAAACTTGTTCACAAACAAAAGTTAATCCTTCTAACTTGACTTTTAAAATCAACTAAACTCATGTTCTATATCTATATGATATGCTAACTTAATGATTTAAAACCTGGAAACACGAAGAACACTGTAAAACCGGACATACGCCGTCGTAGTAACACCGCGGGCTGTTTTGGGTTAGTTAATTAAAAACTATGATAAACTTTGATTTAAAAGTTGTTTTTCTGGGAAAATGATTTTTCTTATGAACATGAAACTATATCCAAAAATCATGGTTAAACTCAAAGTGGAAGTTTGTTTTCTAAATGGTCAGCTAGACGTCGTTCTTTCGACTGAAATGACTACCTTTACAAAAAAGACTTGTAACTTATATTTCCGACTATAAACCTATACTTTTTCTATTTAGATTCATAAAATATAGTTCAATATGAAACCATAGCAATTTGATTCACTCAAAACGGATTTAAAATGAAGAAGTTATGGGTAAAACAAGATTGGATAATTTTTCTTGTTGTAGCAACGTGAAAATTGGTAACAAATCTATATTAATCATATCCTAGCTAACTTATATTGTATTATACATGTATTATAATATATTATGTAATCTTGGGATACCATAGACACGTATGCAAATGTTTTGACATATCATATCGACCCATGTGTATATATTATTTGGAACAACCATAGACACTCTATATGCAGTAATGTGGGAGTTAGCTATACAGGATTGAGGTTGATTCCAAAAATATATATACTTTGAGTTGTGATCTAGCCTGAGACGTGTATACACTGGGTCGTGGATTGATTCAAGATAATATATATCAATTTTTTATGTACATCTAACGTTGGACAACTAGTTGTAGGTTACTAACGATGACAGCTGACTTAATAAACTTAAAACATCAAAATGTATTAAAAGTGTTGTAAATATATTTTGAATATACTTTGATATATATGTACATATTTGTTATAGGTGTATGAATCGACCAGTGGCCAAGTCTTACTTCCCGACGAAGTAAAAATCTGTGAAAGTGAGTTATAGTCCCACTTTTAAAATCTAATATTTTTGGGATAAGAATACATGCAGGTTTTATAAATGATTTACAAAATAGACACAAGTACGTGAAACTACATTCTATGGTTGAATTATCGAAATCGAATATGCCCCTTTTTATTAAGTCTGGTAATCTAAGAATTAGGGAACAGACACCCTAATTGACGTGAATCCTAAAGATAGATCTATTGGGCCTAACAAACCCCATTCAAAGTACCGGATGCTTTAGTACTTCGAAATTTATATCATATCCGAAGGGTGTCCCGGAATGATGGGGATATTCTTATATATGCATCTTGTTAATGTCGGTTACCAGGTGTTCACCATATGAATGATTTTTATCTCTATGTATGGGATGTATATTGAAATATGAAATCTTGTGGTCTATTGTTACGATTTGATATATATAGGTTAAACCTATAACTCACCAACATTTTTGTTGATGTTTAAAGCATGTTTATTCTCAGGTGAATATTAAGAGCTTCCGATGTTGCATACTAAAATAAGGACAAGATTTTGAGTCCATGTTTGTATGATATTATGTAAAAACTGCATTCAAGAAACATATGTCGATGTAATATATTTCTATTGTAAATCATTATGTAATGGTCGTGTGTAAACAGTATATTTTAGATTATCATTATTTGATAATCTACGTAATGCTTTTGAAACCTTTATTGATAAAATAAAGGTTATGCTTGTTTTAAAAATGAATGCAGTCTTTGAAAAACGTCTCATATAGAGGTCAAAACCTCGCAACGAAATCAATTAATATGGAACATTTATAATCAATATGAACGGGACATTTCACTGGGACCAGAGTTAACATCTGCGTCAATGGAGATTTTGGCGGGGTGTTAAAGTTGGTATCAGAGCGTTGGTCTTAGCGAACCAGATATTGCATTAGTGTGTCTAACCGGTAGTTGTTAGGATGCATTAGTGAGTCTGGACTTCGACTGTATCTCTTTATCATACGTTTTACTTATCATTTCTTGACAGAAATTACTTGATTATTATTTTTAGTCTAGACACGTCTTACTGCAATTATTGCATAAATGGTGTATAGACAAATCATATCTCATCATATTTATCACAGTAGTCTTTGTCTGACACTTTTCCTAAATTTTCTCCGTAAATTACGGAATCTTTTTGCTATATACGTATTCGAGGAGACCAAGATATCATTCAGTATACAACACCCATTTCATATCAAAAACCCTTTATCCGGTCACATAATATGGATTTCTCACTTGATTCCTCAAGTTCCTCGAGCTCCACAGGCAGTGTAACCGGAACGAATGAACCAATTAGTCATCATCAATTCTAGATGGATTGGGGATGGGTTTGAAGTCGACTTAATCAATGGAGACAAGAAGAAGGTGATCCCTTCCACCCACCAAATTGTCCTATTGGCGAAGAACATGAAGCAGTTACCGGCGAACCAGTTCGAAATACCATTTTCTCTCTTCTTTCCAGGATATCCCGCCACGATTATATAATATCTAGAATTCTAGATCTTATTCATCCCCTTGTTTCAATCGCCAATTATCCCGGAATAATGGAAGAAGTCAACGAGCTTCGTGCTCGAGTTGTGGCTTTGGAGAATATGGTGCAAAATTTACGAGCACCAGCAGCATCACCAGCATTAACACCAACAGTACCATTACCACCACCACCAACAACATCCGCATCACACGCCTCAACATCACAATATGTCCCACGAGCATCAACATCATACGCACCATAGATACCAAGGAGTACCAACAACAAAAAACGATGAAGTATTGATTCATCAATTCATAGAAGAAATATTCTGAAGAGAATATGTGGTTTCTAAAAGTTCTAGAGATTACTTATTCTAGTTCTAGCCGTAAATTAGATGAGTAAATGGATAAAGATGATAGAGGGGAGAATAGAAACTCTGACAAGAATGGTGCGTAATTTACAAGCTAGACTTGTTATACAAGTGCCACCAGTAGTACCACCAGCATCACCATCAGTATCACCGACACCAGCAACACCTGTAGCACCACAAGCTCCACCAGCTCCATAACCACCGACGATATTGACATGACAATCACCAATGGGTACGAGGTATGAAGTATTAACTCATTATTTCCAAAGAATTTATATATATATATATATATATATATATATATATATATATATATATATATATATATATATATATATATATATATATATATATATATATATATATATATATATATATATATATATATGAATCTTGGAAAAACCATAATGTATCTTTTCGTACTAAGCTATTACGTATGAATTTTAAAGGGTAAGTACTATTCGGTTAAATCATATTACGAATATGCTATGATGTACATCCTTCGTTAATGACTTAACAATCGTTAACTATAATCTCTGTTTCAACTCAATGAATTCCATTTCATAATAAACCAAGTATATTATTCAATTACATGTTTGATTTTACACTTTCATATTCGATATACTCTAAACTTTCTAGAAAACATCATTCGTACCTTGCGAAATTCACAAGAATTCCACGAGCACCAACATCCTTCATCGAGGAATACCAATAAGAATAAATAATGAAGTATTGATTACGTTAGTGAAATACTCCGCGAAGATTATGTAATCTCTAATATTTTTGAGATTATTCATTTCTAGTTCTAGCCGAAAATCAAATGAGTTTAATAGTATATTAACTCATTACATCCGGAGAAAATATACGTACATATATTTTCATAAAGGCTGTAATAAGAATTCTTTTGTACAAAATATTATTTATGAATTTTTTTAACGGGTAGGTAATACCTGAGAAATATATAAGTTCACAAATAATATGTTACACCGTACATTCTTCAATTTAGATTCATAAATCATTAACTATACTCACTACCTTCACAGCGATACACAATCATTTTCATACAAATTCAATTACATATTCTGATTTTGACAGAACAGCATCTAAGTCAAGATTTAACAGGTGATGTCACTCCTAGATCTCTACATCTTTCAAAGCTATACTTTGACTTCAAAACTATGCTAGAACATCACTTTTATTCATAAACCCAGGAAAAAAAATATTCGTATCATTCAAGATTCACGAAGATTTCATCATATGTATATTGACGATGACAATCTGCGTTCAAACCCTTCAAAATTCTTGAAAACAATTCAGATTGATAACCAATAATTCAGATATGAGAATGCTGATGAAGCAGTAAAAGCTATAGATGGTCTTAATGGCTAAAAGCTTGATAATAATGAATGGTGTGTTGGAAAAACTCAAAAGAAAGATTTGGAACTGAAAAATGATTTGAGCAAACCATGAAGGAGACTGTGGATAAATTACAAAGACTAAATCTGCCTTCAAAGAATCCAGATGATTCAGTATCTGCTGAAATCCTTAGCGAATACCTTGCTCCTTAGTCTAAACCTTGCAGACAAATCTTCATCATCATCATCCTTCGATCTTAGAAATTCTAAGATATCACCGTATTTTTAAGTATAAATATCCTCGATATTTCTGAAGATACTTTCATAATTATCCTTGTCTGAAATCACTTATCTCCCCGTGCTATCTGTATTACATCATAAAGGAAACTGTTTTAGTTTCTATATTCTGTAAAATTCAAGTTTAAATTATGAATGATTTCTGGAGTAGTGTTGGGAATTGAAGCATGAGTTAGTATAATATAATGACGTCGGGCCAACGTGGTTATATTACAGTAAGTCATGCTAAATTTCTAATGGAACGTGATGATTCACAGACCTTGCACTCATCATGTTCCATGTTACATAACTCTTTCATTCTACTTAACCTCTGAACATATCAAGAAAATATATTCTTGATAGTTCTATTCTCCGTGATTCTGGTAATTTGAAATCAAATCATGCCATTACCTTTCAATTCTGCTTAATATATTATGATCATTCGAAACTTCATATCTATGAATTCTGGACCATTGCGTGCTGTACTTAAAGTCGAGAAGAGAAAACAAAAGCATGGAGCTCCGAAATATAAGGGAAAATATAAAGCCCGATAACAACACAGAAATTACAAACCATGTATATCAATACATATAACAACATAAAGACATGGGAGAATTAAAAACACTATAACCCCAAGGTAATAGTAGAAGTAAACAGATTCCTCTGGCGGTAAATGAAGAAGAAGAATGACAGATGTGATAGTCAGAAAAATATCAAGAATTAGAACTGGATTAAGCATTTTCACAATGTTTTGGAAGTATGAATTGAGCAAGAAAGTATAGGAGTGATGAAAATAATGGAACGAAAGAGGTTAATTTATTGCGAAATATCAAACATAAAATTCGAGGCAGATTACCGCATTTAATTAAAGAGGATCATAATTTCCTTAATTATCGAAGAATCAGATCTTATATAGATTACGAAGATTTTCTTTAATCCCTTAAATTCCGGAAATCAACTGTTATTACGACAAAAGTCAAGACAAATCTTATTTTTCTCATCTCACTATTTTCTGATAGCTTCATTCATACTCTTCACGTAATTGAATAATTTAATCCATATTACTCTATAGTAATAAAACTCTATTTATCAACTCATATCCGTCATAAAAACATTCTTATCGTTAGCCATGACGACCTCAGTCAAATTTCGGGAGGAAATTTATTTAACGGGTAGGTACTGTCATGACCCGAAAAATTTCGACTAATTTTAAATCAAACTCTCGATACGATTTAGTATTTTGACATGATAAGCAAAATCTGTAATGTTAAGTCTCAAAAATTTTGAACTGTTTTCATAAATTCATTTACTCTTTGACTATTCCCGACAATTCACGAACAATTGTTTGAAAATATATATATATATATATATATATATATATATATATATATATATATATATATATATATATATATATATATATTTTAGAGTTGTTAAGAATATATTCAAATATCTTAAGTTAAATTTTAATACTCCGTACATTTTACTTAGGTTTGAGCGCTAATAATCAATCAACTTTTTTGATCTTACACCCTAAAAGACCGAAATAAATATATAGTTAATTTAAAAATATGGAATTTTTCCGAACACTTTTATCCGCCACTGGTTATCAACGGACCACGATATAATACTCTGTGTAAACTGTCGGTATATAATTAAAAAATATCTGGCTACTGAATGTGTGCACGTTCTTTTTATTTCCAATATGATTAAGATATAATAGTATATATTATATATTATATTATTGTTATCTGTCTTAATATATACATATATACATATATATATATATATATATATATATATATATATATATATATATATATATATATATATATATATATATATACACACATACATATAGAATAGATATGCATATTACTTGACAACACTCCACACCAACTCTTTTGTTCCTTGTTTCTTCTTTTCCTGATTGAATTGAGTTATACTGTTGAACTCTGAATTATTAAACTGCTTTCGATTCATTCTTTCCATTAACTTATTATATAAATAAATAAATATATATATATATATATATATATATATATATATATATATATATATATATATAACACATCACTTATATATCACCCATCACCCTTTCTTGCTTGATCACCTAAACCGCCACCCATGACCACCATCAACCACCCTTCCACCACCTCACCAATATCCGCCACCTACAACCACCACTTGAAACCACCACTTCCACCATCGATAATCACCACCACTTGATCACTATCCCATGTTTATCATCTTCAAACATCAACCATCACCTTCACTACTACTGCTGCTAGACGAGAGTCACCACATACAACCTGCAACCATCAACCATCAACGATCACCATTATTATTGCTACAGTGCTGCTTTTTTCTGCCTAACGACAAAACACCACCACACGTCACATATTATACGCTGCTCGAAAACTTATGTTTCTGTCTGTTGTAGTGACCCGAACTTTTCCATGTTTATATATTAAATGAGATTCATATTTACATGATTAAATGTTTCCAACATGTTAAGCAATCAAACTTGTTAAGACTTGATAAATTGAAACGGATGTTTATGCAAACGATTGACCACCAAGTTGTCCGATGATTCACGAACGTTATAACTTGTAAATGACATGATTAAATATATATGGACATATATATATATATATATATATATATATATATATATATATATATATATATATATATATATATATATATATATATATATATATATATATATATTTTAACATGATGAATTGATATTTAAGTATCTCATTATGTATATTAACAATGAACTATATACATAAAATGAGACTACTAACTTATAGATTTCGAAACGATATATATAGGTAACGATTATCGTTGTAATAACGTCTTAATATTTCTATATCATATTAAGATATATTAACACACTATGTTATCATGATAACATAGCAATTTAACATCTCATTATGTATAATAATAATGGGATTAATTACATTTAACGAGATCGTTAACTTAAAGGTTTCGAAACAACACATACATGTAACGACTAACGATGATTTAACGACACAATTAAAATGTATATATATGTAGTGTATTAAGATGTATTAATACACTTTTGAAAGACTTCAAAACATATATCAAAATACTTATACTTATAAAAGAAGATTACAATTACATTTCCATTTGAATTCATGAACAATTCTACTCGTATTCAATCAGTATTCGTACTCGTATTATACCCAGCTCCAAGATGTAAATACTATTGGTATATCTACTTCAATATCAGCTCTTAGCAGCCTTAATGAGTCATCAAGACATGTGGGAACCATCATTTGGCTACTAGCATGAAATATCTAACAAAAATACAAACTAATGGAGCCTATATGGCAATCCCATATTCACGTGAATGAGCAACACACACACACACACACACATTTTCATTCAACTTTCATTCATCAAATTGATCTCTCTCAAGTTCTCTCTTGATGTTCTAAGTGTGTTTCATCATCTTCATCAAAATCTACATCAATCTAGCTCATAAATTCAACCTTTAATCATCATACAAAACAACTACTCAAGAACACTTTAAGAATCATTTCAAGTTTACTAGATTACTTCCAAGCTTTCAAATCCATTTCAAGTAATCATCCAAGATCAAGAAATCTTTGTTATTTACAGTAGGTTATCTTTCTAAATCAAGGTAATAATCATATTCAAGCTTTGATTCGATTTCTATAACTATAACTATCTTAATTTAAGTAGTAATCTTACTTGAACTTGTTTTCATATCATGATTCTACTTCAAGAACTTCCAAGCCATCAAAGATCCTTTGAAGTTCAAGTTATTTTTTCATCATTTCTAATAGGTTTACCTACAATACTTGAGGTAGTAATGATGTTCATAACCTTGTTCGATTCTTATATATATAACTATACTATTCGAAGAATATAACTTGTAATCACTAGAACATAGTTTAGTTAATTCTAAACTAGTTCGTAAACAAAGTTAATTCTTCTAACTTGACTTGTAAAAAAAAATTAACACATGTGTTATATCTATATGATATGCTAACTTAATGATTTAAAACTTGGAAACACGTTGAACACCGTAAAACCGGACATACGCCGTCGTAGTAAAACCGTGGGCTGTTTTGGGTTGGAAAAAAAACTATCTTAATCTTTGATTTAAAAGGTGTTCTTCTGGGAAAATGATTTTTCATATGAACATGACACTATATCTAAAAACTTGGTTAAACTCAAAATAGAAGTATGTTTATCAAAATGGTCATCAAGATGTCGTTCTTTCGACGGAAATAACTACCTCTTTCAAAAATGACTTGTAACCTGTATTTTCGACTTTAAACTTATACTTTTTCTGTTTAAATTTAATAAATTTTGGTTCGATACGGAACCATAGCAATTTGATTCACTCAAAACGGATTTGTAATGAAGAAATTATGGGTAAAACAAAATTGGATAAAATTGCTTGTTTTAGCTACGGAAATTTTTATAACAAATCTATACTGACAATATCCTAGCTAACTTTTATTATATTCTAACATGTATTGTGTATTTCCTTATAATATATTAGTCTTGGTTAAGTCCGAGACAATATAATATAATCTTGATTAGTTAAAGACATATACACAATACGTCGGATAAATCGAAAGACCCACATACACAATACGTGTAGCTACAATTGCGGTATAGTGGGTCATGATTGAGTCTTATACAATACGTGTATACCATGTATTGATTATTTCAGGGTGATATATCGTTATATTTATGTACTACTAATTGTGGACTACTAACTGTGGACTACTAATTGTGGACTACTAACGTTGGACTGCTAACTTGACAACGTAAATCATCAACACGTAATAAAAATTATGATGTGAATATATTTCTATCATACTTTGATTTATATGTATATATTTGTTATAGGTTCGTGAATCGACCCGTGGCTAAATCTTAGTTCTGACGAATTGAAAATCTGTGAAAGTGAGTTATAGTCCCATTTTTACTATCTAATATTTTGGGATGAGAATACATTCAGTTTTGAAAGTATTTTACAAAATAGACACAAGTACTTAAACTACATTCTATGATTGAATTATTATACCGCGTATCCCTTTTTGTTTAGCCTGATAACCTAAGAATTCGTGAATGCCACTAATTGACGCGAATCCTAAAGATAGATCTATGGACCTTGACAAGCCCCAGTCAGAGAATTTGAATTGCTTTAGTACTTCGAGGTTTACATGTATGGGGATATGCTAGATGCATTTTTGTTAATGTTGGTTACCAGGTGATCATCATATGAATGGATTTTATAGCAGTGAGCAGACCTGCACTTTTTATGAAAATGAAATCTTGTTGTCTATTATTATAATCTGATATATATAGGTTAAACCTATAACTCACCAATATTTTTGTTGACGTTTAAAGCATGTTTATTGTCAGGTGATTATTAAGAGCTTCCGCTGTTGCATGCTAATTAAAGACAAGAAATGGGAGTCAGCATGTTTGTATGATAATGTTTAAAAACTGCATTCGGGAAACAATTCGTTGTATCATATTATTGTAAACCATTATGTAATGGTCGTGTGTAAACATTATATTTTAGATTATCATTTCTTGATAATCTATGTTATGTTTTCTAAACCTTTGTCGATAAAATAAAGGTTATGGTGTGTTTTAAAAATGAATGCAGTCTTTGAAAAACGTCTCATATAGAGGTCAAAACCTCGCAATGAAACCAACTAATATGAAATGTTTATAATTGATATGAACGGGGCATTTCAGTTGGCATTAGAGCGTTGGTCTTAGAGAACCATAAATTTGTATTAGTGTGTCTAACCGAGTTTGTTAGGATGCATTAGTTAGTCTGGACTTCGATCGTGTCTATTTTAAAAACGATTGCTTAACACTTTTGTTGGAAACTATATATTTTTAACATGTAAATATTATGTGATATATTAATCTCTTAATGTGCTTGCTATTGTGTGATAGATGTCTACTTCTTGTATCAATCCCATCGACTCACCTAATAACAACGATGAGTCGGATTTATTTTGGGAAGTTTCACAAATTCCGGAAGAAGAAGAACCAGAAGAAGAGGAACCGGAAGAAGAGGAACCAGAAGAAGAAGAAGAACTGGAAGAAGAAGATCCAGAGGAGGAAATGTTAAAAATTACAGAAAATCGGTTAGATAAATAGAAATCCTCAACCAATGGACCAAAGTTAAAAATGGTCGATGGTGTTTCCACTGGGGAGGAAAAATATTGGGAAGATTACCAAATTTCTGATGAATCGAATCCCGATGAGGATTCCGATGAAGTTATAGAAATTACCCAGGCCCAATTTAATAAAGAAAAAGAAAACAATAAGGGAAAATCCATTAAAATAGAGAAACCCGATCCCAAACCCGATGAACTATATGTTAACATGAAATACCCTGATGGAATATACCGTAAACACCCGTATTTCTTAAACTTTAACTATAGTCCGGGAACATCTAAGGAACTAGATTTTTCTAGACCATTTGTGAAAATAACTCCTCGTATGAGTACTGGCCCGTTTATCCCTAGGAAATTAGCAAAACGAACCGAGTCCGAGGAGGATGAAGCAAACAAGTCTGAATAAAAGAGTTAAAGTCATTTACTCTTACCATGGCTTGTAATATATGTATAATAACGTGCTTGTGCTTTTATGCTATATGTAAAATAGTGGTATGGTATGATTGTAAGATATTGTATCAAAAATGTTAGCGTGAATTATTAATGAATTAAGTTTTTCATGATAGAATATTATTTCGATGCTAGTAGTTAATTTTTATGCTAGCTATTAAGTATGAATTTTAACGGGTAGGTACTACCCGAATTAAAATTATAAAACACTAATATGAAGAAAAGGCTATTATAGAAAAGTTCATATTATGCTACGAAATACTATTGACTACTCCTAATATTCTATATGATTAACTAAATTCTTTTGGCTATTTTTGAAGGAAATGGCACCGACTACTCGACAGAACTTGAATATGAGCGAGGTAGAATTTTGTACTTTTCATGCTGCAAACATAGCCGCAGTACAGGCGACAATTCAAAACAATAATAATTATTCAGGGTCTAGCAGTGGACCAAATTCCACAGGAAATTTTTTAGGATGCTCCTACAAGGCTTTCACTGCCTGTAAACCACTTGAGTTCGATGGAAACGAAGGACCAATTGGATTAAAACGGTGGACCAAAAGGTCGAATCGGTGTTTGCTATAAGTAAATGTGCTGACCAAGACAGGGTAAAGTACGCTACGCATACCTTCACAGGTACTGCGTTAACATGGTGGAACACCTACCTCGAGCAGGTGGGACGAGATGCTGGTTACGCACTACCGTGGTCAGCGTTCAAACACTTGATGAATGAGCAGTACCATCCTCGAAACGAGGTCAATAAGCTCAAGGCAGAGCTTAGAGAATTACGAGCACAAGGATTCGATATTACCACATACGAATGACGATTCACGGAGTTATGTCTATTGTGTCCAAGAGTGTTCGAAGATGAAGAAGAGCAGATCGACGCGTTTGTAAAAGGGTTACCAGAGAGGATTCAGGAGGATGTGAGTTCAAGTGCGCCCACATCAATGCAAAAGGCGAGTCAAATGGCTAACAAACTTATAAACCAGATTGAGGGAAGAATTAAAGAGCAGGCAGCCGAGGCGGCCAAAATGAAACAGCTCAAGAGAAAGTGGGAAGAAAAAGTGACAAGGGTCACCAATACAATAACAACCACAACCACAATCGCAACAACAATCATAACAACCACAATATCAATCGCAACAACAACAATCGCAGTCCCAATAACAACTACAACAACCGTCCCAACAACAATAACAACCGTAACAACAACCATTTCAAAAATAACAATGGCAACAAAAATCAGAAAATTCCATGTCTATGGTGTGAAGGTACCATCCGGAAAGGTTCTGTACGGTAGTATGTACCAAGTGTACTAGAAGTGGTCATAGTGCAGCGAAGTGTGAAGTCTATGGACCAATGGCCAATAAGAGGAACAGAGCAAATAATATTATTACTTGTTACGGTTGCGGAAAGACAGGCCATTACAAAAGCACATGTCCAAATCAAGTTAACAATAACGTGCAAGTCCGCGGAAGAGCCTTTAATATTAATGCGGCAGAAGCACAGGAAAACCCGGAGCTTGTTATGGGTACGTTTCTTATTGACGATAAACCCGCTTATGTTTTATTTGATTAGGGTGCAGATAGAAGCTATTTGAGTAGAGATTTTTGTGCTAAATTAAGTTTCCCATTAATGCCATTAGATAATAAGTTTTAACTTGAATTAGCAAATGGTAAATTAATTAAAGGCGATAAAATATGCCAGAACCGAAAAATTAAACTAGTTGGCGAAACGTTTAAGATTAACTTGATACCAGTAGAGTTAGGGAGTTTTGACGTGATAATTGGCATGGACTGGTTGAAAAGGGAGTAAGCAGAGGTCGTTTGTTACAAAAATGTGATTCGTATTCTGCGCGAAAAGGGAAAATCCTTAATGGTGTACGGGGAGAAGAGCAACGCGAAGTTAAATCTTATTAGTAGCTTAAAGGCACAAAAACTAATAAGAAAAGGTTGCTATGTTATTTTAGCACACGTCGAGAAAGTCAAACCCGAAGAAAAGAACATTAATGATGTTCCTATCGCAAAAGAATTTCCCGATGTATTTCCAAAAGAATTGCCGGGACTACCGCTACACCGATCCGTTGAATTTCAAATAGATCTTGTACCAGGATCTGCACCAATAGCTCGTGCTCCTTACAGACTCGCACCCAGTGAAATGAAGGAACTACAAAGCCAATTATAAGAACTTTTGGAACGTGGTTTCATTCGACCAAGCACATCACCATGGGGAGCTCCTGTTTTGTTTGTCAAAAAGAATGATGGTACATTCAGGTTGTGTATCAACTACCGAGAGTTGAACAAACTTACCATCAAGAACCGTTATCCACTACCGAGAATCGATGACTTATTTGATCAACTACAAGGTTCGTCGGTTTATTCAAAGATCGATTTACGTTCCGGTTATCATCAAATGCGGGTGAAGGAGGATGATATTCCAAAGACTGCTTTTAGAACGCATTACGGTCATTACGAATTTATGGTTATGCCATTTGGTTTGACTAACGCACCAGCCGTGTTCATGGACCTCACGAACCGAGTGTGTGGACCATATCTTGACAAATTTGTCATTGTTTTCATTGATGACATACTTGTTTACTCCAAGAATGATCAAGAGCACGGAGAACATCTGAGAATGGTTCTAGAATTGTTGAGGAAACAAAAACTGTACGCTAAATTTTCAAAGTGTGCATTTTGGTTGAAAGAAGTTCAATTCCTCTGTCACGTAGTGAACAAAAAAGGTATTCAAGTTGATTCGTCAAAGATTGAAACCGTTGAAAACTGGGAAACCCCGAAAACTCCGAAGCATATACACCAATTTTTAGGATTGGCTAGTTACTACAGAAGATTCATTCAAGATGTTTCTAAAATAGATAAACCCTTGATTGTATTAACGCATAAAGGGAAGAAATTTGAATGGAAGGATGATCAAGAGAAAGTGTTTCAATTATTGAAGAAAAAGTTAACTACGACACATATATTGTCATTGCCTGAAGGGAATGATGATTTTGTGATTTATTGTGACGCTTCAAAGCAAGGTCTCGATTGTGTATTAATGCAACGAAAGAAGGTGATTGCTTATGCGTCTAGACAATTGAAGATTCAAGAGCAGAATTATACGACTCACGATTTGGAATTGGGCGCTGTTGTTTTTGCATTGAAAATGTGGAGGCATTACTTATATGGGGTCAAATGTATCATACATATCGACCACAAAAGTCTCCAACATATATTTGATGAAAAATAACTGAACATGAGACAACGTAGGTGGATTGAGCTGTTAAATGATTACAACTTTGAGATTCGTTACCACCCGGGGAAGGCTAATGTGGTAGCCGACGCCTTGAGTAGAAAGGACAGGGAATTATTCATACTAACCTTACTACTCGAATAAAAGAAGCACAACATGGGGTTTTAAAAGAAGGAAATTTGAAGAATGAAATACCCAAAGGATCGGAGAAACATCTTAATATTCGGGAAGACGAAACCCGGTATAGGGCTAAAAGAATTTGTGTACCAAAGTTTGGAGATGCGAGAGAAATGGTACTTAGGGAAGCACATAAAACCAGATATTCAATACATCCCGGAGCAGGAAAGATGTACCAAGATCTCAAGAAACACTTTTGGTGGCCGGGTATGAAAGCCAATATTGCTACATACGTAGGAGAATGTTTGACTTGTTCTAAAGTCCAAGCTAAACATCAGAAACCATCAGGTCTACTTCAACAACCTGAAATCCCGGAATGGAAATCGAAAAACATTACCATGGATTTTATTACTAAATTGCCAAGGACTGCAAGTGGTTATGATACTATTTGGGTAATAGTCGATCGTCTCACCAAATCAGTACACTTTCTACCAATGAGAGAGATGATAAAATGGAGAAGTTGGCACGAGAAGTCATCTCTAGACATGGAATACCAATCTCTATTATCACTGATAGGGATGGCAGATTTGTTTCAAGGTTTTGGCAGACGTTACAACAAGCGTTGGGGACTCGTCTAGACATGAGTACTGCCTATCATCCACAAACTGATAGGCAGAGCGAAAGGATGATACATACACTTGAAGACATGCTACGAGCATGTGTTATTGATTTTGGAAACGGGTGGGATAGACATTTACCATTAGCAGAGTTTTCCTACAACAAAAGTTACCACTCGAGTATTGATGCGGCATCGTTCGAGGCACTTTATGGTAGGAAGTGCATGTCTCCGTTTTGTTGGAGCGAGGTGGAGGATAAACAAATTACAGGTCCAGAAATTATTCATGAAACTATCGAGAAAATCATTCAAATTTAACAACGATTGAAAACCGCCCAAAGTCGACAAAAGAGCTACGCGAACATTAGAAGAAAAGATATAGATTTTGAAATTGGAGACTTGGTCATGCTTAAGGTATCACCTTGAAAAGGCGTTGTTCGATTTGGTAAACGGGAAAAACTATACCCGAGATACATTGGGCCATTCAAGATTATTGACCGTGTTGGACCAGTAGCTTATCGACTTGAATTACCTCAACAACTAGCCGACATACATAGTACCTTCCACGTCACGAATCTGAAGAAATGCTTAGCTAAAGAAGATCTCACTATTCCATTAGACGAGATTAAAATTAACGAAAAACTACAATTCGTCGAAGAACCCGTCGAAAGAATGGATCGTGAGGTTAAAGGACTTAAGCAAAATAAAATACCAATCATTAAAGTTCGATGGAATGCTCGTAGAGGACCCGAGTTCACCTGGAGCATGAAGATCAAATGAAACAGAAATACCCGCACTTATTTCCAGATGATGCGTCAACACCTCCATCTACTTAAAATTTCAGGACGAAATTTATTTAACGGGTAGGTACTGTAGTGACCCGAACTTTTCCATGTTTATATATTAAATGAGAATCATATTTACATGATTAAATGTTTTCAACATGTTAAGCAATCACACTTGTTAAGACTTGATAAATTGAAACGGATGTTTATGCAAACGATTGACCACCCAGTTGTTTGATGATTCACGAACGTTATAACTTGTAAATGACATGATTAAATATATATGGAGATATATATATGTTTAACATGATGAAATAATATTTAAGTATCTCATTATGTATATTAACAATGAACTATATACGTAAAATGAGACTACTAACTTATAGATTTCGAAACGATATATATAGGTAATGATTATCGTTGTAATAACGTCTTAATATTTCTATATCATATTAAGATATATTAACACACAATGTTAACATGATAACATAACAATTTAACATCTCATTATGTATAATAACAACGGTATTAATTACATTTAACGAGATCGTTAACTTAAAGGTTCGAAACAACACATACATGTAACGACTAACGATGATTTAACGACACAATTAAAATGTATATATACGTAGTGTATTAAGATGTATTAATACACTTTTGAAAAACTTCAAAACATATATCAAAATACTTATACTTATCAAAGATGGTTACAATTACATTTCCATTCATTTTCATCAACAATTCTACTCGTATTCAATCAGTATTCGTACTCGTATTATACCCAGCTTCTAGATGTACATACTATTGGTATATACACTTTAATGATCAGCTTTTAGCAGCCTTAATGAGTCATCAAGACATGTGGGAACTATCATTTGGCTACTAGCATAAAATATCTAACAAAAATACAAACTAATAGAGCCTATATGGCCATCTCATATTCACATGAATGAGCAACACACACACACACACACATTTTCATTCAACTTTCATGCATCAAATTGATCTCTCTCAAGTTATCCCTTGATGTTCTAAGTGTTCTTCATCATCTTCATCAAAATCTACATCAATCTAGCTCATAAATTCAACCTTTAATCATCATACAAAATAACTACTCAAGAACACTTCAAGAATCATTTCAAGTTTACTAGATTACTTCCAAGCTTTCAAATCCATTTCAAGTAATCATCTAAGATCAAGAAACCTTTATTATTTACAGTAGGTTATCTTTCTAAATCAAGGTAATAATCATATTCAAGCTTTGATTCATTTTCTAAAACTATAACTATCTTAATTTAAGTAGTAATCTTACTTGAACTTGTTTTCGTGTCATGATTCTACTTCAAGAACTTCCAAGCCATCAAAGATCCTTTGAAGCTCAAGTTATTTTTTCATCATTTCTAGTAGGTTTACCTACTATACTTGAGGTAGTAATGATGTTCATAACCTTGTTCGATTCTTATATATATAACTATAATATTCGAAGAATATAACTTGTAATCACTAGAACATAGTTTAGTTAATTCTAAACTTGTTCGCAAACAAAGTTAATCTTTCTAACTTGACTTTTAAAAACAACATAACACATGTGTTATATCTATATGATATGCTAACTTAAAGATTTAAAACTTGAAAACACCTTGAACACCGTAAAACCGGACATACGCCGGCGTAGTAAAACCGGGGGTTGTTTTGGGTTGGAAAAAAAATTATCTTAATCTTTGATTTAAAAGGTGTTCTTCTGGGAAAATGAGTTTTCATATGAACATGACACTATATCCAAAAATCATGGTTAAATTCAAAATAGAAGTATGTTTTTCAAAATAGTCATCAAGATGACGTTCTTTCGACGAAAATGACTACCTCTTTCAAAAACGACTCGTAACCTGTATTTCTGACTATAAAATTATACTTTTTCTGTTTAAATTTAATAAATTTTGGTTCGATACGGAACCATACCAATTTGATTCACTCAAAACGGATTTGTAATGAAGAAATTATGGGTAAAACAAAATTGTATAAAATTGCTTGTTTTAGCTATGGAAATTTTTATAACAAATCTATACTGACCATATCCAGCTAACTTTTATTGTATTCTAACATGTATTGTGTATTTTCTTATAATATACTAGTCTTGGTTAAGTCCGAGACAATATAATATAATCTTGATTAGTTAAAGACATATACACAATACGTCGGATAAATCGAAAGACCCACATACACAATATGTGTAACTACAATAGCGGTATAGTGGGTCATGATTGAGTCTTATACAATACGTGTATACCATGTCTTGATTATTTCAGGGTGATATATCGTTATATTTATGTACTACTAATTGTGGACTACTAACTGTGGACTACTAATTGTGGACTACTAACGTTGGACTGCTAACTTGACAACGTAAATCATCAACACGTAATAAAAATTATGATGTGAATATATTTCTATCATACTTTGATTTATATGTATATATTTGTTATAGGTTCGTGAATCGACCCGTGGCCAAGTCTTAGTTCCGACGAATTGAAAATCTGTGAAAGTGAGTTATAGTCCCATTTTTACTATCTAATATTTTGGGATGAGAATACATACAGTTTTGAAAGTATTTTACAAAATAGACACAAGTACTTGAACTACATTCTATGATTGAATTATTATACCACGTATCCCTTTTTGTTTAGTCTGGTAACCTAAGAATTAGTTAACGCCACTAATTGACACGAATCCTAAAGATAGATCTATGGGGTTTGACAAACCTCAATCAGAGAATTTGAACTGCTTTAGTACTTCGAGGTTTATATGTATGGGGATATACTAGATGCATTTTTGTTAATGTCGGTTACCAGGTGATCATCATATGAATGGATTTTACAGCAATGAGCAGACCTGCACTTTTTATGAAAATGAAATCTTGTGGTCTATTATTATAATTTGATATATATAGGTTAAACCTATAACTCACCAACATTTTTGTTGACGTTTAAAGCATGTTTATTCTCAGGTGATTATTAAGAGCTTCCGCTGTTGCATGCTAATTAAAGACAAGAAATGGGAGTCAGCATGTTTGTATGATAATGTTTAAAAACTGCATTCGGGAAAACAATTTGTTGTATCATATTATTGTAAACCATTATGTAATGGTCGTGTGTAAACGTTATATTTTATATTATCATTTCTTGATAATCTATGTTATATTTTCTAAACCTTTGTCGATAAAATAAAGGTTATGGTGTGTTTTAAAAATGAATGCAGTCTTTGAAAAATGTCTCATATAGAGGTCAAAACCTCGCAATAAAACCAATTAATATAAAACATTTATAATCGATATGAACGGGGCATTTCATCTGTCGTTGCTGCAGGAAGTTTTCTGTTTCCTGTTTCTTTTAAATGATAACGAAGATGAATAGTACGAGTATGTAACGAGAAAGATGATGTGAAAATGATATTGATAAGGATGCTTCGATGAAATGATGATGGTGGTGTCGTGGATAAAACACAAAAGGTGATGATGATAGGATGTTACTGTGATATCAACGATGATGATGGAACCATGAAGATCACGAGATGATGGTAACGAGATAATACAAAAAGATAGATGACGATGACGAGGTAATGGAACGATGTTAAGATTATGATGATGATATCACGATGAAGCTTGATGATGATGTTTAGTTTTGATGATGATTATGATATTACAGCGAAAAAGATGATGGTGATTAAATGAGTGAGATGTTGATGATGTTAAAGATGATTAGGATGATGATGATGGTATGAAGAAGATGATAAACCGTTCCATATATGTTAAATAACTAAACACGCTGGTTATTACCAAAATAATGAACGGTTCATCGGTTGGGTGTGTAATCGTTGAACGAGAGGTCTCGTGTTCGAGCCCGGGCTGAGGCAGTTTATTTTCTTTTTGGAAGCTTTCCCTTTTAAGGTAGTTTTATTATTATTATTATTATTATTATTATTATTATTATTATTATTATTATTATTATTATTATTATTATTATTATTATTATTATTATTATTATTATTATTATTTGAAAAATTATCATTTTTAATAAAAGTAACATTATTATTAAAATTATCATTTTTATTATCATATTATTATCATAAAAAACTTTCATTACTATTATTATTAGAATTATCAATATTTTTATTTTTATTATCATTATTATCATTTTTATGAATATTACTAATATTATTAATTTTTTGAATATTATAATTATTATTATTATCATTATAATTATTACAAATTTTATTATTATTATTATTATTATTATTTTATTATTATTATTTTTATTATTATTACTATTATTATTATTATCATTATCATTATTTTAGTATTATTATACGTATCAATTTTACAAACAAAAGATATTTATATATAAAAAGTATATTACATACTATTTTTTATATAAAATGTTATATCTATAATATTAACTAAGTTACATATAGTATATAAATATATTTTAATATATTATAGATAATAATATAAATACTTATAAAAAATATAAATATTAATTTTAATACATTATATATATATATATATATATATATATATATATATATATATATATATATATATATATATATATATATATATATATATATATATATATAACATTAAGTTATAAATTAATATACTAATATATTATAATAAAAGATATATATGAGACATATAATTTATAACACTAATAACTATATATGAATTTATTCGATTACAATTAGATGTGTTAATATATATATAAATGATATTGGTTCGTGAATTCGAGGTCAACCATGCATTGTTCAGTTCCATCGTATGCATATTTTTACTACAAAATATCGTATCGTGATTTTCATTTGCTCCCTTTTTAAATGCTTTTGCATTATATATTTTTGGGCTGATAATACATGCAATGTTTTATAACTGCTTTACGTTTAGACACAAGTACTCAACTGTAATTATTATGTCTTGCTTTGTCATGCAAATCCTCACTGTAATTTCGTTAATTGCTTGGTATAACGCAAACTTAATTATTATGAGTAGGCCTATTGAGAGTAACGTCTCTAACCATTTGACCTCTGGTCTTTGGTTACATAATAATGATTCAACGACACTGACTGTACAAGGTGTCACGGGTTAACTTTTGTTTAGTCGCGATATTACAAACTGCAGCAACACTTTTAGATTGATATTTCTATATTGATCAACTTTAAAATGAAATCTTGTGGTCTATTACTATCATTGAAATCATTATTTATGATAAACCTATGAACTCACCAACCTTTTGGTTGACACTTTTTAGCATGTTTATTCTCAGGTACTTAGATATTTTGCTTTCGCTGTAGAACTTTGCTGTTACTTAGAAGTCAAGCCATGCACTGGGACCAGAGTTAACATCCGCGTCAATGGCGATTTTAGAGGGGTGTTAAACGTTGACCCAATTTTTCCTACATTTGACCTGACTTTTGACCGTTGACCGACTTATAAGTAAACGGGATGGGGTCGTAACGGTTTAGTCACCAAAACGCTGCAACGGGCGTCGCAATGAACGCAACGAACACCGTTTACAACAATGCCCTCAACTCTTCAAATATATTTAATATAGTGTATTTAATAATTACAAATTATGGCTAACATCCTCTTATTATAAATTCTAATATTCACTAATTTTTATGTTAATATTTACTTTTCAAGAAATGTCACATTTATCCATAAATCCTGGTTTCTCCTCTGATTGGTCATTGTGATTTAGTGATGATCCGTTACGAAAATAATACACAATGTATAATTGTAAGGATATAGTTAAATTGTAGTTGTATAAGTGTTTTTAGTCTGGTACGTAGTGGAAGAATGGAGTAGAATAAAGAATGGTGAATGGGTTTTGATTTTTGTGTACGTAATTGATGTTCTACTCACAAATTGGGGAATTGATATCTTTATTATAGTCTCTTTACTTTTAGGATTACGATGAATCGTAAAATAAAAGCAAAGGCATAAATTGTCTTTTGGAAACAAAGCATATTTATAATAAACCAATACGAATTCTAGTAGACTTAGACTAGGACTCCAAGTATTTTTTTTGAGTCTTTATTTATTATTTGAATCCAACTCTTATACATATTTGAATCCAACTCTTATTCCTTGTTTCTCGGATTCATTTACAGATCACTCCTCCCCTTCTCCGGCGGCGAAGACAACTAGCTCCTTCTAGTCCTTTATTTTCGTTGATGAAGACTCTCCCAAATCACAACATGGACACCTAAGGTTCCGGTTGTTTATTTGAAGATTTTTTAGCTTCTTTCTTTTTCCTTTTAACCGAACTTTACCCATGATTCTCGGAACACGATCACTATCTTTACAACCCTTTTCGCCAGAAGTGATGGATCCTAACTTCCCATTCTCTATAACTGAATTCCCGTACATCCCAATATTTAGAAGATTGGAATTTGCTACTAGTTGGATCTTGTTATTCACCACCTGGTCAGGAGGTAGTTCTACTTTATCATCAAATAAAGAAGAATAATATTTGATAAACTTTGAGGTCCTACTACTCATTTTACCACAAATAGGCGTTACTGACGTTACCTTAGTAACATTTTCTAGTGGCTTAACCATCATTAAAACAAAACCTCTTGAAACATTAAGGCAACTACGAATCTGATCAGCTGCT
Organism: Rutidosis leptorrhynchoides; assembly: GCF_046630445.1. NCBI lineage: Eukaryota > Viridiplantae > Streptophyta > Magnoliopsida > Asterales > Asteraceae > Rutidosis > Rutidosis leptorrhynchoides. The sequence continues at coordinate 664,085,710 of NC_092334.1, forward strand.
TTCATCTCGGGTCCATGTACCACCTTCTTATTTCTAACAGTGAACTTTTTCCCATCCTTCTCAAACTGGTATTTTTGTTCACGTCTAAAGTAGATCGCGTTCCGCTCCCATAAATAGGGACTACCAAAAATCACATGGAAAATATCCAATGGGACAACTTCGCAAGTAACTTCATCTACATATTGATTAGTAATGGTGAAACAGAACTTACATTGCGAAGTAACCCGTGTATCCATTCCCAAATTTATCCACCCCAAGTCGTAAGGTTGTGGGTGTGGCATTGTAGTCAGCCCTAATTGTTGTACTAAACTCGCAGATATAAGATTTTTTTGGCTCCATGTATCGAAGATAGCTTGTACCAATTCATATTTTACTTGTATTTTCAAGGAAAATAGCTCTTCTTTCTCACTCACACCTTTTTTTGTTTGATTTTTTTCTTTGGGTTTAGCCATGAGTGCCAAAATTTTATCAACTTCATACATGTTTCCAAGCTCCACAACTTCCTGTACGGAAGTGATTGCTGTAGTCTTTTTTTCTTTGTCCTTTGCCCACTTTTTAGGAAATAATGAAGGATTAGCTTTCCAACACTTTTCTAATACATGTCCTTCCCTCTTACAATGTTCCTAGTAGGTGTTGGAAATTGTTGGAAGTTTAGCCTTTTGTTTTTTGTTGGTCCTTCTTTACCGAACTACTACTTGCCCTTCCTTTGGTGCGTTCATCATCCCAGGAGACAGCCATCTTATTCTTTTACTCAATAGCCATCGTAAGGCGAGCCGCTTTGGAAAGGTTTGTAACCATATGCAGCTATAACTCTGATCAAATGGGTCGTTCCAACCCAGCCACATATTTTGTAAACGTTTCTTCACTATCCAATGGGATACCTAATGACACCACAAGCCTCTGAAACTCGATTGTATAATCTTGCACCTGCTGCCCTTGTTGTTGGCACAAATCATGCCAACGTGTCCACCGGTCTTGGGAATAACCTATCGGGTAGAACTCTTGACGCAACATTCGAGTAAACTCTGACCAACGGATACCATTATCTTCCACAATTTTAAATAAGAATTCCACCAAGCCAATGCATAACTAGTGAGCTTCAGTCTTGCAAATGCAACTTTCTCGGTACGCTTAAACCCGTAAAGAGTGAAGTATGTTTCGAGTTGATCGATCCACGAATCTAATCTCTCAGCATCCACGAATCTAATCTCTCAGCATCCATAGTCCATCGTATGTGGGAATGTCAATTTTGGCTTCTACTTTGAAAGGTCGATGTGAACTTCGGCCTCGTAGTCCTTTAGACTCGCTTCCTTGATCATCTTCTTCTGAATCGGAATTCCAATTTGATTCATCTTCTATCTTCTTTTTCTTAGGGGTCTCTGAGGCCTTCGGTTTTGGTTGAGATTTTATCCACTCAAGTATATACGCAAGTTGAGTGGTCATTTCATCAACCTTAGTAACAAGTTCATTCAATGAGGCACCTTCTTCACCCGACATAGTAAGCGAACAAGACTGAGATTTTTTTGTGCTTTGGTGTTTCCTTAATTCTTGCAAAGGTTCGCCGGAAGATTTATATGCGGATTTCGTTTGCACCATACATGTAGTGACCCGAACTTTTCCATGTTTATATATATATTAAATGAAATTGATAATTTACATGATTAAATGTTTCCAACATGTTAAGCAATCAAACTTGTTAAGACTTGATTAATTGAAATAGGTTTCATACAGACAATTGACCACCCAAGTTGACCGGCGATTCACAAACGTTAAAACTTGTAAAAATTATATGATGTTATATATATATATATATATATATATATATATATATATATATATATATATATATATATATATATATATATATATATATATATATATATATATTATGATAAGAAAGATCTCACTAGGTATATTAACAATGAGTTATATACATAAAATGAGACTATTGAATTAAGAAACTCGAAACGATATATATAACGATTATCGTTATGACAACGTCTTACTAAGTACATATGTATCATATTAAGATAGTGTTACACTATATTTAACATGATAAAATGATAATTATTTATATCATTAAGTATGTTAACAATGAACTACATATATAAAACAAGACTACTAACTTAAGGATTTCAAAACGAGACATATATGTAACGATTATCGTTGTAACGACACTTTAATGTATATATATCATATTAAGATATATTCATACATCATAATATCATGATAATGTAATAATTTAACATCTCATTAGATATAATAAACAATGGGTTAAAAACATTAAATGAGATCGTTAACTTAAAGGTTTCAAAACAACACTTACATGTAACGACTAACGATGACTTAACGACTCAGTTAAAATGTATATATACATGTAGTATATTAAGATGTATTAGTACACTTTTGAAAGACTTCAAGACACATATCAAAGTACGTCTATTTAACAAAAATGCTTACAATTGCATTCTCATTCATTTTCATCAATAATTATACTCGTATGTACTCGTATTCGTACTCGTACAATACCCAGCTCCTAGACGTATATACTATTGGTATATACACATAATAATTCAGCTCTTAGCAGCCCTTGTGAGTCACCAACACATGTGGGAACTATCATTTGGCAACTAGCATGAAATATCTCACAAAATTACAAAAGTATTATAAATCATTCATGAATTATTTACAAGAAAACAAACTTACACATCCTTTATATCTAATCCATATACCAACGACTGATGTTATGCGAGGTGTATACGAAATAGTTATATTTTTACTACGAAATACTATTAAATACAATACAATTTTACACAAGTTATTTATTTATTTATAGAGTGGATATACCTAAACCTTGCTACAACACTATAGGCAGTGTACCTAATCGTAAAGTAGTATAGTTTTTAGTAAGTCCGGTTCGTTCCGCAGGGAGCTAGCCAAGTTTAACGCTATATATATATATATATATATATATATATATATATATATATATATATATATATATATTATAAAAAGGGGGTTTTACCGTTTAGTGACCGGTTTGTTGATTTTAAAACTTTAGTCACAATTAAAACTTAATGTAAAATATTAAATATATAAATGGCTTAATTTAAGGCGTAAAGTAAATGACGATAAATAAAATGCGATAAATAAAAGTGCAATAATTTAAAGTACGATAAATAAAATGACGGTAAATAAAATTGCGATAATTTAAAAGTACGATAAGATATAAAATAAAGGAATTATGCTTATTTAAACTTCCGTAATCATGCTGTTCGACGTGTTAATTTTAATTTATTAGCATGGGTTAATTGTCCTTTATCCTGGATTATTTGATATGTCCATACGGTTTTGTCCATAATAGTCCATCAGTCATAAATATAAAGTGCGAGGATCTTCGTCAAATGAACCTTATACCCGAAGTCAAATATTCCAACTTATTGGGAATTCGAACTGTAACAGGGTCTTAATACTTTGTTTAATGAATACACCAGGTTATCGACTGCGTGTAGTCCAAGGTTTTAATACTTTGTTAACAATTACACCAATTACCCTTGAATGTAATCCACCCCTGTTTTAATGAGTCCATTAACTATTAATCCATTCTTGTGTTCGGTAAAATGAACAATTATTCGTATTTATAGATATCCCCCCACCGTACTCGATTAAGCGTGTGTGGTTATATATAGATAAGTCAAATTGTAACCTTTATATTAAATTAACGAGGTATCATTTAGTTAATATAAAGCCCATTGATAGCCCATAGTCTAATTTCCACAAGTGTCGTTCTTTTGTTCAAACCCCAATTATGGTCCAAAGCCCAATTACCCAATCTTAATATTTAGCCCAACGTCACTATTACTTCGATTTAAATAAGCATAATAATAACTTAGCTACTAGACATTAATTTAAAAAGGTTGAACATAACTTACAATGAGTATTAATAGCGTAGCGTTACACGGACAGAGTTTCGACTTACAAAATTAAAACATTCGCTAACATAACCTTATTATTATTATTATTAAACTTTAATATTAAAATTATAATTAAAATATAAATATAATACATATTTAAGAGAGTGAGAGATAGATGAATGAAAAGTGTACACAACTCGTCGAGCAAACTGACTTTTTATAGAACCTGGCCAGCTATAGTAATTCATGCGACCGCATGAATTTCCTTCTTCCTGGCCATACGATCGCATGGCCAGCTGTACCAACTCACATTGTTGATTAAAAACGTGGGCTGCTCGATTTTAATATATATAATATAATATATAATTTTATATAATTAATTATATATTATATTATATTCTTGTTTATCGTTGACTTGTAATTTTAGCTCCGTTGAGTTGCACGTTGATAGTTGGTTCATGTCCCGGTTTTGGATTTTCGAACGTCCTTGTGTACTATTTAATATCTTGTACTTTGCGTTCCGTGGCTCGTACTCTTGTAACTTATAGACGTTTCTCATCAATAATTTGAACCTCTTGGATTGTACTTTGTACTTCTTGGCGTTTTGGTCATTTGCATCTTCAATTCGTCGAATCTGTCTTTTATTTTCATCTTTTAATATTTAAACGAATATCACTTGTAAATAGAACAATTGCAACTAAAATCTTGTCTTTCTTGAAGGATAATGCTATGAAATATATGTTCGTTTTTAGCATTATCAAATATTCCCACACTTGAGCATTGCTTGTCCTCAAGCAATATAGAACTTGAATATAACTTTACTAGAATCACTTCTTTATTCTTCACACTTTGTACTTCAGTGATTTTAATACGGCGGTATGAACAATGGTAGTAACGATGTGGTTTACAGTCCCACATGACTATAAAAATTTAGATCCTTTTAGGAAATTGGATTTTTATGAAAACATTTGATCTTTTTGAAAATTCAATCTAGCTTTTACCCTATATAAGTTTTTCGGAATAACCCTTCACCGGTGTTTGCAAATTGTTTTGTAGGTTTTGTGGGTTTCAGATTTGAAAATTTTAGCTCAAAACTTATGGTTTTGTGTCACCCACTTGCTAACCTTGTATTGGGAAAGCAACACGTCCAGTATACTTGCTCCGTATATTACCTTTCGGTAAACTACCGTCCGGTTGTAAAGGAAAGCGTTGAACAAGCAACTGTTAAGGCAATGTCCCGAGACATGCTTTTGATTATGGTCTATAGCGTGTCGGATGCAATTACTATCCTTTGTAGGAGCAATAGTAAAGATCACCCTATAGTTTTTCGATCTGGCACAAGGTCCTGTCTTCGACCATGCTACGCAACCACCGTTCTTACGGTTGACACCTGATTTGGTTCAGGTGACCTAAGAATTCCGGTGAATTCTTAGGATTTTACGTTCAATGGTAATGAACGCATTGAAAATAGGGTTTTTAGAAAACAAATCGGTTTGAAATTTGATCAAAATATTTTCTTGTTTAAGCTCGAGTTTAGATATCATCGAATTCCATGAGTTTGAATTCTCAATCTTTAAGGTCAATCTCAAGGATTGAGTAATATCAGTCTTAAAAGCTGATTTTTGATCTTTAAGGAGATTATCCTTTCTGGGTTTCTGATTCATTAGTCTTATAAGCTAATTTTCACGGTGCACCCCGTTGTACGAGATAGATCCTCTCATGGTTAGGATAAGTCTGACCACTTGGCGACCCTGTTTGATGCTGAGGTCCGTAGATTTCCAGCTGATTTTCGAGAAAACTTTTCATGGTTTTTCGTAGACTCTACAACTGGTCTGGATGATAACTTCCTGACCTAAATCAAGAAGCGCGTGTCTTTTTCTCGGAAGACTTTACTTCCTTTTAAATTCCATTTATATTACAATAAACTGGGTAAAACTTGATTAAAATCGCCCAAAACAAAAGTATCTTCAATTATTTGTACAAAAATATGTGTATGTTCTAAATAACTTGGTAAATTTTTCCCACACTTGGCTTTTATTTTCATTTCTTTGCCTTTTTATTCTCCTCTATTCCATTTTAAATGAATTCAAGCGTTTTAGGTTGTTTCTCAATTTATGTCCTTTCTGAGGTAACAATAATTTCGGTGTTAACACCTAGTTTTATCGTTCATAAATATGTATAAACATAATTTTGAATTCATTTATTTGAAAATTTTTAAAAATTTTACTAGAATTGGGTAGTCAGTATATAAGACTAGGGCTGTTCTTTATTATCAGAGAGCACTAGATTCTAATACAACTACTGCGTTACTAGTATTTTTAATGGTAACCAAGTGTTTAAATTAAAATTTTAAAACCCGAAAGAATTTAATCCCTTCCCACACTTAAGATCTTGCAATGCCCTCATTTGCAAGAAATCAGTAACAATTTAAATTATTGAGGGTGATTAGCGTAGAAAAATGATTAAATTTTACCAAAGTTTCCAAACATATTGTTGTTTGTGTTGAATGATAAATGGTGCACTTCATTTGTTCAATCCGTCTGTTGTTACATCACACTTGTTTTTCGTTTTATCGTCAAAATTAATAGCTCTTGCTGAACTTAATGCCAGTCTTTGAAAATGCGCTATTTTACCATGTTGTGTACATGAGATAAAATACATACAATACAAATATAAACATGCATGGTAATTTGAAATGGGACCTAATATCCCACTTTCAAATTACAAAAATGAAATATTAGTACAAAATAATGAAAATATTAAACATTACATTAAAGTATCAAAATGTTAAATTTTTAGCATAAATAGATAAAAATAATAAAAGAGAAGACATCACCAATGGAACACTATTGATTTGCATAGGGGTTCCAGTTCATATCGTCGTTCGGGTTCCATGGTTGGTGATAGATGTTTTGGTAGGCTTGATTGGGGTCGTACAGGTCATAGGGTGGTCGCATGTCGGGTGATGTGGTGGATAGTAAGCAGGTCGAGTCGGGATGTAGTTATTTGTTACCTGATATGATAGCTGGCTCATGATTTGGTGCTGATGAACTTGCCATCTATCGTGTTGGAGTCACCTGGAAGTCTCATACTCATTCGTGGGTTGCCACTGCTCATACCGACGATGCCTATCCTCATTAGTCATTTCTACCTCATCTATACGCTGGAAAACGTCAGTAGCACTATCCCTAATGACATCCCTAATGTCATCCGCTTCCTCCATCTCATCATCCGAACCCCTCTCTACCTGTGGATGGCGGCCCTGATATGGTATTGCCTGATTGCTTCTCCTAGTCAATACCTTTGCACCTTGATAGACTTGCAAACCTAAAGTCTCGTCTTGTTCCCTAACTACCATCATTGGACCCCCTTGATCCCTATCTACACCTAAATACTCTCCAATGAGAGTAACAAAAATACCTCCTCCTATTATTCCCCCTTCCTGTATACCTTCCACCATTTTGGACAGATAAAAACCAACACAGTAGGGGATATTAACAAAGCTTCTAGTGTCTCGAATGCACTTAAGGTAAAATAAATCGTGTAAGGTCATTTTCTCCTTATTGTTACCTCTTTGTGTAATCGAGTTTGCTAAGAATCTATGTATTATACGAAGCTCGGCTTTATTAATATCTAAATAGGAGTGTCTTCCTCCCCGCGTAAACACATTAAAATTTGACATACGCCTCCAGATGGCGTTAGCGTCAAAATTTCTATCTACTCGCTCACCATGATAAATCAAATTTGTACAATCAGGTGATAGTAATTCATCGGGAGTGTAAATCTGTAAAGCCCTGGCCATGTCCAGCATGGACATCCTGTACATCCTACGGCCAGGTAAAAATCTAAGAAAACTCTTATCGTCTAACCTATCTACATCTTTATTAAAAGCTATAGTACTCATTAGCTTAATACACCACTCTTTATATACAGGCCTACGAGTGGTAAATAAACGTTCCCAATCAGTAAAAGAAGAGCTGCCATACCTTTGGATTAGATGCTGCCTAACTGGGTTAGCTAGATGGACCCTTTCCAAAGGCTCCCAATCTATTACCCGTGGTACTTCTACATTTTTGGTCCAAAGCTTGAATTTGTTACTTTGGTACGTCGGGTAATCTCTCCAACTTCTATCAATTCTTAAATTGGGATGCAACTATTCTTCATAAATTGTTGGTTGTTCTATTATATGGTAAACGGGAAATACTACGTAGGCAATAAAAAATTGTGGCTCCGGTTCATAGTATGGTACGTGTTGATCATAATGTTGTTGTTGTTCAGGTTGGTGTTCCGGTTCATGATATTGCATCTCTGGCTGTGGTTCCGGATCAGGTTGCCTAGACGATGATGCACCGTCCGTATCTGTATTTCTCTGCAAAACACATAAACACAAAATTTGTGCATCCAAATATGCATTAGTGTTAGCAAAATAACAAATTAAAATAATTACAATAACATGTTTAATCCATATTAAACTTATATTCATTTTCATATTTTTATCAATTCTACAATTTTTCAAATAAGCGTATATGAAAATGTTTACAAAGTTCATAAGCTTTTATCTCAAATAACATGTCAAAATAATCATTACTAGCAATTAAACAAGTTTTAAATGACATTTATATCAAATTAATCAAGTTCATAAATTTTAGACTTAAAAAGTCCACTTTAATTCTCAAAAATCATGTTTAGGATCAATGTTTGGATCATTTAGCAACCTAAACATATTACACTACTCAATTTAGCAATAATTCATGACAAAAATAGGCCATAACCTGTTTATATCAAAAAGCTCCAAATTGCTCAAGAACACAAACCCTAGATTTCTAAAAATTTTGAAGTTTAAGGCTTCAAATCATGTTAAATAGCATCAATCTAGGTTATACATGCATAATATACTAATAATTTAACTCTAATTACACTAGAAATTAACAAAATCAAATTAGGTAAACTATTTGTAATTATCATAAAAATTAGGAAATTTTATGAGTTTAGGGGTGAAATTTCTACTTTTTTGCTTTCCTATCTGAAGAAAGGCATGATTATAGCGAAATATTGTGACGAATTTCGTTGATTTTGGTGAAAAATTGGTGATTTTAGGTGATTATATGTGTGTGTGTTCGTGTTTGAGGGTGTGTATGAAAGTGGAGACTGAAGCAGCGAGCTGCTCTTTTTGTTCCTGACCAGCATCTGGCCACCATGTGATCGCATGGCTTACCAGTGCAAACCCCATGCGATCGCATGGGGTGTAATTGTTTTTTTTATATATAAAATCATTTATTATGAAACAATTAATTAATTTTAAAAATTTGTTTTCTTTTAGAATGAGGGCGTTTCGGATCGTTGTCCTAGTTCGTCCCTCGATAAAATTTTAAAATTTGTCATTTTAAAGCGATTGTTTTAAAAGCAAAGATTTTTGGGGTTTTAAATGTTTTTGGCATACTTTAAATCAATAAGATTAAAAATAATGATAATAAAATTTCTCGTCCCACCCTTGGGTAAAGCAATTTCGGTTTAACGACCTAGTCTTCAACTCACGACGAATTTTTAGAAATCACATTTTTAACTTAATAAAATAAAGTACATTTTTGTTTTTAAATTCACACCAAACTTAAATTTAAAATGCATAAAATTAAAAATTCATATTAATATTATTAATATTTTTATACATTAATTTTACAAACTTTATATTGAAAATATTAATTTTTTAAAATATAAAAAAAAAACTTAAATATATTGGTTTTAAAAATTTACAATAATAATTTAATACTAATTTAAAAACAAGGTAAAAATTAAAACTAAAAATCTTTTTGGTCTTTTATCCCACATTAATCAATCAAATATTATCAAAAATATACGCCCCTCTTTTTGTGTAAAGTAATTTCGGTTATTTTACCTAGTTTTACTCCTGACGAATTTTTGAAATATTTTAGATTGATTGATTAAAGATATTTATACCTTAAGAATAAACGGTAAATTTCGCAGTGATGTAATAAATTTTTGTATGATATCAATAATTTCGATTTCGCATACCTAATTTTATTTAATATCAATTTAATACTTTATAGCGAACGATTCAGCGTTTATTATCAAAAGGTTAAAAGCAATAAATAAAAATAAAAATAAAACTGTACACACTTACCTGTGAGATAGAATTCTCAGAGACCTGCTTTAGCTGACTCATAGGAGAGTCGTGTGATTTGGTTTTCCATAGCTATATAAGCGTAACCTCGATTCTTTAATAACTTTTCTTCTAAACATATGAACGGTCCTTCTCTGCATAGAGTAACAAATTCGGTATTTGAATATGTTTGATTGTTCGAACATTTACCTTCGTGTGACCATTTTCCGCATTTATGACATCTTTCAAGATGTCGTGCTCTTCTTTTTGTTGCGGATTTTGATTTTCCTTTACCAAAATGTTTCTTATTATGATTGTTCCTGAGTTCTTTCCTCACTTCGTCCATTTTGCCTCTTATGAATGATACCAGTTCACTCGGGAAAGTGTTATTATTACGTTGAGTAATCAAAGCGTGTAGTAGTAGACCATGGTTCAGATCAAAGGAATTCTTCATCTCGTAAAACCTAAAAGAAATAAAAATTCGGAATGGAGGGAGAAGACTAGTTCTTTAGGGTCTGCTAGGGAAAGACCATTCGGATTCCATTCTCGAGAAGTACAAGAAAACAGAAAATCTAACTCTAATGAAAATATATATTATCCTTAAAAAGACTTGATTCTCCCCAAACTTAGTTAGATGTGGTGTCGAAATTGTGATTAACTTCGTTTTTAATTGGACTATCAACAACTTGTATATCTCTGACTTTTGCTTCAAGCCAATTGTTGATTTCCTCTGTAACTTTCACAAATTCAACTAACATTTCCTTTTCTTTAGGCGAAAAATTGGATACTAATCGGTTACATAACTTAAACTTCCTCTTAATTCTAGCATCTTGAATCCGTTTATAAAGTTTCTTCGTTGAACAGTTGAAAACGGGTTCATCTAATTTCGTATCAATAATGGGGTTCTTTGTTATCGGGTTATCATTAGGTGTTTCTTCATCTTCCGCACACTTAGGCGTTTTTATTGGTTCAACAGTTTTGGTTGGTGGAGATCTAAACTTTCGGTTCACAAAGGTAACCGATTTGTCACCATCCCTAAGTGTCATTCTACCTTCTCTTACATCAATAAATGCTTCGGTGGTTGCTAAAAATGGGCGACCTAAAATTAGAGGAATATCAAGGTCTTCCTCCATATTAATAACTATGAAGTTTGCAACAAAGGTCAAACTTCCCACTTTAACAAGTAAATTATTGGTTATTCCAACCGGGTGTTTAATGGTTTGGTCGAATAATTGAACACCTATTTTAGTTGGTCTTAATTTACCCACACCTAATCTTTTGTATAAGGAAAGAGGCATAACATTTGCACTTGCTCCTAAATCTGCGAGTCCATTATATATAGCACCATCATTAAGCAAGCAAGAAATGATAAATTCACCTGGGTCTCCTACTTTAGTAAGTAGAGTTGGTTTGTTAACCTTTTTCGGGTGATCTTTTCTTGGTTCTTTCACTTCTACTTGAACTTCTTGTTCACATTTTTCTTTGTTTCTTGGAATGAGAGGTTTGTATAGGAATTCTTCTTCATCACTCCAATTTGAAGCTTCCCCGTCTTCTAATTTTGGTTTTTCATATGTTGTTGATAACATATTTATGTTTTCATTCTGGGGATTTTCTTGAGTGGTGAAATTATGATTGACTTCATTGTCAACTTCCATTGAACCATGTATGTAATGTTTAACTCTGTGACCATTAACTTTAAATTCAATCCCATTTGAAATTATTAACTCTATTGTACCGTATAGGAAAACTCTTTTGACTATGAATGGTCCAGACCATCTTGATTTCAATTTTCCAGGAAATAGCTTGAATCGTGAATTGAAAAGAAGAACTCTGTCTCCTTCTTTAAATTCTTTTGAACTTCTGATTCTTTTATCATGCCATTTCTTTGTTCTTTCCTTATAGATTAACGAATTTTCATATGCTTCATGTCTTAACTATTCTAATCCATTTAATTGACTTAACCGTAGACGTCCAGCTTCATGTAAATCAAGATTACATGTCTTCAAAGCCCAAAATAATTTGTGCTCAATTTCTACTAGAAGGTGACATGCTTTTCCATAAACAAGTTTAAAAGGTGTGGTTCCAATTGGAGTTTTGTAGGCTGTTCTAAAAGCCCAGAGTGCATCCTCCAATTTCATGGACCATTCCTTTGGATTTGATCCTACGGTTTTCTCTAGAATACGTTTTAAAGCTCGGTTGGTATTTTCAACTTGTCCACTTGTTTATGGATGATAAGCGGTTGAGATTTTATGAGTCACTCCATATCTTTTGAGAACTTTCTCAAGTTGATTATTACAAAAATGAGTACCCCGATCACTTATTAAAGCTTTCGGTGTTCCAAACCTAGCAAAAAGACATTTTAAGAAGTTGACTACAACTCGTGCATCGTTAGTTGGGAGAGCTTGTGCTTCCACCCATTTAGATACATAATCAATGGCAACGAGAATGTAGAGATTATTATGAGATTTTGGAAATGGACCCATAAAGTCAATACCCCAAACGTCAAATACTTCACATACTTGAATGACATTTTGTGGCATTTTATCACGTTGACTTATTTTTCTGGCCCTTTGACAAGCATCACATGATTTACAGAGAAGGTGTGCGTCTTTGAAAATTGTAGGCCAATAGAATCCAGCTTCGTAAACTTTTCTTGCTGTGAGTTGAGGCTCATAATGCCCTTCTGTTGGTCCTGTGTGACAATGGTTTAAGATTTGACTAGCTTCATCTCCGAATACACAGGCGTATTATTCCACCGGGACAACTTTTAAACAAATGTGGATCTTCCCAAAAATAGTGTTTTATATCACTAAAGAATTTCTTTCGTTTTTGGTACGACAACCCTTTTTCAAGGAATTCACATACTAAATAGTTTGCATAGTCTGCAAACCATGAAATTTCATTATAATCTATCTTCAAAAGATATTCATCAGGAAAGTTATCTTGTAAAGCCGATTCATTTAGAACTTCTAATTCGGGATTTTCAAGACGTGAAAGATGATCAGTGGCGAGATTTTCTGCTCCCTTTTTATCTCGGATTTCAATATCGAACTCTTGTAAGAGTAAGATCCAACGGATTAATCGTGGTTTGGCATTTTGTTTTGAAAATAGGTATCTAAGAGCAGAATGGTCAGTATAGACCACCGTTTTAGCTAGAACGAGATATGAATGGAATTTATCAAAAGCAAAGACAATAGCAAGGAGTTCTTTTTCAGTAGTTGTGTAATTCGTTTGTGCTCCTTGTAACGTCTTACTAGCGTAATAAATAGGTTGAAATCGTTTTTCAATCATTTGTCCTAAAACGGCTCCCATTGCAAAATCACTTGCATCGCACATGAGTTCAAATGGTAGATTCCAATTTGGAGTTATCATGATCGGCGCATTAGTGAGTTTTTCTTTAAGAATATTAAAAGATTTGATGCATTCATCTAAAAAGATGAATGGAGCATCCTTTTCTAGGAGTTGTTCATAGGAGTGGCAATTTTAGAAAAGTCTTTTTATGAAACGTCGGTAAAAACCGGCATGCCCTAGAAAACTCCTAACTCCTCTAACATTGGTGGAATGTGGAAGTTTAGCAATTACATTTACTTTAGCTGTATCCACTTCAATTCCTTCCTTTGAAATTTTATGACCAAGAACGATGCCTTCTTTAACCATGAAATGACATTTCTCCCAATTAAGTACTAAATTTGATTGTTCGCATCTAATAAGCATTCATTCAAGATTAACTAGACATGTTTCAAAAGTATCACCGAAGACTGAAAGTCATCCATGAAAACTTCCATGCATTCTTCTATCATGTCGTGAAAAATCGCCATCATACACCTTTGAAAGGTTGCAGGGGCGTTGCAAAGTCCAAATGGCATGCGTTTGTAAGCAAAAGTACCAAAAGGGCACGTGAAGGTGGTTTTCTCTTGGTCCTCGGGTGCTTTTGGAATTTGAAAGTATCCGGAGAAACCGTCAAGAAAATAATAGTAACAATTTCCGGTTAATCTTTCCAATATTTGATCAATGAAAGGTAAGGGAAAGTGATCTTTTCTGGTGGTGTCATTTAATTTTCTATAATCAATACAAACTTGCCATCCTGTTACAGTCCTAGTAGGAATAAGCTCATTTTTTTCATTTGTGATGACATTCATGCCACCCTTCTTGGGTACACATTGAACTGGGCTTACCCATGGACTATCAGAGATTGGATAAATTAAACCTGATAATTTCTTTCTTAACAACATCTTGCATATTTGGATTTAGTCTTCATTGGCGTTGCACATACGTTTTATGGCCTTCTTCCATAAGGATTTTATGTGTGCAATACGAAGGACTTATGCCTTTAATGTCATGAATCTTCAATGCAATAGCTGGTTTATGAGCTTTTAGCCCACAAATGAGTTGAGATTTTTCGTTTTTCATAAGAGAAGACGATATTATTACAGGTAATTCAGATTCACCATGTAAATAAGCGTATTCCAAATAGTTTGAAAGTGGCTTTAATTCTAATGTCAGTGGTTCTTCTATCGATGATTTGTATCGATATCTGTCTTCCTCTTTTAGCATTTGAAGTTCTTCTGTTGTTGGTTCGTAATCATTAGCCATGAGTGCGGCTAACATTTCAGCTTCATCAATTGGTTCAGTTCTTTCTCCTAAAGAACATTCTCCTGTTCCTTGTAATTCTGGAAATTCTTCTAACAATTCTGTATGTGAATCTATAGTTTGAATATAATAACATGTATCATCTGCAGATTGCGGTTGTTGCATGGCTCTATCAACAGAAAAGGTAACACTCTCGTCCTCTATACTTAGGGTCAGTTTCTTACCGAACACATCTATTATTGCTTTAGCCGTGTTTAAGAATGGTCTTCCTAATATGAGAGGAACTCGAGAATCTTATTCCATGTCGAGAATAACAAAATCTACTGAAAATACTAAAGTACCAACTTTAACTAGCATGTTTTCATTATCTCTCTAGGATATTTTACTGATCGATCGGCTAGTTGTATGCTTATTCTTGTTGGTTTCAATTCTCCAAGGTCTAGTTTAGCGTATAGTGAATACGGCATTAAATTTATACTAGCACCTAAATCTGCCAATGCTTCTATTGAACTAAGACTTCCCAGAAAACATGGAATTGTGAAACTTCCTGGATCAGAGAGTTTTTCTGGTAGTTTATTCAACAGTACTGCAGAACAATTAGCATTCATAGTAACAGCTGAGAGTTCTTCCATTTTCTTTCTATTTGTGATTAGATCTTTCAAGAATTTAGCATATCTTGGCATTCCTGAAATCATATCAATGAAAAGAAGATTGACATTTATTTGTTTAAACATATCCATGAATTTGGATTGCTCGGCTTCAAGTCTTTCTTTTCTCATTTTACTCGGGTAAGGAAGTGGTGGTTGGTATGGTGTAACATAAGGTTTTGCCTTAAATGTGTTATCTTCATTAACCTTTTCAACTACCGGTTCTGATTCCTTTTCTTGTTCAGGTTGTGGTGCCTGTGTAATAGGAATAGCGTCATCAGAAATTACAGGTATTTCAGGTAGTTTAAGTGTAATACCAATTCTCGTGGTAATGGCTTTAGCTGTTTCATTTCGGGGGTTAGCATTTGTATCGCTAAGTAGACTTCCCGATTTTCTTTCACCTATCAACCTTGCTAGGTTGCTTACTTCTTGTTCCAGATTTTGAGCAGAAGCTTGTTGATTTCTAAATGCTTGAGCATTTTGTTCATTGGTTTGTTTCTGAGATGTGAAAAATTGCGTTTGAGATTCAACTAGCTTCGACATCATATCTTCTAAATTTGGTTTTTTATCATCGGTTTGTGGTGGTTTATTTAGAAAAATAGGTCTTTGCTGGCTGTAAGTATTATTAGATACTTGTTGATTGCTAGGACCTTGTTGGTTGTTGTATGGAACATTTTGGTTATAATTCTGATTTTGATTGTAGTTTGGTCTTGGCGGTTGATAATTACCTTGATAATTATTTCCAGGCCTTTGGTTCATGTACGAAACATTCTCTCTTTGTTTCATTGTTTGTTCAATACTGAGACAATCTTTTGTCAAATGTGGTCCTCCACACTGCTCACAACTAATTCGTATTGCGTGAATATCTTTAGTCATCTTTTCCATTCGTCTTTCGAAAGCATCTATCTTTGCGGAAATGGAATCAAAGTCATGGCTAGAATCGGCTCTAGCCGCTTTAGATGATCTAGTGATGTCTTTTTCTTGATGCCACTCATGTGAGTGGGAGGCTGTGTTATCAATAATTTTGTAAGCTTCAGTTGCAGTTTTCTTCATAATGGAACCACCAGCTGCTATATCGATGTCTTTTCTTGTAGTGATGTCGCATCCTTGGTAAAATATTTGTACTATTTGATAAGTGTCTAAACCATGTTGAGGACATCCTCTTAACAACTTTCCAAATCTTATCCATGCTTCATATAGAGTTTCATTTGGTTTCTGTGTGAATGTAACAATTTCTCCTTGAAGTCTCACGGCTTTAGATGCCGGAAAGAATTGTTTAAGAAAATTTTCAACTAAGACATCCCATGTATCAATCGCCCCTTCAGATAACGATTCTAACCAATCTTTGGCTTCTTCCTTTAAAGTCCAGGGAAATAACATGAGATAGATCTGTTCATCCTCCACTTCTCGGATTTTGAATAGAGTACAGATCCTATTGAGGGTTCGAAGATGTTCATTTGGATATTCCTTCGGCGCACCACTAAATTGGCATTGATTAGTTACCATGTGTAGGATTTGTCTTTTGATTTCATAATCTGGTGCATTAATGTCTGGTTGAGTAATTGCATGAGGATTCCATGATTGAATTTGTTGAATCTGAATTACTAGAGGATTCTGATTTAATGGTTTCTTCCTCGACAATCTCTGGATGAGTGATTTGTGGTTCAGGAAGAATGATTAGTAGTTTAGGATCTCTGAATTGTCCTTGAATATCCTCCGGATTCTCAATTGTGAGGTCGGGTTCAAAAAATGGATTATCGAAAATTTGAATCGGAGTACTTGGTCGACTGGATGACGATTCCAAAGAAAAATCAACGGCGACAATATTGGCTAGATGTCTTGATCGAGTTACAGGTGGTGAACGTATAAAAGGTGGTGAAAGTTTTGCTCGGTGCATTCACTGAATATCATATTAGTTATAACAATAAAAATTATATAAGTTATCAAATTAATAGACTTTTTTGATTTTGCCCACGTTTCGAATAGCCAATAAATGCAGCAGGTAGCCAGGACCCTTTAAATCGGAAGCCCACAACTCTCCACTAACAAATCCAACTATTACTACGAACCAGAAAATTTTGGATGTCTATCAATTTAACCACTTAAAATAATTTTTTCGATGAAATTTAAAGAAAATAGAGAAAACTCTATGTTCTAAAAACTAGAGCGTCGAGAAATAAGAAAGAAAAAGTGTGCGTCGAAAAATGTCGAAAAATAAAAGGTCGAAAAATAAGCGTCGAAAAATAAAAATTAAAACTCACGTCTAAAGGTATTAAAGCTTAAAAGGAATTCTATATCCAAAACGGCAATAACTTAAAAGTCACTAAAATCTTAAAACGGCGTCGCAAAATTCTAAAGCACATAAATCTTACTCTAAAGAGAAAGCACTTAAGGGATTTTACGGCAAAGCCTAAAAATCTAGAAATAAAAATAACTACGGCAAAATACTAGTCTTAAAACTAATTACGAACGATAAATATACAATTACGAATAACAATTAAGAAGATACAAAATTTAAAAATAAAACTTAAAGTTTTAAAATTACATTTTTTTATAAAAATATTATTTTTATATTATTATTTTATAAAAGTATTACTTTATATGTTAATAAAACTAATTAACAATTAAATTACACAAAACTTAAACTAATTAATATTTAAATAAAATCCTAATTATTATTAATTAATATTAATTATATATAAATCAAACCCTAATTCTGACAGACGAGGATTCAGACCTGTCAAGTCACCTCATGCGACCGCATGAGGTTTCTTTGATATGGTCATGCGATCGCATGGACTGTGGATCCAGGAAAGAAATTGGGCTGCTACAGTGTTCGGCCCGATTACTTTTTTTTTTATATTTTTAATTTATAGAAAATGTTTATAAAAAATAAATAAAAACTTATATTTTAAAAACTAAAATAGAAATAGAAATACTTTATAATTTTATATATTTTAAACAAACTCTTAAAAATATATATATATATTTTTTCTTTTCTTTTTGAATTTTTAATATTTAAAACGTATTTTTACAAAAGTAAATTAAGACTTAATAAAAAAAAATTTATAGCGTTTCGCTTCGGCGTTTGAAATTCTCCCCGGCAGCGGCTCCAAAAATACTTGGCGTTATGCGAATTGTATACGAAATAGTTATATTTTCACTACGAAATACTATTAAATACAATACAATTTTACACAAGTTATTTATTTATTTATAGAGTGGATATACTTAAACCTTGCTACAACACTATAGGCAGTGTACCTAATCGTAAAGTAGTATAGTTTTTAGTAAGCCCGGTTCGTTCCGCAGGGAGCTAGCCAAGTTTAATGCTATATTTTTAAACTATATTTGTATATATATATATATATATATATATATATATATATATATATATATATATATATATATATATGTATATATATATATATGTATATATATATATGTGTGTATGTATATATATATATATATATATATATATATATATATATATATATATATATATATATGTATATATATATATAAGTAGTATTATTATTATTATAAAAAGGGGGTTTTTACCGTTTAGTGACCAGTTTATCGATTTTAAAACTTTGGTCACAATTAAAATCTAATGTAAAATATTAAATATATAAATGGCTTAATTAAAGGTGTAAAGTAAATAACGATAAATAAAAATGCGATAAATAAAAGTGCAATAATTTAAAGTACGATAAATAAAATGACGGTAAATAAAATTGCGATAATTTAAAAGTACGATAAGATATAAAATAAAGGAATTATGCTTATTTAAACTTCCATAATCATGATGTTCGACGTGTTGATTTTAATTTATTACCATGGGTTAATTGTCCTTTGTCCTGGATTATTCAATATGTCCATACAGTGTTGTCCATAATAGTCCATCAGTCATAAATATAAAGTGCGAGGATCTTCGTCAAATTATCCTTATACCCGAAGTCAAATATTCTAACTAATTGGGGATTCGAACAGTAACAAGGTCTTAATACTTTGTTTATGAATACACCAGGTTATCGACTGCGTATAGTACAAGGTTTTAATACTTTGTTAACAATTACACCAATTACCCTTGAATGTAATCCACCCCCATTTTAATGAGTCCATTAACTATTAATCCATTCATGTGTCCGATAAAATGAACAATTATTCATATTTATAGATATCTCGCCCACCGTACCCGATTAAGCATGTGTGGTTATATATAGATAAGTCAAATTGAAACCTTTATATTAAATTAACAAGGTATCGTTTAGTTAATATAAAGCCCATTGATAGCCCATAGTCCAATTTCCACAAGTGTCGTTCTTTTGTTCAAACCCCAATTATGGTCCAAAGCCCAATTACCCAATCTTAATATTTAGCCCAACATCACGATTACTTCGATTTAAATAAGCATAATAATAACTTAGCTACTAGACATTAATTTAAAAAAGTTGAACATAACTTACAATGAGTATTAATAGCGTAGCGTTACATGGACAGAGTTTTGACTTACAAACTTAAAACATTCGCTAACATAACCTTATTATTATTAAACTTTAATATTAAAATTAAAATTAAAATATAAATATAATATATATTTAAGAGAGTGAGAGATAGATGAATGAAAAGTGTACACAATTCGTCGAGCAAACTGACTTTTTATAGAACCTGGCCAGCTACAGTAATTCATACGACCGCATGAATTTCCTTCTTCCTGGCCATGCGATCGCATGGCTAACTGTACCAGCTCACATTGTTGATTAAAAACGTGGGCTGCTCGATTTTAATATATATAATATAATATATATAATTTTATATAATTAATTATATATTATATTATATTCTTGTGCATCGTTGACTTGTAATATTAGCTCCGTTGAGGTGCGTTTGATAGTTGGTTCATGTCCCGGTTCCGGATTTTCGAACGTCCTTGCGTACAATTTAATATCTTGTACTTTGCGTTCCGTGGCTCGTACTCTTGTAACTTTTAGACGTTTCTCATTAATAATTTGAACCTCTTGGATTGTACTTTGTACTTTTTAGCGTTTTGGTCATTTGCGTCTTCAATTCGTCGAATCTGTCTTTTGTCTTCATCTTTTAATATTTAAACGAATATCACTTGTAAATAGAACAATTGCAACCAAAAGCTTGTCTTTCTTGAAGGATAATGCTATGAAATATATATTCGTTTTTAGCATTATCAACTACCAAAAACACATACAAACACTTTCATTCTTCAATTTTCTTCATCTAATTAATCTCTCTCAAGTTCTATCTTCAAGTTTTAAGTGTTCTTCATAAATTTTATAAGTTCTAGTTTCATAAAATCAAGAATACTTTCAAGTTTGCAAGTCTACTACCAAGCTTTCTAATCCATTCCAAGTAATCATCTAAGATCAAAAAACCTTTGTTACTTATAGTAGATTTTCTTTCTAATTCAAGGTAATACTCATATTCAAACTTTGATTCAATTTCTATAACTATAAACTATCTTAATTCGAGTAAAAATCTTACTTGAACTTGTTTTCGTGTCATGATTCTACTTCAAGAACTTTCAAGCCATCCAAGATCCTTTGATGCTAGATCATTTCTTGTCACTTCAAGTAGGTTTACCTACTAAACTTGATGTAGTAATGATGTTCATGACATCATTCGATTCATATATATATAAATATCTTATTCGAAGATTTAAACTTGTAATCACTAGAACATAGTTTAGTTAATTCTAAACTTGTTCGCAAACAAAGTTAATCCTTCTAACTTAACTTTTAAAATCAACTAAACACATGTTCTATATCTATATGATATTCTAACTTAATGATTTAAAACCTGGAAACACGAAAAACACCGTAAAACCGGACATACGCCGTCGTAGTGAAACCGGGGGCTGTTTTGGGTTTGATAATTAAAAAATATGATAAACTTTGTTTTAAAAGTTGTTCTACTGGGAAAATGATTTTTATTATGAACATGAAACTATATCCAAAAATCATGATTAAACTCAAAGTGGAAGTATGTTTTTCAAAATGGTCATCAAGATGTCGTTTTTTGACTGAAATGACTACCTCTTACAAAATTGACTTGTAACCTGTATTTCTGGCTATAAAATTATACTTTTTCTGTTTAGTTTCATAAATTTCAGTTCATTATGAAACCATAGCAACTTGAATCACTCAAAACGGATTTAAAACGAAGAAGTTATGTGTAAAACAAGATTGGATAATTTTACTTGTTGTAGCTACGTGAAATTTGTAACAAATCTATACAAATCATAACTTAACTAACTTATATTGTATTATACATTTATTCTAACATATATTATGTAATCTTGGGATACCATAGACACGTAAACAATGTTTTGACATATCATATCGACCCATCTATATATATTATTTGGGAACAACCATTGACACTCTATACGCAGCAATGCTTGAGTTAGCTATACAGGGTTGAGGTTGATTCCAAAATAATATATATATATATATATATATATATATATATATATATATATATATATATATATATATATATATATATATACTTTGAGTTGTGATCTAGCCTGAGACTTGTATACACTGGGTTGTGGATTGATTCGAGATAATTTATATTGATTTATTTTTGTACATCTAGCTGTGGACAACTAGTTGTAAATTACTAACGTTGGACTGCTAACTTAACAAAATTAATTCATTAAAATGTAATGAAAAATGTTGTGAATATATTTCGATCATACTTTGATATATATGTATATATTTGTTATAGGATCGTGAATCGATCCGTGGCCAAGTCTTAATTTTCGACGAAGTAAAAATCTGTGAAAGTGAGTTATAGTCCCACTTTTAAAAATCTATTATTTTTGGGATGAGAATACATGCAGTTTTATAAATGTTTTATGAAATAGACACAAGTGATCAAAAATTACATTTTATGTTGAATTATCAAACCGAATATGCCCCTTTTTAGCTTGGTAACCTAAGAATTGGTATTTATTATAATTGCCACCAATTGACGCGAATCCTAAAGATAGATCTATTTGGCCCAACAAGCCTCATCGGAATTACGGATGCTTTAGTACTTTGATTTATCATGTACGATGAGAGTCCCGGAATGATGGGGATATTCTATATGCATCATGTTAAGGTCGGTTACCAGATGTTCATCATATTATTGATTTTTATGCAGTTTGCATGTTATTGAGAAATGGAAATGAAAATCTTGTGGTCTATTATTACGATTTGATAAATATATAGGCTAAACCTATAACTCACCAACATTTTTGTTGACGTTTAAAGCATGTTTATTCTCAGGTGATTATTAAGAGCTTTCGCTGTTGCATGCTAATTTATGGACAAGAGTTGGAGTCAGCATTATTGTATAATATTGTTTAAAAACTGCATTCAAAGACATATATTGATGTGTAATATTATTGTAAACCATTATGTAATGGTCGTGTGAAAATTCTATATTTCAGATTATCATTTTTGATAATCGTAATACTTTAAAGGTTATGGTTTGTTTTAAAATCGAATGCAGACTTTGAAAAACGTCTCATATAGAGGTCAAAATCTCGCAACAAAATCAATTAATATGGAACATTTATAATCAATATGAACTGGACATTTCAGTTGGTATCAGAGCATTGGTCTTAGAGAACCAGAAATGTGCATTAGTGTGTCTTACCGAGTTTGTTAGGATGCATTAGTAAGTCTGGACTTCGACCGTGTTTTCTTTAAAAACGATTGCTTAACACTTTTTGTTGGAAACTATATATTATTAACATGTAAATATTATGTGATATATTAATCTCTTAACGTGTTTGTTATTGTGTGATAGATGTCTACCTCTAGTACAAATCCCATCGACTCACCTAATAATAATGAAGAGTCGAATATATTTTGGGAAGATTCACAAATTCCCGAGGAAGAACTTGAAGAGTGTAGTGACCCGAACTTTTCCATGTTTATATATATATTAAATGAAATTGTTATTTACATGATTAAGTGTTTTCAACATGTTAAGCAATCAAACTGGTTAAGACTTGATTAATTGAAATAGGTTTCATATAGACAATTGACCACCCAAGTTGACCGGTGATTCACGAACGTTAAAACTTGTAAAAACTATATGATGACATATATATGGATATATATATATATATATATATATATATAGTTAACATGATATTATGATAAGTAAACATATCATTAAGTATATTAACAATGAACTACATATGTAAAAACAAGACTACTAACTTAATGATTTTGAAACGAGACATATATGTAACGATTATCGTTGTAACGACATTTAATGTATATATATCATATTAAGAGATATTAATATATCATAATATCATGATAATATAATAATTTAAAATCTCATTTGATGTTATAAACATTGGGTTAACAACATTTAACAAGATCGTTAACCAAAAGGTTTCAAAACAACACTTACATGTAACGACTAACGATGACTTAACGACTTAGTTAAATTGTATATACATGTAGTGTTTTAATATGTATTCATACACTTTTGAAAGATTTCAAGACACTTATCAAAATACTTCTACTTGACAAAAATGCTTACAATTACATCCTCGTTCAGTTTCATCAACAATTCTACTCGTATGCACCCGTATTCGTACTCGTACAATACACAGCTTTTAGATGTATGTACTATTGGTATATACACTCCAATGATCAGCTCTTAGCAGCCCATGTGAGTCACCTAACACATATGGGAACCATCATTTGGCAAATAGCATGAAATATCTCATAAAATTACAAAAATATGAGTAATCATTCATGACTTATTTACATGAAAACAAAATTACATATCCTTTATATCTAATCCATACACCAACGACCAAAAACAACTACAAACACTTTCATTCTTCAATTTTCTTCATCTAATTGATCTCTCTCAAGTTCTATCTTCAAGTTCTAAGTGTTCTTCATAAATTCTACAAGTTCTAGTTTCATAAAATCAAGAATACTTCCAAGTTTGCTAGCTTACTTCCAATCTTGTAGAGTGATCATCCAACCTCAAGAAATCTTTCTTATTTACAGTAAGATATCTTTCTAATACAAGGTAATACTCATATTCAAACTTTGATTCAATTTCTATACTATAACAATCTTATTTCGAGTGGAAATCTTACTTGAACTTGTTTTCGTGTCATGATTCCACTTCAAGAACTTTCAAGCCATCCAAGATCCTTTGAAGCTAGATCCATTTGTCTCTTTTCCAGTAGGTTTATCCACAAAACTTGAGATAGTAATGATGTTCATAACATCATTCGATTCATACATATAAAGCTATCTTATTCGAAGGTTTAAACTTGAAATCACTAGAACATAGTTTAGTTAATTCTAAACTTGTTCGCAAACAAAAGTTAATCCTTCTAACTTGACTTTTAAAATCAACTAAACACATGTTATATATCTATATGATATGCTAACTTAATGATTTAAAACCTGGAAACACAAAAAATACCGTAAAACTGGACATACGCCGTCGTAGTAACACCGCGGGCTGTTTTGGGTTTGATAATTAAAAACTATGATAAACTTTTATTTAAAAGTTGTTCTTCTGGGAAAATGATTTTTCTTATGAACATGAAACTATATCCAAAAATCATGGTTAAACTCGAAGTGGAAGTATGTTTTTCAAAATGGTCATCAAGACGTCGTTCTTTCGACTGAAATGACTACCTCTTACAAAAACGACTTGTAACTTATATTTCCGACTATAAACCTATACTTTTTCTGTTTATATTCATAAAATAGAGTTCAATATGAAACCATAGCAATTTGATTCACTCAAAACGGATTTAAAATGAAGAAGTTATGGGTAAAACAAGATTGGAATTTTTTTTGATTTTTGTAGCTACGGGAAATATTAACAATTCTCTACAAATCATATCCTAGCTAACTTATATTGTATTATACATGTATTCTAATATATTATGTAATCTTGGTATACCATAGACACGTATGCAAATGTTTTGACATATCATATCGACCCATGTATATATATTATTTGGAACAACCATAGACACTCTATATGCAGTAATGTTGGAGTTAGCTATACAGAGTTGAGGTTGATTCCAAAAATATATATACTTTGAGTTGTGATCTAGCCTGAGACGTGTATACACTGGGTCGTGGATTGATTCAAGATAATATATATATCGATTTATTTCTGTACATCTAACTGTGGACAACTAGTTGTAGGTTACTAACGAGGACAGCTGGCTTAATAAACTTAAAACATCAAAATGTATTAAAAGTGTTGTAAATATATTTTGAACATACTTTGATATATATATACATATTTGTTATAGGTTCGTGAATCGACCAGTGGCCAAGTCTTACTTCCCGACGAAGTAAAAATCTGTGAAAGTGAGTTATAGTCCCACTTTTAAAATCTAATATTTTGGGATGAGAATACATGCAGTTTTATAAATGTTTTACGAAATAGACACAAGTAATTGAAACTACATTATATGGGTGAATGATCGAAGCCGAATATGCCCCTTTTGCTTGGTAGCCTAAGAATTAGTAAACCGATCTACTAATTGACGCGAATCCTAAAGATAGATCTATTGGGCCTAAAGAACCCCATCCAAAGTACCAGATGCTTTAGTACTTCGAATTCGTTTTTATCATGTCCGAAGGATTTCTCGGAATGATAGGGGATATTCTTATATGCATCTTGTTAATGTCGGTTACCAGGTGTTCACCATATGAATGATTTTTATCTCTATGTATGGGATGTATATTGAAATATGAAATCTTGTGGTCTATTATTATGATTTGATAATATATAGGTTAAACCTATAACTCACCAACATTTTTGTTGACGTTTTAAGCATGTTTATTCTCAGGTGATTATTAAGAGCTTCCGTTGTTGCATACTAAAATAAGGACAAGATTTGGAGTCCATGCTTGTATGATATTATGTAAAAACTGCATTCAAGAAACTTATTTTTGATGTAATATATTCTTATTGTAAACCATTATGTAATGGTCGTGTGTAAACGGTATATTTTAGATTATCATTAGTTGATAATCTATGTAATGCTTTTTAAACCTTTATAGATAAAATAAAGGTTATGGTTGTTTTAAAAATGAATACAGTCTTTGAAATACGTCTCATATAGAGGTCAAAACCTCGCGACGAAATCAATTAATATGGAACGTTTATAATCAATATGAACGGGACATTTCAGTTGGCATCAGAGCGTTGGTCTTAGAAAATCAGAAAATTTGCATTAGTGTGTCTTATCGAGTTTGTTAGGATGCATTAGTGAGTCTGGACTTCGACCGTTTTTTCTTTAAAAATGATTGCTTAACATATTTGTTTGAAACTATATATTATTAACATGTAAATATTATGTGATATATTAATCTCTTAACATATTTGATATTGTGTGATAGATGTCTACCTCTAGCACAAATCCCATTGACTCACCTAATAATAACGAAGAGTCGAATAAATATTGGCAAGATTCAAAAGTTCTCGAAGAACCGGAAGAAGAGGAAACGGAACCGGAAGAAGAGGAACCGGAAGAAGAGGAACCAGAAGAAGAGGAACCGGAAGAAGAAGAGGTTCCGAAGGGGGAATAGTAGGAACCACAGAAAACCGGTCAAATAAAAGAAAATCCTCAACCAATGGACCAAAGTTAATAATGGTCAATGGTGTTTCCGCTAAGGAAGCAAAATATTGGGAAAATTACCAATTTTCCGATGAATCGGATCCTGATGAGGATTCTGATGATGTTATAGAAATTACCCCGACCCAATTTAATGAGGCAAAAGAAAATAATAAGGGAAAAGGCATCAAAATAGAGAAATCTGATTCCGACCCCGATGAACTTTATATGTACCGTCAATACCCATATTTTCAATATCGTGACAATGTGGAAACCTCTAAACCACCAGGTTTTTCTAAACCAATGTGGAAAACGACGACTCGTATTAGAGGAACATCATATATCCCTAGAAGATTAGGAAAAAGAACCAAGTCCGAAGAAGAATAAACAGTGATTCAGATTAAAGGGGTGTGAGCATGTTGTGTAATAAATGTATTATAGTGTGCTTGTACTTTTATGTTCTATGTAAAAATTGCTTGTATTGTTTGTTATTACGAATCTAATCCTTGTCTATTTTACAGTATAAAAACAAAATAGACGTTAAGGGTAGACAACCGAATATTTTAGAAGACCTACCGGAGGATATGATTGAGGAAATCTTGTCTAGAGTCGGTCAGAATTCATCAGCACATTTAGTTATGGCGAAATTAACTTGTCAAACATTTGAAAGACTTTCCAGAAATGCCTTAGTTTATAAAAGGCTTTCCTTTGATAGGTGGGGTATATCATATTGGGGAGACCGTAAGTTACGCCATGTTTTCTTTAAAGAATTAAATGCGGGGAACCTAAATGCAATTTTACGCTACGGGTTAAGAACCTATTTTGACTCAACATATCCCAACATAGGATTTCGTGAATTAGAAAGAGCTTCTAACATGCAACATAAAGAAGCATGTTATGCTTACGGGTTAGTGATGTTCGCTTCTTACCAAAGTGAGAAAAACAATATTGGATTGCAACTTTTAAATAAAACCTTCCCACAAGTGACGGATTCAGTAGTTGGGGTGAGAAACAAGGTTTTTAGATTATTACGGGGCTGTTGGACATTACAAAACCCTCGTCCTTTTGACGACGTTACAACATGCTGCCTAGCCAATGGTCATAACGGTTATTTTCCACAAGACTAAGGATGGGAATTCGTCTTAGTAAAACCAGAATGCATGACTTGTTTCTGGACTTATGAATTACGTGTCTTTATTTCCTTTGCTGAACAACTTGCGTATTAACTAGATTTATCTTCAAAACTGTCCTGTATCATAGTGTACTATATTTCATGTTATATGTAATATAGCGAAGTTGTAAGTTTGAAGAATATTTGTATGTGATATATTATTATAATCAGTTTTTCATATGGAATTGTAGTAGTTGAATTGTATATTAGCTAATAAGTATGAACTTAACGGGTAGGTAGTACCCGAATTTAAACTTATAAAACGCTAATATGAAGAAAAAGCTTTTATAAATGAGTTCATATTATGCTACGAAATAGTATTGACTACTCTTAATATTCTGTATGATTAACTCGATTCAGTTGTCTATTTTGAAGGAAATGGCACCGACTACTCGACACACCATGAATATGAACGAAGAGGAATTTTGTACCTTTCTTGCTACAAACATAGCCGCAGTACAGGCTGCGCTACATACCAACAATAACGCTGAATCTAGCAATGTAGCTAACGGCGCAAGAAATCGTGTAGGATGCACCTACAAAGAATTCACTGCCTGCAAACTTTTGGAATTTGATGGAACCGAAGGACCAATTGGATTGAAACGGTGGACCGAGAAAGTCGAATCGGTGTTTGCCATAAGTAAGTGTACTGAAGAGGACAAAGTTAAGTACGCTACGCATACCTTCACAGGTACTGCGTTAATGTGGTGGAACACCTATCTTGAACAGGTAGGACAAAATGCTGCTTACGCACTACCGTGGTCGGCATTCAAGCAATTGATGAACGAGCAGTACCGTCCTAGAAACGAAGTCAATAAACTCAAGGCAGAACTTAGAGAGTTACGAACACAAGGGTTCGACATTACCACATATGAACGACGATTCACAGAGTTGTGCCTATTGTGCCCGGGAGCATTCGAAGATGAAGAAGAGAAGATCGACACGTTTGTAAAAGGGTTACCAGTAAGGATTCAAGAAGATGTAAGTTCACACGAGCCCGCTTCTATACAGAAGGCAAGTCGTATGGATCATAAACTCATAAATCAGATTGAAGGAAGAATTAAAGAGCAGGCGGCCAAAGAAGCCAACATGAAATAACTCAAGAGGAAGTGGGAGGAAAACGGTGACAAGAGTCACCAGTACAACAACAATAACAATTACAACCACAATCGCAACAACTATCCCAACAACCGCAACAACAATCGCAATAATAACCGCAATCCTAACAATAACTACAACAAACATCCCAACAACAACAACAACTACAACAACCGTTTCAACAACAATAACAATCCCAACAACAACCTCAATAACAACAACGGCAACAAAAACCAAAAACAGCCATGTCATAGGTGTGAAGAAAATCATCAGGGGTTTTGTACTACATTTTGCAACATGTGTAAAAGAAATGGTCATAGCGCGACAAAGTGTGAGGTCTACGGACCAAATTTTAACAGAACTAAAGGAACAAATAATGTCAGAACAAGTAATGCCGAAACGAATAGTGTCGGAGCAAGTAATACCAACGCTGCTTGTTATAAATGTGGAAAACCGGGCCACATTCTTAGAAATTGCCCGAATCAGGGGAATACTAATGGGCAGGGCCGTGGAAGAGTTTTCAATATTAATGCGGCAAAAGCACAGGAAGACCCGGAGCTTGTTACGGGTACGTTTCTTATTGACGATAAATCTGCTTATGTTTTATTTGATTCGGGTGCGGATAGAAGCTATATGATTAGAGAATTTTGTGCTAAATTAAGTTGCCCATTGACGCCTTTGGATAATAAATTTTTACTCGAATTAGCAAATGGTAAATTAATTTCAGCAGATAATATATGTCAGGATAGAGAAATTAAACTGGGTGATGAAACGTTTAAGTAGATTTAATACCAGTCGAGTTAGGGAGTTTTGATGTAATAATTGGCATGGACTAGTTGAAAAAGGTGAGAGCAGAGGTCGTTTGTTACAAAAATGTGATTCGCATTATGCATGAAAAAGGAAAACCTTTAATGGTGTACGAAGAAAAGAACAACGCGAAATTAAATCTTATTAGTAGTTTGAAGGCGCAAAAACTAATAAGAAAAGGTTGTTACGTCATTCTAGCACACATCGAGGAAGTTAAACCTGAAGAAAAGAACATCAGTGATGTTCCCGTCGCAAAAGAATTTCCCGATGTATTTCCGAAAGAATTACCGGGATTACCCCCACATCGATCCGTTGAATTTCAAATAGACCTTATACCAGGAGCTGAACCAATAGCTCGTGCTCCATACAGACTTGCACCCAGCGAAATGAAGGAACTTCAGAGCCAATTACAAGAACTTTTAGAGCGTGGTTTCATTCGACCAAGCACATCACCATGGGGAGCTCCTTTTTTGTTTGTCAAGAAGAAGGATGGTACATTTAGGTTATGTATCAACTACCGAGAGTTGAACAAACTTACCATCAAGAACCGCTACCCACTACTGAGAATCGATGACTTATCTGATCAACTACAAGGCTCATCGGTTTATTCTAAGATTGATTTACGTTCTGGGTATCATCAAATGCGGGTGAAGGAGGATGATATTCCAAAGACTGCTTTTAGGATGCGTTACGGTCATTACGAGTTTATGGTTATGCCGTTTGGGTTGACTAACGCACCATCTGTGTTCATGGACCTCATGAACCGAGTGTGTAGACCATACCTTGACAAGTTTGTAATTGTTTTCATCGATAACATACTTATTTACTCAAAGAATGACCAAGAGCACGAAGAACATTTGAGAAAAGTGCTAGAGTTGTTAAGGAAAGAAAAATTGTATGCTAAGTTTTCAAAGTGTGCATTTTGGTTGGAAGAGGTTCAATTCCTCGGTCACATAGTGAACAAAGAAGGTATTCAGGTGGATCCAGCAAAGATTGAAACCGTTGAAAAATGGAAAACCCCGAAAACTCCGAAACACATACGCCAGTTTTTAGGACTAGCTGGTTATTACAGAAGGTTCATCCAAGAATTTTCCAGAATAGCAAAACCCTTGACTGCATTAACGCATAAAAGGAAGAAATTTGAATGGAAGGATGAACAAGAGAAAGCGTTTCAGTTATTGAAGAAAAAGTTAACTACGGCAACTATATTTTCATTACCTGAAGGGAATGATGATTTTGTGATATATTGTGACGCCTCAAAGCAAGGTCTCGGTTGTGTATTAATGCAACGAACGAAAGTAATTTCTTATGCGTCTAGACAATTAAAGATTCACGAACAAAATTATACGACGCATGATTTGGAATTAGGCGTGGTTGTTTTTGCATTAAAGACTTGGAGGCACTACTTATATGGGGTCAAAAGTATTATATATACCAACCACAAAAGTCTTCAACACATATTTAATCAGAAACAACTGAATATGAGGCAGCGTAGGTAGATTGAATTGTTGAATGATTACGACTTTGAGATTCGTTACCACCCGGGGAAGGCAAATGTGGTAGCCGACGCCTTGAGTAGAAAGGACAGAGAACCCATTCGAGTAAAAGCTATGAATATAATGATTCACACTAACCTTACTACTCAAATAAAGGAGGCGCAACAAGGAGTTTTAAAAGAGGGAAATTTAAAGGATGAAATACCCAAAGGATCGGAGAAGCATCTTAATATTCGGGAAGACGGAACCCGGTATAAGGCTGAAAGAATTTGGGTACCAAAATTTGGAGATATGAGAGAAATGGTACTTAGAGAAGCTCATAAAACCAGATACTCAATACATCCTGGAACGGGGAAGATGTACAAGGATCTCAAGAAACATTTTTGGTGGCCAGGTATGAAAGCCGATGTTGCTAAATACGTGGGGGAATGTTTGACGTGTTCTAAGGTCAAAACGGAGCATCAGAAACCATCAGGTCTACTTCAACAACCCGAAATCCCGGAATGGAAATGGGAAAACATTACCATGGATTTCATCACTAAGTTGCCAAGGACTGCAAGTGGTTTTGATACTATTTGGGTAATAGTTGATCGTCTCACCAAATCAGCACACTTCCTGCCAATAAGAGAAGATGACAAGATGGAGAAGTTAGCACGACTGTATTTGAAGGAAGTTATCTCCAGACATGGAATACCAATCTCTATTATCTCTAATAGGGATGGCAGATTTATTTCAAGATTCTGGCAGACATTACAGCAAGCATTAGGAACTCGTCTAGACATGAATACTGCATATCATCCACAAACTGATGGGGAGAGCGAAAGGACGATACAAATGCTTGAAGACATGCTACGAGCATGTGTTATTGATTTCGGAAACAGTTGGGATCGACATCTACCGTTAGCAGAATTTTCCTACAACAATAGCTACCAATCAAGCATTGAGATGGCGCCGTTTGAAGCACTTTATGGTAGAAAGTGCAGGTATCCGATTTGTTGGAGTGAAGTGGGGGATAGACAGATTACGGGTCCGGAGATAATACAAGAAACTACCGAGAAGATCATCCAAATTCAACAACGATTGAAAACCGCCCAAAGTCAACAAAAGAGCTACGCTGACATTAAAAGAAAAGATATAGAATTTGAAATTGGCGAGATGGTCATGCTTAAAGTTTCACCTTGTAAAGGCGTTGTTCGATTTGGTAAACGAGGGAAACTAAATCCAAGGTATATTGGACCATTCAAGATTATTGAACGTGTCGGACCAGTAGCTTACCGACTTGAGTTACCCCAACAACTCGCAGCTGTACATAACACTTTTCACGTCTCGAATTTGAAGAAATGTTTTGCTAAAGAAGATCTCACTATTCCGTTAGACGCAATTCAAATCAACGAAAAACTTCAATTCATTGAAGAACCCGTCGAAATAATGGATCGTGAGGTTAAAAGACTTAAGCAAAACAAGATACCAATTGTTAAGGTTCGATGGAATGCTCGTAGAGGACCCGAGTTCACCTGGGAGTGTGAAGATCAGATGAAGAAGAAATACCCACACCTATTTCTAGAAGATACGTCAACACCTCCAACTGCTTAAAATTTCGGGACGAAATTTATTTAACGGGTAGGTACTGTAGTGACCCGAACTTTTCCATGTTTATATATATATTAAATGAAATTTTTATTTACATGATTAAGTGTTTCCAACATGTTAAGCAATCAAACTTGTTACGACTTGATTAATTGAAATAGGTTTCATATAGACAATTGACCACCCAAGTTGACCGGTGATTCACGAACGTTAAAACTTGTAAAATCTATTTGATGACATATATATAGATATATATGTATAGTTAACATGATATTATGATAAGTAAACATATCATTAAGTATATTAACAATGAACTACATATGTAAAAACAAGACTACTAACTTAATGATTTTGAAACGAGACATATATGTAACGATTATCGTTGTAACGACATTTAATGTATATATATCATATTAAGAGATATTCATACATCATAATATCATAATAATATAATAATTTAAAATCTCATTTGATATTATAAACATTGGGTTAACAATATTTAACAAGATCGTTAACCTAAAGGTTTCAAAACAATACTTACATGTAACGACTAACGATGACTTAACGACTCAGTTAAAATGTATATACATGTAGTGTTTTAATATTTATTCATACACTTTTAAAAGACTTCAATACACTTATCAAAATACTTCTACTTAACAAAAATGCTTACAATTACATCCTCGTTCAGTTTCATCAACAATTCTACTCGTATGCACCCGTATTCGTACTCGTACAATACACAGCTTTTAGATGTATGTACTATTGGTATATACACTCCAATGATCAGCTCTTAGCAGCCCATGTGTGTGATGACCCGAGAATTTCCGACCAAATTTAAACATAATCTTATATGATTCGACTCGATAAGCAAAGTCTATTAAACCGAGTCTCATTATGTTTGAACTATTTCATGATAACATTTGACCTTTAACTATTTCCGACGATTCACGAACCTTTAATTGTAACTAAGAATGTAAATATAAATAATTATATATAAAACTAATTATATTAGTATTAATGAACTATTAAGTAATTTTGTTATTATAAAAGATAACATTTAATAACTAAAGATTTTCATTTTGAATATATATAGTATATTGTATATAAATGATTCAAACATATTTTACCAACGTTATCAAAATA
Source organism: Rutidosis leptorrhynchoides (assembly GCF_046630445.1). Taxonomy (NCBI): domain Eukaryota; kingdom Viridiplantae; phylum Streptophyta; class Magnoliopsida; order Asterales; family Asteraceae; genus Rutidosis; species Rutidosis leptorrhynchoides. Next base: position 664,119,940 of record NC_092334.1, read on the forward strand.
TTAAATGTACAATGTTATACTTTGTAGTTAATTGTTTAATATACATAATTAATCATCTACTCAACATTTAAAACATGATTTTATATATATGGTAGTATACATATATACATAAATATAACTATATATATATATATATATATATATATGATTTTATACATAATTATTATATTATGTATATGTAGAAATTTATAATATATCTATGATGAAATAATGTACTATTTTAATAAATATATATAATACTTACATATATAAAACATTTATATTTTTCATAATTACATACATAAGTATAATATAATTAGTATGTAAATAAATATTATAATATATTTATATTAAAATGCATAAATATATAATATTCAGTATATGTTACAATACATATTACATAATTATTAAATATTACATAATAATAGATGATATTAATAAATTAAATTTAAATACAAATATAGTTGTTGTAGTAATGTTATTTGTATCGTCAAATATCAATATTTGTATTCATAATATCACTTTATATCATATAAAGATGAAATTGGATGTATAAATTAGATTATTATTACTAATATTATTATTATCGATAAAATATTAATATTATCATAATTAGTATGGTATTATTATTATTATTATTATTATCATTTTTACAATTATTATTATCATTAATATTATATTTATCATTATTATTAATTTTATTAATATTATTAGATATTAATAGTATTGTTATTATATATTATTATTATTAATTAAAAAAAAGCAGTAGGGATCTATATTATACGCTTGACCTCTGTATCCTTTATCTCTATTATTATTATTTTTTTTGTTTCTTTCCTGCTCCCAACTCGTGAACCTGTGTTGACATTTTCTCCATTTTTTATCAACCGATCTCTATTATTACAACATGATTATGTATAATTGCAAATCAAATAAAAAGGAAATCCAATGGGATTAAAGAGCACAGCGATATTTTTGTTTTCTTCTTCTCTGCACGCTCCAATTTTTTTTTTTCTCTTAATTCAATTTCGAATAAAGTTTCAAAATCTAAAAATGCAGAAAGGTTAGAAATCTTTCTTTGAATCTATCTGCAAAATCTCAACTCTCAAATCTTTATATCGATCTTGAATTTTGAAGTCAAAGTTTAGTTTAAAAAAAGTCAACAATTGTTCTTGAGACAAATTCGCGTTCGTGTATATGTTTCTGATCAAATTGACGATTCCAGTAGTTTTTATACATGTTTAGAAAACTATTTCGTGTTATAAACATTATCTATAATGTTATCTATTACGAAATCAATTTTTTTTTGTTTTGTTCCAAGAACCGACGCTGCAGTAGGCCTTAGTGTTTTTTTTTTTTATTTTAGAACCCAAATTATTTTTTTTTCTGTAATGTTTTGAAGCTTTAAAGGGAACCCCGATTTTTTATTTTTTTTTGGTTATTGATGTTTTGTTGAATCCATGAGACTTGTGGAGAAGAAGAGGAATAGAAGAAAAACAGTTTATATATAAAATTTAAATTCGATATTAGTACAGAGAATCAGAATTGGTGGGATGGTCGAGAGTGTTTGCGTGTGAGCATGTGGTCACGAGATCGAGTCCAGAGGACGGTAGTTTCTTTTTTTTTTTTTTGAAACTCTTTTCATGTGAGGTAGTTTTCTTTTCTAATTTTTTTATTGTTATTATATATTAATTATTATTAGTATTATTATTATTATTGTGATTGTTTTGATTGTTATTGTTATTGTTATTATTAGTATCATACTTGTTATCATATTTGAAAGTATTATAGACATTACTATTATTATTATGATAGGTATTAATAATATTATTATTAGTAATAAACTTATCATTTTAGTATTTTATCATCATTAGGATTATGATTATGATTATCATTATTATTATTATGAAGGAAATAAAAATATATTATTATCATCAATATTAGAATTTGTACCGGTTTATAAATAATAGTATCATCAGTACATTTACAATTAATAATATCATATTTATCAGTATCATCATTAATATTTACTAGTATTATTATGATTATCATTTATCATTTTATAAATATTAGAACCCTTATTATTAACATAAGTATGGTATTAGTATTAATATTATTTTAGAGTTATTATTATTAGTATCATTAACAGTTATCATTTTCATTTTTTTTGCTATTAGTATTATCATTATTAATAAAATTATTATTATTATTAGTAAATCATTATTATCTAAATTATTATTTTAACAAATAAATCTTTTGTACACTATATATATACTTATGGTATATACTAGGATTGTATTAATAATTCACATAACAAACTAATAAAATTTCATAAATACAATACTAACCACAAATATATGTATATAAATATATTAATGTCACTATTTATATAAACGTAAATCATTATAGATATATACATAAAATCGATATATATATATAAAATATAACTTAAAATATAATATAAGTATACGTTTTAAAATAAAGGTTAGAATAAATTCTACAAAACTATAATATATAAATAATACATATTAATAAATGAAATTTTGTAACTTACATTATACGTATTAATATATACACAATTGATATAGGTTCGTGAATCCGAGGCCAACCCTGCATTGTTCAATGACGTCATATGTATTTTTACTACAAAATACAGTATCGTGAGTTTCATTTGCCTTTTTGCCCTTTATATTTTTGGGCTGAGAATACATGCGCAACTTTTATAACTGTTTTACGAAATTGACACAAGTACGTGAAACTACATTCTATGGTTGGATTATCGAAGTCGAATATGCCCCTTTTTATTAAGTCTGGTAATCTAAGAATTAGGGAACAGACACCCTAATTGACGCGAATCCTAAAGATAGATCTATCGGGCCCAACAAGCCCCATCCAAAGTACCGGATGTTTTAGTACTTCGAAATTTATATCATGTCCGAAGGAGGATCCCGGAATGATGGGGATATTCTTATATATGCATATTGTTAATGTCGGTTACCAGGTGTTCAATCCATATGAATGATATTTTTGTCTCTATGCATGGGACGTATGTTTATGAGAAATGGAAATCTGAAATCTTGTGGTCTATTAAAATGATGGAAACGATTGTTTAAGTTAAACTAATGAACTCACCAACCTTTTGGTTGACACTTTAAAGCATGTTTATTCTCAGGTACGAAAGAAATCTTCCGCTGTGTATTTGCTCATTTTATAGATATTACTTGGAGTCATTCATGGCATATTTCAAAAGACGTTGCATTCGAGTCGTCGAGTTCATCAAGATTATTATCAAGTCAATTATAGTTGGATATATTATGAAATGGTATGCATGCCTGTCAACTTTCGATGTAATGAAAGTTTGTCTTTTCAAAAACGAATGCAATGTTTGTAAAATGTATCATATAGAGGTCAAGTACCTCGCGATGTAATCAACTGTTGTGAATCGTTTATAATCGATATGGACTTCGTCCGGATGGATTAGGACGGGTCTTCACAGTTGGTATCAGAGCGGTGGTCTTAGCGAACCAGGTCTTGCATTAGTGAGTCTAACTGATAGTCGTTAGAATGCATTAATGAGTCTGGACTTCGACCGTGTTTGCATGTCAAAAGTTTTGCTTATCATTTAGTATCGAAAAATTATTTGCTTATCATCCTTAAAGTCTAAGACACGTCTTACTGCCTTTATTGCATAGACAGTGTATAGTTAAATTCATATCTTAGCGTATCTGTTATTGTTACCTTTGCCTGACAGCTTCCGTAGATTCCTCCGTAGCTTATGGGATTTTAGTATTATATATGCATATGTAAATTATGTATTGCAGGGTACTAATCTACATCCTATAATCTATTTCTTATCGAAAATCCTTCATCTGATCGTACGAGATGAATCCCTCAACCAGTTCGAGTCCATCAGATTTCGATAGCTATTTCGATAGTTATTCCGACAGCTATTTCGATATGGATTTCCACTCGAGCTCCGAAAGCAGAGTAACCGGAATGAATCGATCAATTAGCCATCATCTATTCTGAATGAATTAGAGATGGGTTCGTAGTCGACTTAATCAATGGAAACGCGAAGAAGGCGATCATTTCCACTAACCAAATTCACCTCTTGACAATGAACCTAAAACGTTTACCGGCGAACCTGTTCGAGACACCATTTTCTCTCTCATTTCCAAAGTATCTCATCACGATCATATACTATCTCAGATTCTAAACCTCATTCATCCGCTCGTCCGAACCGACAATCATCCCGGTGTAATAGAAGAAGTTAACGAACTTCGCGCATAAGTTGTAGTCTTGGAAAATATGGTGCAAAACGTACCAGCTTCATCCAAATCACCGGCACCAACAGTACCACTAACAACCCAAATTTCAATATCACATGCCTCAACATCTCAATCTATACCTCGAGTATAATCATCATTCTACATGACATTCTACATCAGTTATCTTCGTTCGACATGGTGATTATGTAATCTCTAATGTTTTAGAGATTATTTATTCTAGTTCCAACTGAAAACTAAATGAGTTTAATATCATGTTAACTCATTAAATTCATGATTACATTTGAAGAAAATATATATGTATATATGTTTTCATAAAGATTGTAATTAAAAATTCTTTTGTACAAACTGTTAATAATAAAAATATTTTAACGGGTAGGTAATACCCGAGGAATATTTAAATTTCACATTAATAAGTTACACTGTATATTCTTCGAATCTGATTCAACAGTTATTCACTATCCTATTTACAACCACCGGGATACTTATCCATTCACCAAAGAATAACTATTTTCATTCAAATTCAATTTCATATTTGAATTTTGACCTATCAGAATCCAACAAGTGGCATAATGAAGAAATAATGGACACAATTAAAATTGATTAGAAACAGACTAATTAACAATATTAAATTTTATTAAGAAACCACGCTAACAAAATCCTAGCTAACTGTTCCTAGCTAACTGTTAATTCCGTATTACATTTTATTTATCGCAATTTATTTATCGCAATTTATATTCTCGCAATTTTATTTATTGTCATTTAATTTCTGTTATTTACTTTACGCACTTTATTTATCGTCATTTAATTTCTGTTATTTATTTTACGCACTTTAAATATCGGGACACGTATACAAGATTTTGACATATCATATCGACACATCTATATATATTATTTGGAATCACCATAGACACTCTATATGCAGTAATGATCGAGTTCTCTATACAGGGTTGAGGTTGATTCTATAATAATATATATACTTTGAGTTGTGATCGAGTCTGAGACATGTACACGGGTCACGATACGTATTAATTAATTCAAATATTATATATTAAACTATATATGAATGATTGCACTGTCAACTGTGGACTATCGACTGTGGACTAATAACATTGGACAATTAAAATGAATTAAAATATTGAATATAACATATGAAACTAAACAATTCTTCAAGTTTGCCACTTGATTTCGTCTTAAACCTCATTTGTATCTTCACGATTACATTCTGCGTTCAAACCTTTCATGATTCTTGAAAACACCTCAATCGATAGGATGAATCAACCGCACTTTATCTACGGAAGGAAAGATTTATGCATATAGTTATGCACCTGAGAAACTCTCGGCAATTGTGTAAAAGTTCAACACGTAGCCGCGTCAGATCCTTTGGCATTTATTAACAAAAACAACTTTGCGATCCCTTTTCAAAATTAGCCAATTTTGTCACAGCTCCAACAAGTCAACTTCGACTTTTCGTACGAAACAACCTTATTATAACGTTTATATATACGCGTGCTCTTTTATTGTTACCAGGTAACCTTTCATATTCCATCATATTACCATCAGCGTTTAATCATCTAAAAACACAATTCTCCTGAAACCACCTCGGATTAATAACCGATGATTCAGATATCATAGCATTAAATGCAGAGGAAACAGAAAAATGGTAGATGGTCTAAACGGACAAAAGTTTGATGATAAAGAAAGGAGTGTTAGGAACGCTCGATAGAAAATTGGGTATTGAAAAACAGATTGAGTTACCCATGAAGGAGACCAAGGACAAATACAAGGACCAAATCCTATATTCAAAGGATTCAGGTAATTCTGGATCCGTTGAAATCTTTAGAGAATATCTTGCTCCGAAGTCATGTTAAAATCTTGCGGAAAATCTTTCTCCATCAACCGTCGAACTTAGAAATTCCAAAATATCATCATCAATATCTTTGATATTTCTGAGGATATTTTCATAAATATTCTCGTCCGAAATTATATACCTCTTCGTGCTTCCTGTGTATCAATATATTGGAAACATTCAATAGAAAATATAGTGCCGAAAAGCAGATTATGCGAAACTATGAAGAAAGCCGTGGATAAATCACAAAGAATAAGTTTGACTTCAAAGAATCCAAATAATTCAATGTCTGCTAAAGTCTATAGTGAATAACTTGCTCCTTACTCTAAACCCTTGCAGACAATAGTTTCTATCATCCTATGATCTTAGATATTCTGAGATATTATCGTACCTTTCATTATAAATATCCTCCATATTTCTGGAGATATTTTTATAACTATTCTTATCTGAAATCATTAATCTTTTCGTGCTATCAGTATTACATCATATAGAAACTGTTAGTTTCTATATTCTGTAAATTTTCAAGCTTAAAATATGAATGTTATTGTAGTAATGATGGGAACTAATGCATGAGTTAGTATAATATAATGACACTTGATCAACGTGATTATATTACAGTAAGTCATGCTGAGTTTCTAAATGAAACGTGATGATTCACAGATCATAACGTCATCATGTGCCATGTTACATAACTCTTTCATCCTACTTAACTCCGTAACAAATCAAGAAAATGTATTCTTGATGGTTCTATCTTCCGTGATGTTGATAAATTTGAAAATCAAATCGTGCTATCACGTTCCTTCATGCTTAGAACATTATAATCATTCGAAACTCTATATCTATAAATTCTGGACCATTATTCGCTTGACTTGAAGTCGGGAAGAGAAAACAAAAGCATAGAGCTTTGAAATATAAGGGAGAATATAAAGTCCGATAACAACACATAAATTACAAACCGTGTATATCAATGTTTATCGCAACATAAAGACACGGGAGAATTAAAAACATTATAATCCCGAGGGCGAAGTAGAAGAAAGCAGATTCCTCTGGTGGAAGTTGGAAAAGGAGAATGATTGTTGCGATAGTAAGGATGAGGACAAGGATCAAAACTGGATTAATCATTTTCAGAATCTTTTGGATGTATGAACTAAGAAAGAAAGTATAAGAATGGTGAGAATAATGGAAAGGAAGAGCTTAATTTATACTGGAAATATCAGACGTAGTAATCGGGGCAGATCACCGTATTTAATTAAAGAGATCTTAATTTCCATAAATCCCGAAGAATCAGATTTTATAGATCTTCAAGATTTTCTTTAAATTCCTTAAATTCCGGAATTCAACCAAGGCAATGTCAAAAGTTAAGACGCGCCTTATTTTCTAAATTCAAACCTGACTACGTCAAAAGTTAAAAACAAATCTTTGTTTCTCATTTCATCCTTTTGTGAATAGCTTCATTCGCACTCTTCGAATAATCGAATTATTTTTATCCATATTACTCAATGATGATAAAACTCAAGTTATCAACTCATATTCGTCAGGAAAACATATTTATTGTTAGCTATGACGACCTCACTCAAATTTCGGGACGAAATTTCTTTAACGGGTAGGTACTGTGATGACCCGAGAATTTCCGACCAAATTTAAACATAATCTTATATGATTCGACTCGATAAGCAAAGTCTATTAAACCGAGTCTCATTATGTTTGAACTATTTCATGATAACATTTGACCTTTAACTATTTCCGACGATTCACGAACCTTTAATTGTAACTAAGAATGTAAATATAAATAATTATATATAAAACTAATTATATTAGTATTAATGAACTATTAAGTAATTTTGTTATTATAAAAGATAACATTTAATAACTAAAGATTTTCATTTTGAATATATATAGTATATTGTATATAAATGATTCAAACATATTTTACCAACGTTATCAAAATATTAAATGTACAATGTTATACTTTGTAGTTAATTGTTTAATATACATAATTAATCATCTACTCAACATTTAAAACATGATTTTATATATATGGTAGTATACATATATACATAAATATAAGTATATATATATATATATATATATATGATTTTATACATAATTATTATATTATGTATATGTAGAAATTTATAATATATCTATGATGAAATAATGTACTATTTTAATAAATATATATAATACTTACATATATAAAACATTTATATTTTTCATAATTACATACATAAGTATAATATAATTAGTATGTAAATAAATATTATAATATATTTATATTAAAATGCATAAATATATAATATTCAGTATATGTTACAATACATATTACATAATTATTAAATATTACATAATAATAGATGATATTAATAAATTAAATTTAAATACAAATATAGTTGTTGTAGTAATGTTATTTGTATCGTCAAATATCAATATTTGTATTCATAATATCACTTTATATCATATAAAGATGAAATTGGATGTATAAATTAGATTATTATTACTAATATTATTATTATCGATAAAATATTAATATTATCATAATTAGTATGGTATTATTATTATTATTATTATTATCATTTTTACAATTATTATTATCATTAATATTATATTTATCATTATTATTAATTTTATTAATATTATTAGATATTAATAGTATTGTTATTATATATTATTATTATTAATTAAAAAAAAGCAGTAGGGATCTATATTATACGCTTGACCTCTGTATCCTTTATCTCTATTATTATTATTTTTTTTGTTTCTTTCCTGCTCCCAACTCGTGAACCTGTGTTGACATTTTCTCCATTTTTTATCAACCGATCTCTATTATTACAACATGATTATGTATAATTGCAAATCAAATAAAAAGGAAATCCAATGGGATTAAAGAGCACAGCGATATTTTTGTTTTCTTCTTCTCTGCACGCTCCAATTTTTTTTTTTCTCTTAATTCAATTTCGAATAAAGTTTCAAAATCTAAAAATGCAGAAAGGTTAGAAATCTTTCTTTGAATCTATCTGCAAAATCTCAACTCTCAAATCTTTATATCGATCTTGAATTTTGAAGTCAAAGTTTAGTTTAAAAAAAGTCAACAATTGTTCTTGAGACAAATTCGCGTTCGTGTATATGTTTCTGATCAAATTGACGATTCCAGTAGTTTTTATACATGTTTAGAAAACTATTTCGTGTTATAAACATTATCTATAATGTTATCTATTACGAAATCAATTTTTTTTTGTTTTGTTCCAAGAACCGACGCTGCAGTAGGCCTTAGTGTTTTTTTTTTTTATTTTAGAACCCAAATTATTTTTTTTTCTGTAATGTTTTGAAGCTTTAAAGGGAACCCCGATTTTTTATTTTTTTTTGGTTATTGATGTTTTGTTGAATCCATGAGACTTGTGGAGAAGAAGAGGAATAGAAGAAAAACAGTTTATATATAAAATTTAAATTCGATATTAGTACAGAGAATCAGAATTGGTGGGATGGTCGAGAGTGTTTGCGTGTGAGCATGTGGTCACGAGATCGAGTCCAGAGGACGGTAGTTTCTTTTTTTTTTTTTTGAAACTCTTTTCATGTGAGGTAGTTTTCTTTTCTAATTTTTTTATTGTTATTATATATTAATTATTATTAGTATTATTATTATTATTGTGATTGTTTTGATTGTTATTGTTATTGTTATTATTAGTATCATACTTGTTATCATATTTGAAAGTATTATAGACATTACTATTATTATTATGATAGGTATTAATAATATTATTATTAGTAATAAACTTATCATTTTAGTATTTTATCATCATTAGGATTATGATTATGATTATCATTATTATTATTATGAAGGAAATAAAAATATATTATTATCATCAATATTAGAATTTGTACCGGTTTATAAATAATAGTATCATCAGTACATTTACAATTAATAATATCATATTTATCAGTATCATCATTAATATTTACTAGTATTATTATGATTATCATTTATCATTTTATAAATATTAGAACCCTTATTATTAACATAAGTATGGTATTAGTATTAATATTATTTTAGAGTTATTATTATTAGTATCATTAACAGTTATCATTTTCATTTTTTTTGCTATTAGTATTATCATTATTAATAAAATTATTATTATTATTAGTAAATCATTATTATCTAAATTATTATTTTAACAAATAAATCTTTTGTACACTATATATATACTTATGGTATATACTAGGATTGTATTAATAATTCACATAACAAACTAATAAAATTTCATAAATACAATACTAACCACAAATATATGTATATAAATATATTAATGTCACTATTTATATAAACGTAAATCATTATAGATATATACATAAAATCAATATATATATATAAAATATAACTTAAAATATAATATAAGTATACGTTTTAAAATAAAGGTTAGAATAAATTCTACAAAACTATAATATATAAATAATACATATTAATAAATGAAATTTTGTAACTTACATTATACGTATTAATATATATACAATTGATATAGGTTCGTGAATCCGAGGCCAACCCTGCATTGTTCAATGACGTCATATGTATTTTTACTACAAAATACAGTATCGTGAGTTTCATTTGCCTTTTTGCCCTTTATATTTTTGGGCTGAGAATACATGCGCAACTTTTATAACTGTTTTACGAAATTGACACAAGTACGTGAAACTACATTCTATGGTTGGATTATCGAAGTCGAATATGCCCCTTTTTATTAAGTCTGGTAATCTAAGAATTAGGGAACAGACACCCTAATTGACGCGAATCCTAAAGATAGATCTATCGGGCCCAACAAGCCCCATCCAAAGTACCGGATGTTTTAGTACTTCGAAATTTATATCATGTCCGAAGGAGGATCCCGGAATGATGGGGATATTCTTATATATGCATATTGTTAATGTCGGTTACCAGGTGTTCAATCCATATGAATGATATTTTTGTCTCTATGCATGGGACGTATGTTTATGAGAAATGGAAATCTGAAATCTTGTGGTCTATTAAAATGATGGAAACGATTGTTTAAGTTAAACTAATGAACTCACCAACCTTTTGGTTGACACTTTAAAGCATGTTTATTCTCAGGTACGAAAGAAATCTTCCGCTGTGTATTTGCTCATTTTATAGATATTACTTGGAGTCATTCATGGCATATTTCAAAAGACGTTGCATTCGAGTCGTCGAGTTCATCAAGATTATTATCAAGTCAATTATAGTTGGATATATTATGAAATGGTATGCATGCCTGTCAACTTTCGATGTAATGAAAGTTTGTCTTTTCAAAAACGAATGCAATGTTTGTAAAATGTATCATATAGAGGTCAAGTACCTCGCGATGTAATCAACTGTTGTGAATCGTTTATAATCGATATGGACTTCGTCCGGATGGATTAGGACGGGTCTTCACAATGTGAGTCACCTAACACATGTGGGAACCATCATTTGGCAAATAGCATGAAATATCTCATAAAATTACAAAAATATGAGTAATCATTCATGACTTATTTACATGAAAACAAAATTACATATCCTTTATATCTAATCCATACACCAACGACCAAAAACACCTACAAACACTTTCATTCTTCAATTTTCATCATCTAATTGATCTCTCTTAAGTTCTATCTTCAAGTTCTAAGTGTTCTTCATAAATTCTACAAGTTCTAGTTTCATAAAATCAAGAATACTTCCAAGTTTGCTAGCTTACTTCCAATCTTGTAGGGTGATCATCCAACCTCAAGAAATCTTTCTTATTTATAGTAAGATATCTTTCTAATATAAGGTAATACTCATATTCAAACTTTGATTCAATTTCTATAACTATAACAATCTTATTTCGAGTGGAAATCTTACTTGAACTTGTTTTCGTGTCATGATTCTACTTCAAGACCTTTCAAGCCATCCAAGATCCTTTGAAGCTAGATCCATTTGTCTCTTTTCCAGTAGGTTTATCCACAAAACTTGAGGTAGTAATGATGTTCATAACATCATTCGATTCATACATATAAAGCTATCTTATTCGAAGGTTTAAACTTGAAATCACTAGAACATAGTTTAGTTAATTCTAAACTTGTTCGCAAATAAAAGTTAATCCTTCTAACTTGACTTTTAAAATCAACTAAACACATGTTATATATCTATATGATATGCTAACTTAATGATTTAGAACCTGGAAACACGAAAAACACCGTAGAACTGGACATACGCCGTCGTAGTAACACAGCGAGCTGTTTTGGGTTTGATAATTAAAAACTATGATAAACTTTGATTTAAAATTTGTTCTTCTGGGAAAATGATTTTTCTTATGAACATGAAACTATATCCAAAAATCATGGTTAAACTCAAAGTGGAAGTATGTTTTTCAAAATGGTCATCAAGACGTCGTTCTTTCGACTGAAATGACTACCTCTTACAAAAACGACTTGTAACTTATATTTCCAACTATAAACCTATACTTTTTCTGTTTATATTCTTAAAATAGAGTTCAATATGAAACCATAGCAATTTGATTCACTCAAAACGGATTTAAAATGAAGAAGTTATGGGTAAAACAAAATTGGATATTTTTTTGATTTTTGTAGCTACGGGAAATATTAACAATTCTATACAAATCATATCCTAGCTAACTTATATTGTATTATACATGTATTATAATATATTATATAATCTTGGGATACCATAGACACGTATGCAAATGTTTTGAAATATCATATCGACCCATGTATATATATTATTTGAAACAACCATAGACACTCTATATGCAGTAATGTTGGAGTTAGCTATACAGAGTTGAGGTTGATTCCAAAAATATATATACTTTGAGTTGTGATCTAGCCTGAGACGTGTATATACTGGGTCGTGGATTGATTCAAGATAATATATATATCGATTTATTTCTGTACATCTAACTGTGGACAACTAGTTGTAGGTTACTAACGAGGACAGCTGGCTTAATAAACTTAAAACATCAAAATGTATTAAAAGTGTTGTAAATATTTTTTGAACATACTTTGATATATATGTACATATTTGTTATAGGTTCGTGAATCGACCAGTGGCCAAGTCTTACTTCCCGACGAAGTAAAAATCTGTGAAAGTGAGTTATAGTCCCACTTTTAAAATCTAATATTTTGGGATGAGAATACATGCAGTTTTATAAATGTTTTAAGAAATAGACACAAGTAATTGAAACTACATTATATGGGTGAATGATCGAAGCCGAATATGCCCCTTTTGCTTGGTAGCCTAAGAATTAGTAAACTGATCTACTAATTCATGCGAATCCTAAAGATAGATCTATTGGGCCTAACGAACCCCATCCAAAGTATCGGATGCTTTAGTACTTCGAATTCGTTTTTATCATGTCTGAAGGATTTCCCGGAATGATAGGGGATATTCTTATATGCATCTTGTTAATATCGGTTACCAGGTGTTCACCATATGAATGATTTTTATCTCTATGTATGGGATGTATATTGAAATATGAAATCTTGTGGTCTATTATTATGATTTGATAATATATAAGTTAAACCTATAACTCACCAACATTTTTGTTGACGTTTTAAGCATGTTTATTCTCAGGTAATTATTAAGAGCTTCCGCTGTTGCATACTAAAATAAGGACAAGATTTGGAGTCCATGCTTGTATTATATTATGTAAAAACTGCATTCAAGAAACTTATTTTTGATGTAATATATTCTTATTGTAAACCATTATGTAATGGTCGTGTGTAAACGGTATATTTTAGATTATCATTAGTTGATAATCTACGTAATGCTTTTTAAACCTTTATAGATAAAATAAAGGTTATGGTTGTTTTAAAAATGAATGCAGTCTTTGAAAAACGTCTCATATAGAGGTCAAAACCTCGCGACGAAATCAATTAATATGGAACGTTTATAATCAATATGAACGGAATATTTCAAAGAGGAGGAACCGGAAGAGGAGGAACCAGAAGAGGAGGAACCGGAAGAAGAAGAGGTTCCGGAGGAAGAAATATTAATAACTACAGAAAAATGGTTAAATAAAAGAAAATCCTCAACCAATGGACCAAAGTTAAAAATGGTCAATGGTGTTTCCGCCAAGGAAGCAAAATATTGGGAAAATTACCAGTTTTCTGATGAATCGGATCCTGATGAGGATTTCGATGATGTTATAGAAATTACCTCGACCTAATTTGAAAAAGCAAAAGAAAATAATAAGGGAAAAGACATCAAAATAGAGAAACCTGATTCCAACCCCGATGAACTTTATATGTATCGTAAACATCCATACTTCTTAAATTTTAACAATAACTCGGGAACCTCTAAGCCACCAGGTTTTTCCAAACCATTTGTAAAAACGACGGCTTGTATTAAATGAGCACCATATATCCTTAGGAAATTAGCGAAACGAACAAAGTCCGAAGAGGAAGACACGAGTGAGTCGGAATAAAGAGTTGTAATCGTGTTGTGTAATATATGTATTGTAGTGTGCTAGTATTTTTATGTTATATGTAAAAATTGCTTGTATTGTTTGTTAATTATCTTTTACGAATCTAATCCTCGTCTATTTTACAGTATAAAAACACACAATGGACGTTAAGGATAGACAACCGGATATTTTAGAAGACCTACCCGGGGACATGATTGATGAAATCTTGTCTAGAGTCGGTCAGAGTTCATCGGCACAATTATTTATGGCGAAATTAGTTTGTCAAACATTTGAAAGATGTTCCAGGCATGCCTTAGTTTATAAAAGGCTTTCCTTTAATAGATGGGGTATATCACATTGGGGAGACCATAAGTTACACCGTGTTTTCTTTAAAGCATTGAATGCGGGGAACCCAGATGCAATTTTACGCTACAGGTTGAGAGCCTATTTTGACTCTACCTATCCCAACATAGGACTTCGTTCTTTAGAAAGAGCTTCAAACATGCAACATAAATAAGCATGTTATGTCTACGTGTTAGTAATGTTCGCTTCTCACCAAATTGAGAAAATGAACATAGGATTGCAACTACTAAATAAAACATTCCCACAAGTGACGGATTCAGTAGTTGGGGTGAGAAATGAGATTTTTAGAAGTATGGATGTTAACAAACAATACAAGACTTGATATATTAAATGAAATTGATAATTTACATGATTAAATGTTTCCAACATGTTAAGCAATCAAACTTGTTAAGACTTGATTAATTGAAATAGGTTTCATATAGACAATTGACCACCCAAGTTGACCGGCGATTCACGAACGTTAAAACTTGTAAAAATTATATGATGTTATATATATATATATATATATATATATATATATATATATATATATATATATATATATATATATATATATATATATATAGTTAACATGATATTATGATAAGAAAGTATCTCACTAGGTATATTAACAATGAGTTATATACATAAAATGAGACTATTGAATTAAGAAACTCGAAACGATATATATAACGATTATCGTTATGACAACGTCTTACTAAGTACATATGTATCATATTAAGATATTGTTACACTATATTTAACATGATAAAATGATAATTATTTATATCATTAAGTATGTTAACAATGAACTACATATATAAAACAAGACTACTAACTTAAGGATTTCAAAACGAGACATATATGTAACGATTATCGTTGTAACGACACTTTAATGTATATATATCATATTAAGATATATTCATACATCATAATATCATAATAATGTAATAATTTAACATCTCATTAGATATAATAAACAATGGGTTAACAATAATAAATGAGATCGTTAACTTAAAGGTTTCAAAACAACACTTACATGTAACGACTAATGATGACTTAACGACTCAGTTAAAATGTATATATACATGTAGTATATCAAGATGTATTAGTACACTTTTGAAAGACTTCAAGACACATATCAAAGTACTTCTATTTAACAAAAATGCTTACAATTGCATTCTCATTCATTTTCATCAACAATTCTACTCGTATGCACCCGTATTCGTACTCGTACAATACCCAGCTCCTAGACGCATATACTATTGGTATATACACATAATAATTCAGCTTTTAGAAGCCCTTGTGAGTCACCAACATATGTGGGAACCATAATTTGGCAACTAGCATGAAATATCTCACAAGATTACAAAAGTATTATAAATCATTCATGAATTATTTACAAGAAAACAAACTTACACATCCTTTATATCTAATCCATATACCAACGACCAAAAACACATACAAATACTTTCATTCTTCAATTTTCTTCATCTAATTAATCTCTCTCAATTCTATCTTCAAGTTCTAAGTGTTCTTCATAAATTCTATAAGTTCTACTTTCATAAAATCAAGAATAATTTCAAGTTTGCAAATCTACTACCAAGCTTTCTAATCCATTCCAAGTAATCATCTAAGATCAAGAAACCTTTGTTACTTACAGTAGGTTTTCTTTCTAATTCAATGTAATACTCATATTCAAACTTTGATTCAATTTCTATAACTATAAACTATCTTAATTCGAGTAAAAATCTTACTTGAACTTGTTTTCATGTCATGATTCTACTTCAAGAACTTTCAAGCCATCCAAGATCCTTTGAAGCTAGATAATTTCTTGTCACTTATAGTAGGTTTACCTACTAAACTTGTGGTAGTAATGATGTTCATAAATGATTCGATTCATACATATATAACTATCTTATTCGAAGACTTAAACTTGTAATCACTAGAACATAGTTTAGTTAATTCTAAACTTGTTCGCAAACAAAGTTAATCCTTCTAACTTAACTTTTAAAATCAACTAAACACATTTTCTATATCTATATGATATGCTAACTTAATGATTTAAATCTGGAAACACGAAGAACACCGTAAAACCGGACATACGCCGTCGTAGTGAAACCGGGGGCTGTTTTGGGTTTGATAATTAAAAACTATGATAAACTTTATTTTAAAAGTTGTTCTTCTGGGAAAATGATTTTTATTATGAACATGAAACTATATCCAAAAATCATGATTAAACTCAAAGTGAAAGTATGTTTTTCAAAATGGTCATCAAGACGTCATTTTTCGACTGAAATGACTACCTCTTACAAAATTGACTTGTAACCTGTATTTCCAACTATAAACTTATACTTTTTCTGTTTAGTTTCATAAATTTCAGTTCATTATGAAACCATAGCAACTTGAATCACTCAAAACGGATTTAAAACGAAGAAGTTATGGGTAAAACAAGATTGGATAATTTTACTTGTTGTAGCTACGTGAAATTTGTAACAAATCTATACAAATCATAACTTAACTAACTTATATTGTATTATACATTTATTCTAACATATATTATGTAATCTTGAGATACCATAGACACGTATACAATGTTTTGACATATCATATCGACCCATCTATATATATTATTTGGGAACGACCATAGACACTCTATATGCAGTAATGCTTGAGTTAGCTATACAGGGTTGAGGTTGATTCCAAAATAATATATATACTTTGAGTTGTGATCTATCCTGAGACTTGTATACACTGGGTCGTGGATTGATTCGAGATAATTTATATTGATTTTTTTCTGTACATCTAACTGTAGACAACTAGTTGTAGATTACTAACGTTGGACTGCTAACTTAACAAAATTAATTCATTAAAACGTAATGAAAATGTTGTGAATATATTTCGATCATACTTTGATATATATGTATATATTTTTTATAGGTTCATGAATCGATCCTTGGCCAAGTCTTAATTTCCGACGAAGTAAAAATCTGTGAAAGTGAGTTATAGTCCCACTTTTAAAAATCTATTATTTTTGGGATGAGAATACATGCAGTTTTATAAATGTTTTACGAAATAGACACAAGTGATCAAAAATTACATTCTATGTTGAATTATCGAACCGAATATGCCCCTTTTTAGCTTGGTAACCTAAGAATTGGTGTTTATTATAATTACCACCAATTGACGCGAATCCTAAAGATAGATCTATTTGGCCCAACAAGCCTAATCCAAGTTACAGATACCTTAGTACTTCGATTTATCATGTCCGATGAGAGTCCCGGAATGATGGGGATATTCTATATGCATCCTGTTAAGGTCGGTTACCAGGTGTTCATCATATAAATGATTTTTATGTAGTTTGTATGTTATTGAGAAATGAAAATGAAAATCTTGTGGTCTATTATTACGATTTGATAAATATATAGGCTAAACCTATAACTCACCAACATTTTTGTTGACGTTTAAAGCATGTTTATTCTCAGGTGATTATTAAGAGCTTCCTCTGTTGCATGCTAATTTATGGACAAGAGTTGGAGTCAGTATGCTTGTATAATATTGTTTAAAAACTGCATTCGAAGACATATATTGATGTGTAATATTATTGTAAACCATTATGTAATAGTTGTGTGAAAATGCTATATTTCAGATTATCATTTTTGATAATCGTCGTAATATTTTAAAAGTTATGGTTTGTTTTAAAATCGAATGCAGTCTTTGAAAAATGTGACATATAGAAGTCAAAACCTCGCAACGAAATCAATTAATATGGAACATTTATAATCAATATGAACGGGACATTTCAGTTGGTATCAGAGCGTTGGTCTTAGAGAACCAGAAATGTGCATTAGTGTGTCTTACCGAGTTTGTTAGGATGCATTAGTGAGTTTGGACTTCGACCGTATTTTCTTTAAAAACGATTGCTTAACACTTTTTTGTTGAAAACTATATATTATTAACATGTAAATATTATGTGATATATTAATCTCTTAACGTGTTTGATATTGTGTCATAGATGTCTACCTCTAGTACAAATCCCATCGACTCACCTAATCAATATGAACGGGACATTTCAGTTGGTATCAGAGCGTTGGTTTTAGAGAACTAGAAATGTGCATTAGTGTGTGTTACCGAGTTTGTTAGGATGCATTAGTGAGTCTGGACTTCGACCGTGTTTTCTTTAAAAACGATTGCTTAACACTTTTTGTTGGAAACTATATATTATTAACATGTAAATATTATGTGATATATTAATCTCTTAACGTGTTTGATATTGTGTCATAGATGTCTACCTCTTGTACAAATCCCATCGACTCACCTAATAATAATGAAGAGTCGAATATATTTTGGGAAGATTCACAAATTCCCGAGGAGGAACCGGAAGAGGAGGAACTGGAAGAGGAAGAGGTTCCAGAGGAAGAAATATTAATAACTACAGAAAAACGGTTAAATAAAAGAAAATCCTCAACCAATGAACCAAAGTTAAAAATGGTCAATGGTGTTTCCGCCAAGGAAGCAAAATATTGGGAAAATTACCAGTTTTCTGATGAATCGGATCCCGATGAGGATTTCGATGATGTTATAGAAATTACCTCGACCCAATTTGAAAAAGCAAAAGAAAATAATAAGGAAAAAGGCATCAAAATAGAGAAACCTGATTCCAACACCGATGAACTTTATATGTATCGTAAACATCCATACTTCTTAAATTTTAACAATAACCCGGGAACCTCTAAGCCACCAGGTTTTTCCAAACCATTTGTAAAAACGACGGCTCGTATTAAAGGAGCACCATATATCCCTAGAAAATTAGCAAAACGAACCAAGTCCGAAGAGGAAGACACGAGTGAGTCGGAATAAAGAGTTGTAATCATGTTGTGTAATATATGTATTGTAGTGTGCTAGTATTTTTATGTTATATGTAGAAATTGCTTGTATTATTTGTTAATTATCTTTTACGAATCTAATCCTCGTCTATTTTATAGTATAAAAACACACAATGGACGTTAAGGATAGACAACCGAATATTTTAGAAGACCTACCCGGGGACATGATTGATGAAATCTTGTCTAGAGTCGGTCAGAGTTTATCAGCACAATTATTTATGGCGAAATTAGTTTGTCAAACATTTGAAAGATGTTCCAGGCATGCCTTAGTTTATAAAAGGCTTTCCTTTAATAGATGGGGTATATCACATTGGGGAGACCATAAGTTACGCCGTGTTTTCTTTAAAGCATTGAATGCGAGGAACCCAGATGCAATTTTTCGCAATGGGTTGAGATCCTATTTTGACTCTACCTATCCCAACATAGGACTTCATTCTTTAGAAAGAGCTTCAAACATGCAACATAAAGAAGCGTGTTATGTCTACGTGTTAGTAATGTTCGCTTCTTACCAAATTGAGAAAAAGAACATAGGATTGCAACTACTAAATAAAACATTCCCACAAGTGACGGATTCAGTAGTTGGGGTGAGAAATGAGATTTTTAGATTATTACAGGGCTGTTGGGCATTACGTAACCCCCGTCCTTTTGAAAACATTACAACATGCTGCCTAGCCAACGGTCACAACAGTTATTTTCCACAAGACCAAGGATGGGAAAAAATACTAGTAAAACCCAAATGCATGACTTGTTTCTGACTTATGAATTACGTGTCTTTATTGCCTTTGCTGAACGACTTACTTATTAACTAGAATTATCTTAGCAACTGCCTTGTATTAAAGTTATTGTGTGCTATATTTCATGCTATATGTAAAATTGCGGTATTGTAAGTTTGTAAAATATTGTATAAAAGTTTGAACGCGAGATATTATTATCAGTTTTTCATATAGAATTGTAGTAGTTGAATTGTATGTTAGCTACTAATATGAACTTAACGGGTAGGTACTACCCGAATTAAAACTTATAAAACGCTAATATGAAGAAAAAGCTTTTATAAATAAGTTCATATTATGCTATGAAATACTATTGACTACTCTTAATATTCTATATGATTAACTTAATTCTTTTGGCTATTTTTGAAGGAAATGGCACCGACTATTCGTCAGAACTTGAACATGAGCGAGGAAGACTTTCATGTTTTTCTTGCTGCCAACATAGCCGCAGTACAGGCTGCAATGCAAAACAACAATAATAACTCTGAATCTAGCAATGCAACTAACGCCACAAGAAATCGTGTAGGATGCTCCTACAAAGAATTTACTGCCTGCAAACCTTTGGAATTTGATGGAACTGAAGGATCAATCGGATTGAAACGGTGGACCGAGAAGGTCGAATCAGTGTTTGCCATAAGTAAATGTACTGAAGAAGATAGGGTGAAGTACGCCACGCATACCTTCATAGGTACAGCGTTAACATGGTGAAATACCTATCTAGAACAAGTGGGACAAGATGCTGCTTATGCACTACCGTGGTCAGCATTCAAGCACTTGATGAGCGAGCAGTACCATCCCAGATTCGAGGTCAAGAAGCTCAAGGTAGAGCTTAGAGGATTACGAACGCAAGGTTTTGACATTACTACGTACGAACGAAGATTCACAGAGTTGTGCCTATTGTGTCCAAGAACATTCGAAGATGAAGAAGAGAAGATCGACGCGTTTGTGAAAGGGTTACCAGAAAGAATTCAAAAAGATGTGAGTTCACACGAGCCCGCCTCCATACAAAAGGCAAGTCGAATGGCTCATAAACTAATAAACCAAATTGAGGGAAGAATTAAAGAGCAAGCGGCCAAAGAAGCCAACATGAAACAAGTCAAGAGAAAGTGGGAAGAAACCAGTGACAAAGTCACCAATACAACAACAACAACAATCACAACCACAATCGCAACAACTATTCCAACAACCGCAACAAAAAAAATTGAAATCCCAACAATAATTACAACAAACGTCCCAACAATAACAACTACAACAACCGTCCCAACAACAATAACAACCACATCAATCCCAATAACAATCTCAATAACAACAATGACAACAATAATCAGAAAATTCCATGCTATAGGTGTGAAGGATATCATCAGGGTAAATTTTGTGAAGTAGTATGTACCTGATAATGCTAAAAACGAACATATATTTCATAGCATTATCCCTCAAGAAAGACAAGCTTTTAGTTGCAATTGTTCTATTTACAAGTAATATTCGTTTAAATAATAAAAGGTGAAGACAAAAGACAGATTCGACGAATTGAAGATGCAAACGACCAAAAAGCTCAAAAGTACAAAGTACAATCAAAGTGGTTCAAATTATTGATGAGAAACGTCTCAAAATTACAAGAGTACAAGACGCGGAACGCAAAATACAAGATATTAAATTATACGCAAGGACGTTCGAAAATCCGGAACCGGGACTAGAGTCAACTCTCAACGCTCGACACAACGGACTAAAAATTACAAGTCAACTATGCACATGAATATAATATAATATATAATTAATTCTTAAAATTATATATATATTATATTATTATATAAAACCGTCGGCAAGAAAGCAAACAAATCTGTGTGAGCTGGAAAACAGGCCATGCGATCGTATGGCCTGGAAGTGCAATTTCCATGCGATCGCATGGCCCCAATTAGAGGGTCAGGTCCTATAAATTTCGCAGTTTTGGTTGAACAAAAACACACTTTTTTCTCTATCTCTCAATCTCGCGTATATATATATATATATATATATATATATATATATATATATATATTATAATTTTAATTTTAATAATAATAAGGGTATGTTAGCGAATGTTGTAAGGGTGTAAGTCAAAATTCTGTCCGTGTAACGCTATGCTATTATTAATCATTGTAAGTTATGTTCAACCTTTTTAAATTAATGTCTCGTAACTAAGTTATTATTATGCTTATTTAAGCCGAAGTAATCGTGATGTTGGGCTAAATATTAAAATTGGGTAATTGGGCTTTGTACCATAATTGGGGTTTAGACAAAAGAACGACACTTGTGGAAATTAGACTATGTGCTATTAATGGACTTTATATTTGTTTAATTAAATGATAGTTTGTTAATTTAATATAAAGATTTACAATTGGACGTACCTATAAATAACCATATACACTCGATCGGACACGATGGGCGGGATATTTATAAGTACTAATAATCGTTCATTTTACTAGACACGGGAATGGATTAATAGTCAATTGACTTATTAAAACAGGAGTGAATTATATACAAGGACACTTGGTGTAATTATAGTTTAAGTCCCCAATTAGTTGGAATATTTGACTTCAGATATAAGGATAATTTGACGAGGACACTCGCACTTTATATTTATGACTGATGGACTGTTATGGACAAAAACTAGACGGACATACTGAATAATCCAGGACAAAGGACAATTAACCCATGGTAATAAACTAAAATCAACACGTCAAACATCATGATTACGAAAGTTTAAATAAGCATAATTCCTTTATTTCATATTTAATTGCACTTTTAATTATCGCACTTTTATTTACTGTCATTTTATTTAAATGCACTTTTAATTATCGTACTTTTTAATTATCGCAATTTTATTTATCGTCATTTTATTTATCGCATTTTTATTTATCGCAATTTCATTATCGTTATTTACTTTACGCTTTAATTTAAGTTATATTTATTTTTAATATTTTACATTAGGTTTTAACTGCGACTTAAGTTTTAAAATCGACAAACCGGTCATTAAACGGTAAAAATCCCCCTTTTTATTTATAATAATAATAATACTACTTATATATATATATATATATATATATATATATATATATATATATATATATATATATATATATATATATATATATATATATATATATATATATATATATATATATATATATTTACAAATATAGTTTTTAAAAATATAGCGTTAAACTTGGCTGAGTTCCCTGTGGACGAACCGGACTTACTAAAAACTACACTACTGTACGATTAGGTACACTGCCTATAAGTGTTGTAGCAAGGTTTAAGTATATCCACTCTATAAAAAATAAATAACTTGTATAAAATTGTATCGTATTTAATAGTATTTCCTAGTAAAATATAAACTATTTCGTATACACCTCGCATAACATCAAGTATTTTTGGCACCGCTGCCGGGGAACTGCTTAACCGCCGGAAGCGAAACGCTATATATATAAAAAAAAATTATTAAGTTCTTTGTATAAAAATATACGCTTTAAATATTAAAAAATACAAAAATATAAAAAGAAAAATATCTATATATTTATTTTTAAGAATTTGTTTAAAATATAAAAATTTAAAAAGTATTTTTATTTCTATTTTAGTTTTTAAATATATGTATTTTATTATTTTATATAAATATTTATTTATATTAAAAATAGAAAAAAAAAATTAAAGTAATCGGGCCAAGGACTGTAGCAGCCCAACACCTGGCCCGAAACCCTACTCCATGCGACCGCATGAATTTATAACGTGAAGACCATGCGATCGCATGACTTGATTTGACAGGCCTGGTAACCTCAGCCGACAGATTAGGGTTAGGATTATTTAATAATTATTATTAATTATTTAGTTAATTAGGGTTTAGTTATTTTAATTAATTAGTTTTAGTTTTATTATTTTTGTATTTTTAGTTTTAATTAGTTTTATTAAAAACTTGATACTTTTATAAAATAAATAATATAAAAATAATATTTTTATAAAAATTGTACTTTTTACAACTTTAAGTTTATTTTTATATTTTGTATCTTTTTATTTGTTTTAGCCTAATATTTGTATTTTTCGTTCGTATTTAGTTTTAAGTCATAGTTTTTGCCATAGTTATTTTTATTTCTAGATTTTTAGGCTTTGCCGTAAAATCCCTTAAGTACTTTTTCTTTAGACTAAGATTTAGGTGCTTTAGAATTTTGCGACGCTGTTTTATAAATTTTAGTACTTTTTAAGTTATTGCCGTTTTGGATTTAGAATTTCTCTAAGCTTTAATATTTTTAGACGCAACTTTTAATTTTTAGTTTTTAGAATTTTAAGTTTCGACGCGCTACGTTCTTTTTATTTTTTTGACCTTTTATTTTTCGACGTTTTTCGACGCACTCTTTTTTTTTCTTATTTCTCGACGCTCTAGTTTTTAGGATATAGAATTTTCTATTTCTTCTCTAAAATTTCTTTAAATTTCAACGAAAAATTATTTTAAGTGGTTAAATTGATCGACATCCAAAATTTTCTGGTTCGTAGTAATAGTTGGATTTGTTAGTGGCGAGTTGTGGGCTTCCGATTTAAATGGTCCTGGCTACCTGCTGCATCAATTGGCTATTCGAAACGTGGGCAAAATCAGAAAAGTCTATTAATTTGATAACTTATATAATTTTTATCTTTTATAACTAATAGGATATTCAGTGAATGCACCGAGGAAAACGTTCACCACCTTTCAGACGTTCACCACCTGTAACTCGATCAAGACATCTAGCCAATATTGTCGCCGTTGATTTTTCTTTAGAATCGTCATCAAGTCGACCAAGTACTCCAATTCAAATTTTCGATAATCCATTTTTTGAACCCGATCTCACAATTGAGAATCCGGAGGATATTCAGGGACAATTCAGAGATCCTGAACCATTAATCTTTCCTCCGAAACCACCAATCATTCAAACAGAGATTGTCGAGGTACAACCCATTAAATCAGAATCCTCTAGTGATTCAGATTCAACAAATTCAATCATGGAAAATCTGGAACCTCTAAGTATGGAAGACCGAATGCGAGCTAAACGCACTGGCCAAGGTCACGCAATTACTCAACCAGACATTAATGCGCCAGATTATGAAATCAAATGACAAATTCTACACATGGTGACCAATCAATGCCAATTTAGTGGTGCGCCGAAGGAAGATCCAAACGAACATCTTCGTACTTTTAATAGGATCTGTACTCTATTTAAAATAAGAGAAGTGGAGGATGAACAGATATATCTCATGTTATTTCCCTGGACTTTAAAGGGAGAAGCCAAAGATTGGTTAGAGTCATTACCTGAAGGGGCGATTGATACATGGGATGTTTTAGTTGAAAATTTTCTTAAACAATTCTTTCCGGCATCTAAAGCCGTAAGACTTCAAGGAGAAATTGTTACGTTCACGCAAAAGCCAAATGAAACTCTATATGAAGCGTGGACAAGATTTGGAAAGTTATTGAGAGGATGTCTGCAACATGGTTTAGACACTTATCAAATAGTACAAATATTCTACCAAGGATGTGACATCACTACAAGAAAAGACATCGATATAGCAGTCGGTGGTTCCATTATGAAGAAAACAGCAACTGACGCTTACAAAATTATTGATAACAATGCTTCCCACTAACATGAGTGGCATCAAGAAAAAGATATCGTTAGATGCTGTCGAGAGACGAATGGAAAAGATGACTAAAGATATCCACTCAATGCGAATTAGTTGTGAGCAGTGTGGAGGACCACATTTGACAAAAGATTGTCTCAGTATTGAACAAACAATGGAATAAAGAGAGAATGTTTCATACATTAACCAAAGGCCTGGAAATAATTATCAAAATAATTATCAACCGCCAAGACCAAACTACAATCAAAACCAGAATTATAACCGAAATGTTCCATACAACAACCAACAAGGTCCTAGTAATTAACAAGTATCCAATAATACTTACAATCAGCAAAGACCTATTTTTCAAAATAAACCACCACAAACCGATGATAAAAAGCCAAATTTAGAAGATATGATGTCGAAGCTAGTTGAATCTCAAACGCAGTTTTTCACATCTCAGAAACAAACCAATGAACAAAATGCTCAAGCATTTAGAAATCAACAAGCTTCTATTCAAAATTTGGAAGAAGAAGTAAGTAACCTAGCAAGGTTGATAGGTGAAAGAAAACCGGGAAGTCTACCTAGTGATACAAATGCTAACCCCCGGAATGAAACAGCTAAAGCTATTACTACAAGAAGTGGTATTACACTTAAACCACCTGAAATACCTGTAATTTCTGATGACTCTATTCCTACTCCAAAAGAACCACAACCTGATCAAGAAAAGGAAACAGAACCGGTAGTTGAAAAGGTTAATGAAGATAACATAGTTAAGGAAAAACCTTATGTTAAACCATACCAACCACCACTTCCTTACCCGAGTAAAATAAGAAAATAGAGACTTGAAGCCGAGCAATCCAAATTCTTGGATATGTTTAAACAAATAAATGTCAATCTTCCTTTCATTGATGTGATTTCAGGAATACCTAGATATGCTAAATTTCTGAAAGATCTAATCAAAAATAGAAAGAAAATGGAAGAACTCTCGGCTGTTACTATGAATGCTAATTGTTCTGCAGTGCTATTGAATAAGATACCAGAAAAATTATCTGATCCAGAAAGTTTCACAATTCCATATTTTCTGGGTAGTCTTAGTTCAATAGAAGCATTGGCAGATTTAGGTGCCAGTATAAATCTAATGCCGTATTCACTATACGCTAAACTAGACCTTGGAGAATTGAAACTAACACGAATAAGCATACAACTAGCTGATCGGTCAGTAAAATATCCCAGAGGGATAATGGAGAACATGCTAGTTAAAGTTGGTACTTTAGTATTTCCAGTAGATTTTGTTATTCTGGATATGGAAGAAGATTCTCGAGTTCCTCTAATATTAGGAAGACCATTCTTAAACACGGCTAAAGCAATAATAGACGTGTTTGGTAAGAAACTGACCCTAAGTATAGAGGACGAAAGTGTTACCTTTTCAGTTGATAGAGCCATGCAACAACCGCAATCTGCAGATGATACATGTTATTATATTCAAACTATAGATTCACATGCAGAATTGTTAGAAGAATTTCCAGAATTACAAGGAACGGGAGAATGTTCTTTAGGAGAAGGAACTGAACCAATTGATGAAACTAAAATGTTAGCTACACTTATGGCTAATGGATATGAACCAACAACAGAAGAAATTCAAATGCTAAAAGAGGAAGACAGATATCTATACAAATCATCGATAGAAGAACCACCGACATTAGAGTTAAAGCCACTTCCAAACCATTTGTAATACGCTTATTTACATGGTGAATCTGAATTACCTGTAATAATATCGTCTTCTCTTATGGAAAATGAAAAATCTCAACTCATTTCTGTGCTAAAAGCTCATAAACCGGCTATTGCATGGAAGCTTCATGACATTAAAGGAATAAGTCCATCGTATTGTACACATAAAATCCATATGGAAGAAGGTCATAAAATGTATGTGCAACGCCAAAGAAGACTAAATCCTAATATGCAAGATTTGTTAAGAAAGAAATTATTAAACTGCTAGATGCAGGTTTAATTTATCCAATCTCTGATTGTCCATGGGTAAGCCCAGTTTAATGCGTACCTAAGAAGGGTGGCATGACTGTCATCACAAATGAGAAAAATGAGCTTATTCCTACTAGGACTATAACAGGATGGCGTGTTTGTATTGATTATAGAAAATTAAATGACGCCACCAGAAAAGATCACTTTCCCTTACCTTTCATTAATCAAATGTTGGAAAGATTAGCCGAAAATAGTTACTATTGTTTTCTTGATGGTTTTTCCGGATACTTTCAAATTCCAATAGCACCCGAGGACCAAGAGAAAACCACGTTCACGTGCCCTTATGATACTTTTGCTTATAAACGCATGCCATTTGGACTTTGCAACGCCCCTGCAACCTTTCAAAGGTGCATGATGGCAATTTTTCACGACATGATAGAATAATGCATGGAAGTTTTCATGGATGACTTTTCAGTCTTCGTTGATACTTTTGAAACATGTCTATTTAATCTTGAACGAATGCTTATTAGATGCGAACAATCAAATCTAGTACTTAATTGAGAGAAATGCCATTTCATGGTTAAAGAAGGCATCGTTCTTGGTCATAAAATTTCAAAGGAAGGAATTGAAGTAGATAGAGCTAAAGTAGATGTAATTGCTAAACTTCCACATCTCACCAATGTTAGAGGAGTTAGGATTTTTCTAGGGCATGCCGATTTTTACCGACGTTTCATAAAAGATTTTTCTAAAATTGCCACTCCTATGAATAAACTCCTAGAAAAGGATGCTCCATTCATTTTTTCAGATGAATGCATCAAATCTTTTAATATTCTTAAAGAAAAACTCACTAATGCGCCGATCATGATAACTCCAAATTGGAATCTACCGTTTGAACTCATGTGCGATGCAAGTGACTTTGCAATGGGAGCCGTTTTAGGACAAAGGATTGAAAAACGATTTCGACCTATTTATTATGCTAGTAAGACGTTACAAGGAGCACAAACAAATTACATAACTACTGAAAAAGAACTCCTTGCTATCGTCTTTGCTTTTGACAAATTCGTTCATATCTCGTTCTAGCTAAAACGGTGGTCTATACTGACAATTCTGCTCTTAGATACCTATTTTCGAAACAAGATGCCAAACCACGATTAATCCGTTGGATCTTACTCTTACAAGAGTTCGATATTGAAATCCGAGATAAAAAGGGAGCAGAAAATCTCGCCGCTGATCATCTTTCTCGTCTTGAAAATCCTGAATTAGAAGTTCTCAATGAATCGTCCATAAAAGATAACTTTTCTGATGAATATCTATTGAAGATAGATTATAGTGAAATTCCATGGTTTGCAGACTATGCAAACTACTTAGTATGTAGATTCCTTAAAAAAGGGTTGTCGTACCAAAAACGAAAGAAATTCTTTAGTGATATAAAACACTATTTCTGGGAAGATCCACATTTGTTTAAAAGTTGTCCCGATGGAATAATACGCCAATGTGTATTCGGAGATGAAGCTAGTCAAATCTTAAACCATTGTTACACAGGACCAACAGGAGGGCATTATGGGCCTCAACTCACAGCAAGAAAAGTTTACGATGCTGGATTCTATTGGCCTACAATTTTCAAAGACGCACACCTTCTTTGCAAATCCTGCGATGCTTGTCAAAGGGCCGGAAAAATAAGTCAATATGAAATGCCACAAAATGTCATTCAAGTATGTGAAGTATTTGACATTTGGGGTATTGATTTTATGGGTCCATTTCCAAAATCTCATAATAATCTCTACATTCTCGTTGCCATTGATTATGTATCTAAATGGGCGGAAGCACAAGCTCTCCTGACTAACGATGCACGAGTTGTAGTCAACTTCTTAAAACGTCTTTTTGCTAGGTTTGGAACACCGAAAGCTTTAATAAGTGATCGGGGTACTCATTTTTGTAATAATCAACTTGAGAAAGTTCTCAAAAGATATAGAGTAACTCATAAAATCTCAACCGCTTATCATCCACAAACAAGTGGACAAGTTAAAAATATCAACCGAGCTTTAAAACGTATTCTAGAGAAAACTGTAGGATCAAATTCGAAGGAATGGTCCATGAAATTAGAGGATGCACTCTGGGCTTTTAGAACAGCCTACAAAACTCCAATTGGAACCACACCTTTTAGACTCGTTTATGAAAAAGCATGTCACCTTCCAGTAGAAATTGAACACAAAGCATTTTGGGCTTTGAAGACATGTAATCTTGATATACATGAAGCTGGACGTCTACTGTTAAGCCAACTAAACAAATTAGAAGAATTAAGACATGAAGCATACGAAAATTCGTTAATCTATAAAGAAAGAAAGAAGAAATGACATGATAAAAGAATCAGAAGTTTAAAAGAATTTAAAGAAGGAGACAGAGTTCTTCTTTTCAATTCACGATTCAAGCTATTTCCTGGAAAATTGAAATCAAGATGGTCTGGACCATTCATAGTCAAAAGAATTTTCTCGTACGGAACAATAGAATTAATAAATTCAAATGGAGTTGAATTTAAGGTTAATGGTCACAGAGTTAAACATTACATAGATAATCTAATGGAAGTTGAAGATGAAGTTAATCACAATTTTGACACCACAGCTAACTAAGTGTGGGAAGGTTCGAATCTTTTTAGGGTAATATGTATTTCTCTTAGAGTTAGATATTCTATTTTCGTATAGTTCTCGAGAATGGAATCCGAATGGTCTTTCCCTAACAGACCCTAAAGAACTAGTCTTCTCCCCCAATTCTGAATTTTTATTTTTTTTAGGTTTTACGAGATGAACAATTCCTTTGATCTGAACCATGGTCTAATGCTACACGCTATGATTACTAAACATAATAATGACACACTTCCGAGTGAACTGGTATCATTCATAAGAGACAAAATGGACGGAATAAGAAAAGAGCTCAGAAAAGATCATCATAAAGAAGAGCATGACACCTTGAAAGATGTTATAAATGCGGAAAATGGTTACACGAAGGTAAATGTTCAAATAATCAAACATATTCAAATACCGAATTTGTTACTCTATGCAGAGAAGGACCGTTTATATGTTTAGAAGAAAAGATATTGAAGATTCGAGGTTATGCTTACGTAGCTATGGAAAACCAAATCACACGACTCTCCTATGAGTCAGCTGAAGCAGGTCTCTGAGAATTCTTTCTCACAGGTAAGTATGTACAGTTTTTATTTTTATTTTTATTGCTTTTAACCTTTTGATAATAAACGCTGAATCTTTCACTATAAAGTATTAAATTGGTATTCAATAAAATTAGGTATGCGTAACCGAAATTATTGATATCATACAAAAATTTATTACATCACTGCGAAATTTACCGTTTATTCTTAAGGTATAAATATCTTTAAACAATCAAACAAAAATATTTCAAAAATTCGTCAGGAGTAAAACTAGGTTATGGAACCGAAATTACTTTACCGAAAAGAGGGGCGTATATTTTTGATAATATTTGATTGATTAAAGTGGGATAAAAGACCAAAAAGATTTTTAATTTTTAATTTTTACCATGTTTTTAAAATTAATATATAAATATTAAATTAATATTGTAAACTTTTTAAAATCAATATATTTAAGTTTGTAAATATTTGAAAAATTAATATTTTTAATATAAGTTTGTATGTATAAAAATGATATTTATATGAATTTTTAATTTTATGCATTTTAAATTTAAGTTTGGTGTGAATTTAAAAAAAAAATTTATTTTATTTCACTAAGTTAAAAATATGATTTTTAAAATTCGTCGTGAGTTGAAAACTAGGTCGTTGAACCGAAATTGCTTTACCCGAGGGAGGGACGAGAACTTTTATTATCATTATTTTTAATCTTATTGAATTAAAGTATGCCAAAAATATTAAAAAACTCAAAAATCTTTACTTTTAAAACAACGCTTAAAAAGTGACAAATTTTAAAATTTTGTCGAGGGACGGACTAGAACAACGATCCGAAACGCCCTCATCCTAAAAAGAAACAAAATTTTTAAAATTTAATTAATTATTTGTTTTAATAAGTATAAGGTTTTATAAATAAAAAAAACCAGGACCCCATGCGATCCCATGGGGTTTGGCCTGTATATCCATGCGATCGCATGGAGGCCAATTTCTGGTCAGGTTACAAAGCTCATCGAGCTGCTGCTCTTTCACAAACACACACACAAATACGCAAATACCTCCCAAACTCTCTCAATTTTCATCAATTTTTCACAAAAATCAACCAAATTTCTCGCTATAATCCGCTCTAATCATGAATTTGATAAGAAGTTTATCAAGAAGGGTAACAATTTCACACCTAAACCTCTTTAAATTTGATTTTTAGTGTTCTTGAGCAATATTTTTCCTAATTTGATTTTGTTAATTTCTAGTATAATTAAAGTTAAATTGTTAGTATATTATGCATGTATAACCTAGATTGATGCTATTTAACATGATTTGAAGCCAAAAAACTTCAAAATTTTTAGGAATCTAGGGTTTGTGTTCTTAAGTAATTTGGGACTTTTTGATATAAACAGGTTATGGCAGATTTTTGTCATGAATTATTGCTAAATTAAGTAGTGTAATATGTTTAGGTAGCTAAATGATCCAAACTTTGATCCTAAACATGATTTTTAAGAATTAAAGTGGACTTTTTAGATATAAAATTCATGAACTTGATTAAATTGATGTAAATGCCATTTGAAACTTGTTTAATTGCTAGTAATGGTTATTTTAACATGTTATCTGAGTTAAATGCTTATGAACTTTGTAAACATTTTCATATATGCTTATTTGAAAAAGTGTAGAATTGTAAAAATTGTGAAAATGTGTATAAGTTTAATTTTGATTGAACATGTTATTGTAATTGTTTCAAGTTGTTATTTTGCTAACACTAATGCATATTTAGATGCACAAAATTTGTGTTTAATGTGTTTTGCAGAGATTTACTAATACTGATGGTGCATCATCATCATCTAGACAACCTGCTCCAGAATCTGAACCAGAAATGCAATATGAACCTGAACCGGAGCAACAACAGGAACAACAACAACAACCTGATCAACACGTTCCATATTATGATCTGCAACTAGAATATATTGATGCCTACGTAGTATTTCCGATGCATCCGATAGTACAACACCCAACGATTCATGAAGAACGGTTGCATCCCAATTTGAGGTTTGATCGAATTTGGAGAGATTACCCGACATATCGAAGTAACAAATTCAAACTGGTAACGAAAAATGTAGAAGTGTCAAGGGTAATCGATTGGGAGCCTTTGGAAAGGGTCCAACATGCTAACTCAATTAAACAACATCTGATCCAAAGGTATGGCAGCTCTTCTTTTCCCGATTGGGAATGTTTATTCACCATTCGTAGGCCTGTATATAAGGAATGGTGCGTTGAGCTTATGAGTACTATTTCACTTAATGCGGATGTAGTTAGGTTAGATGATAAAAGTTTTCTTAGATTTATACTTGGCCGTAGGATGTACAGGATGTCCATGCTGGACATGGCCAGGGCTTTACAGATATATACGCCCGCTGAATTACTACTACCCGATTGTATGAATTTGATTTATCATGGTGAAAGGGTAGATAGGAATTTTGATGCTAACGCCGTCTGGAGGCGTATGTCAGATTATAATGTTTTTGGGCGGGCAGGAACACACTCCTACTTACATATTCACAGAGCCGAGCTTCGTATAATTCATAGATTTCAGGCTAACTCGATTACACAGAGAGGTCACAACAAGGAGAAAATGACCTTACATGATTTATTCTACCTTAAGTGTATTCGAGACCCAATAGGCTTTGTTAATATCCCCTACTGTGTTGGTTTTTATTTGTCTAAGATAGTGGAAGGAATACAGGAAGGGGGAATAATAGGAGGAGGTATTTTTGTTACTCTCATTGGAGAGTATTTGGGTGTATATAGGGATCAAGGGGGTCCATTCTTGGTTTGTAGGGAACAGGATGATTCTTTAGGATTGAAGGTCTATCATGGTGCTAAGGTATTGAAGAGCAGACGCAATCAGGCAGTACCCTATGTTGGTCGTCATCCACAGGTAGAGAGAGGTTCAGATGAGGAAATGGAGGAAGCGGATGACATTAGGGATGTCATTAGGGAGGCTATGACTGACGTCTACCAGCGTATAGATGAGGTAGAAATGACAAACGAGGATAGATTTAGTCGGTTAGAGCAGTGGCAAGCCCGGAATGAGTATGAGCAT
This sequence comes from Rutidosis leptorrhynchoides, assembly GCF_046630445.1. NCBI lineage: Eukaryota > Viridiplantae > Streptophyta > Magnoliopsida > Asterales > Asteraceae > Rutidosis > Rutidosis leptorrhynchoides. The sequence continues at coordinate 664,154,313 of NC_092334.1, forward strand.
TCCAGGCAACGACAGCATGATAGATGGGACTATCATCAGCGTCAGATTATGAGTCGGCTATCACCTCAGGATCACTACGTACTGACCCGACCCGCTTACTATCCTCCACACCAGCCCGAGATGAGACCACCATTTACTCTCTACGACCCTAACCAGGCCTACCAGTACACCTATCACCAACCATGGAACCCGACCGACGACATGAACTGGAACTCCTATCCAGATTGATATAGTTCCCGTTGGTGATTTCTATGATTTTTATTTTTTTATTATTTCTATTTATGTTTAAACCTATGATATTGTAATACTTTTATTGTAATGTTTAATATTTTTATTATGTTGTACTAATATTTCATATTTGATTTGAAAGTGGGATGTTAAGTCCCATTTTAAATTACCATGCATGTTATTATTTGTATATATGTATATTGTCAATTGTACATAACAGGGTAAAACAACGCATTTTCAAAGACTGGCATTAAGTTCAGCAAAAGCTACTAATTTTGACAACAAAACGAAAAACAAATGTGATGTAACAACAAGACGGAATGAACAAATGATGTGCACCATTTATCATTCAGCAAACAAACGCCAATATGTTTGGAAACTTTGGTAAATTTTAATCATTTTTCTATGCTAATAACCTTCAATAATTTAAATTGTTACTGATTTCTTGCAAATGAGGGCATTGCAAGATCTTAAGTGTGGGAAGGGGTTAAATTCTTTCGGATTTTTAAAATTTTAACTTATACACTTGGTTACCATTAAAAATACTAGTAACGCAGTAGTTGTATTAGAATCTAGTGCTCTCTGATAATAAAGAACAGCCCTAGTCTTATATACTGACTATCCAATTCTAGTAAAATTTGTCAAAATTTTCAAATAAATGAATTCAAAATCATGTTTATACATATTTATGAACGATAAAACTAGGTGTTAACACCGAAATTATTGTTACCTCGGAAAAGACATAAATTGAGAAACAACCCAAAATGTTAGAATTCATTTAAAATAGAATAGAGGACAATAAAAAGGCAAAGAAAGGAAAGTAAAAGCCAAGTGTGGGAAAAATTTACCAAGTTATTTAAAACATATATCACATATTTTTATACAAATAACTGAAGATACTTTTGTTTTGGACAATTTTATCTGTTTTACCCAATTTCTTATAATATATTTGAAAGAAAAGATGGATCTACACGATGAATCAATTCCATCATTAAAAGGAAGTAAAGTATTCCAAAAAAGACACGTGCTTCTTGATTTAGGTCAAGAAGTTGTCGTCCAGACCAGTTGTAGAGTCTACGAAAAACCTTGAAAAGTTTTCTCGAAAATCAGCTGGAAATCCACGGACCTCAGCATCAAACAGGGTCGCCAAGTGGTCAGACTTATCCTAACCATGAGAGGATCTGTCTCGTAAAATGGGGAGGGAGCCGTGCAAATTAGCTTGATAAGACTAATGAATCAGACCCCCAGAAAGGATAATCTCTTTAAAAGATTAAAAATCAGCTTTTAAGCCTGATATTACTCAATCCTAGAGATTGACTTTTAAAGATTGAGAATTACAAACTCATGGAATTCGATGATATCTAAACTCGAGCTTGAATGATAAAATATTTTGATCAATATTACAAACCGATTTGTTTTCTGTAAACCCTATTTTCAATGCGTTCATTACTATTGAACGTAAAATCCTAGGAATTCACCTGAAATTCATTAGGTCACCTGAACCAAATCAGGTGTCAACCGTAAGAACGGTTTTTGCATAGCATGGTCAAAGACAGGACCTTGTGCCAGACCGAAAAACTATAGGATGAGCTTTACTATTGCTCCTACAAAGGATAGTAATTGCATCCGACACGCTTTAGACCATGAACAAAAGTATGTCACGGGACATTGCCTTAACAGTTGCTTATTCAACGCTTTCCTTTACAACCGGACGGTTATTTACTGAAAGGTAATATACGGAGCAAGTATACTGGACGTGTTGCTTTCCCAATACAAGGTTAGCAAGTGGGTGACACAAAACCGCAAGTTTTGAGCTAAAATTTTTAAATCTGAAACCCACCAAACCCACAAAAACATTTTGCAAACACCGATGAAGGGTTATTCCAGAAAACTTATCTAGGGTAAAAGCTAGATTTAATTTTCAAAAGATCAAATATTTTCATAAAGATCCAATTTCCTAAAGGATCTAAATTTTTATAGTCATGTGGGACTGTAAACCATATCGTTACTACCATTGTTCATACCACCGTATAGAAATCACTGATGTACAAAGTGTGAAGAATAAAGAAGTGATTCTAGTATTTTTATTTCAAGACTATATTACTTGAGGACAAGCAACGCTCAAGTGTGAGAATATTTGATAATGCTAAAAACGAACATATATTTCATAGTATTATCCCTCAAGAAAGACAAGCTTTTAGTTGCAATTGTTCAATTTACAAGTAATATTCGTTTAAATAATAAAAGGTGAAGACAAAAGATAGATTCGACGATTTGAAGACGCAAACGACCAAAAAGCTCAAAAGTACAAAGTACAATGAAAGTGGTTCAAATTTGTGATGAGAAACGTCTCTAAATTACAAGAGTACAAGACGTGAAACGCAAAATACAAGATATTAAATTATACGCAAGGACGTTCAAAAATCCGGAACCGGGACTAGAGTCAACTCTCAACGCTCGACGTAACGGACTAAAAATTACAAGTCAACTATGCACATGAATATAATATAATGTATAATTAATTCTTAAAATTATATATATATTATATTATTATATAAAACCGTCGGCAAGAAAGCAAACAAATCTGTGTGAGCTGGAAAAGCAGGCCATGCTATCGCATGGCCTGGAAGTGCAATTTCCATGCGATCGCATGGCCCCAATTTGAGGGTCAGGTCCTATAAATTTCACAGTTTTGGTTAAACAAAAACACACCTTTTTCTCTATCTCTCAATCTCACATATATATATATATATATATATATATATATATATATATATATATATATATATATATATATATATATATATATATATGTATATATATATATATATGTATATATATATATATTATAATTTTTATTTTTATTTTAATTTTAATAATAATAAGGGTATGTTAGCGAATGTTGTAAGGGTGTAAGTCGAAATTCTGTCCGTGTAACGCTACGCTATTATTAATCATTGTAAGTTATGTTCAACCTTTTTAAATTAATGTTTCGTAGCTAAGTTATTATTATGCTTATTTAAGCCGAAGTAATCGTGATGTTGGGCTAAATATTAAAATTGGGTAATTGGGCTTTGTACCATAATTGGGGTTTAGACAAAAGAACGACACTTGTGGAAATTAGACTATGGGCTATTAATGGGCTTTATATTTGTTTAATTAAATGATAGTTTGTTAATTTAATATAAAGATTTACAATTGGACGTACCTATAAATAACCATATACACTCGATCGGACACGATGGGCGGGATATTTATAAGTACTAATAATCGTTCATTTAACCGAACATGAGAATGGATTAATAGTCAATGGACTTATTAAAACAGGGGTGAATTATATACAAGGACACTTGGTGTAATTATAGTTTTAGTCCCCAATTAGTTGGAATATTTGACTTCGGATATAAGGATAATTTGACGAGGACACTCGCACTTTATATTTATGACTGATGGACTGTTATGGACAAAAACTAGACGGACATATTGAATAATTCAGGACAAAAGACAATTAACCCATGGTAATAAACTAAAATTAACACGTCAAACATCATTATTACGAAAGTTTAAATAAGCATAATTCCTTTATTTCATATTTAATTGCACTTTTAATTATCGCACTTTTATTTACTGTCATTTTATTTAAATGCACTTTTAATTTGTGCTAAATTAAGTTGTCCATTGACGCCTTTGGATAATAAATTTTTACTCGAATTAGCAAACGGTAAATTAATTACAGCAGATAATATATGTCGAAATCGAGAAATTAAACTGGTTAGCGAAACATTTAAGATTGATTTGATACCAGTAGAGTTAGGGAGTTTTGATGTGATAATTGGCATGGACTGGTTGAAAGAGGTGAAAGCAGAAATCGTTTGTTACAAAAATGCGATTCGCATTATGCGAGAAAAAGGAAAACCCTTAATGGTGTACGGAGAAAAGAGCAACGTGAAGCTAAATCTTATTAGTAATTTGAAGGCACAAAAACTAATAAGAAAAGGTTGCTATGCTGTTCTAGCACATGTCGAGAAAGTACAAACCGAAGAAAAGAACATCAATGATGTTCCCGTCGCAAAAGAATTTCCCGATGTATTTCTGAAAGAATTACCGAGACTACCTCCACATCGATCCGTTGAATTTCAAATAGATCTTGTACCGGGAGCTGCACCAATAGTTCATGCTCTATACAGACTCGCACCCAGTGAAATGAAGGAACTCCAGAGTCAATTACAAGAAATTTTAGAGCGTGGTTTCATTTGACCAAGCACATCACCGTGGGGAGCACCTGTTTTGTTTGCCAAGAAGAAAGATGGTACATTCAAGTTGTGTATAGACTAACGAGAGTTGAACAAACTTACCATCAAGAACCGTTATCCACTACCAAGAATCGACGACTTATTTGATCAACTACAAGGCTCGTCAGTTTATTCGAAGATTGACTTACGTTCTGGGTATCATCAAATGCAGGTGAAGGAGGATGATATTCCAAAGACTGCTTTCAGAACGTGTTATGGTCATTATGAGTTTATGGTTATGCCGTTTGGGTTGACTAACGCACCAGCTGTGTTCATGGACCTCATGAACCGAGTGTGTGGACCATATCTTGACAAGTTTGTTATTGTTTTCATTGATGACATACTCATTTACTCAAAGAATGATCAAGAGCACTAAGAACATTTGAGAAAAGTGCTAGAATTATTGAGGAAGGAACAACTGTACGCAAAATTTTTAAAGTGTACATTTTGGTTGGAAGAAGTTCAATTCCCCAGTCACATAGTGAACAAAGAAGGTATTCAAGTAGATCCGCCAAAGATTGAAACCGTTGAAAAGTGGGAAACCCCGAAAACTCCGAAGCATATACGCCAATTTTTAGGACTGGCTGGTTACTACAGAAGGTTCATCCAAGATTTTTCCAAAATAGAAAAACCCTTGACTGCATTAACGCATAAAGGGAAGAAATTTGAATGGAAGGATGAGCAGGAGAAAGCGTTTCAATTGTTGAAGAAAAAGTTAACTACATCACCTATATTATCATTGCCTGAAGGGAAATGATGATTTTGTGATATATTGTGATGCCTCAAAGCAAGGCCTCGGTTGTGTATTAATGCAATGAACGAAGGTAATTGCCTATGCGTCCAGACAATTGAAGATTCACGAGCAAAATTATACCACTCACGATTTGAAATTAGGCGCTGTTGTTTTTGCATTAAAGACTTGGAGGCACTACTTATATGGGGTCAAAAGTATTATATATACTAACCACAAAAGTCTCCAACATATATTTAATCAGAAACAACTGAACATGAGGCAGCGTAGGTGGATTGAATTGTTAAATGATTATGATTTTGAGATTCGTTACCACCCAGGAAAGGCAAATGTGGCAACCGACGCTTTGAGTAGAAAGGACAGAGAACCTATGCGGGTAAAAGCTATAAATATAATTATTCGTACTAACCTTACTACTCAAATAAAGGAGGCGCAACAACGAGTTTTAAAAGAGAGAAATTTGAAGAATGAAATACCCAAAGGTTCGGAGAAACATCTTAATATTAGGGAAGACGAAACCCGGTATAGGGCTAAAAGAATTTGGGTACCAAAGTTTGGATTTGTGAGAGAAATGGTACTTAAGGAAGCACATAAAACTAGATACTCAATACATCTCGGAGCGGGAAAAATGTACAAAGATCTCAAGAAACACTTTTGGTGGCCGGGTATGAAAGCCGATATTGCTAGATATGTAGGAGAATGTTTGACGTGTTCTAAGGTCAAAGCTGAATATCAGAAACCATCAGGTCTACTTCAACAACCCGAAATCTCAGAATGGAAATAGGAAAACATTACCATGGATTTTATTACTAAATTGCCAAGGACTGCAAGTGGTTATGATACTATTTGGGTAGTAGTTGATCGTCTCACCAAGTCAGCACACTTTCTGCCAATGAGAGAAGATGATAACATGAAGAAGTTGGAGCGATTATACTTGAAGGAAGTTGTCTCCAAACATGGAATACCAGTCTCTATTATCTCTTATAGGGATGGCAGATTTGTTTCAAGGTTTTGGCAGACATTACAACAAGCATTGGGAACTCGTCTAGACATGAGTAGTGCTTATCATCCACAAACTGATGGGCAGAGTGAAAGGACGATACAGATGCTTGAATACATGCTACGAGCATGTGTTATTGATTTTGGAAATAGTTGGGTTCGACATCTACCATTAGCAGAGTTTTCCTACAACAACAGTTACCACTCGAGTATTGAGATGACACCATTTGAGGCACTTTATAGTAGAAAGTGAAGGTCTCCGATTTTTTGGAGTGAAGTAGGGGATAGACAGATTACGGGTCCATAAATCATCCAAGAAACCACAGAGAAAATCATCCAAATTCAACAACGGTTGAAAACCGCCCAAAGTCGACAAAAGAGCTACGTGGACATTAAAAGAAAAGATATAGAATTTGAAATTGGAGAGATGGTCATGCTTAAGGTTTCACCTTGGAAAGGTGTTGTTCGATTTGGTAAACGGGGAAAACTAAATCCAAGGTACATTAGACCATTCAAGATAATAGATTGTGTCGGACCAGTAGCTTACTGACTTGACTTACCTCAACAACTCGCCGGGGTACATAATACTTTTCATGTCTCGAATCTGAAGAAATGTTTTGCTAAAGAAGATCTCACTATTCCGTTAGACGAAATCCAAATCAATGAAAAACTTCAATTCATCGAAGAACCCGTTGAAATAATGGATCGTGAGGTTAAAAGACATAAGCAAAATAAAATACCAATCGTTAAGGTTCGATGGAATGCTCGTAGAGGACCCGAGTTCACCTGGGAGCATGAAGATCAAATGAAGCTGAAATACCCGCACCTATTTTTAGAAAATGCGTCAACACCACCAACTGCTTAAAAAAAATTTCGGGATTTATTTAACGGGTAGGTACTGTAGTGACCCGAACTTTTCCATGTTTATATATATATTAAATGAAATTGAAAATTTACATGATTAAATGTTTCCAACATGTTAAGCAATCAAACTTGTTAAGACTTGATTAATTGAAATAGGTTTCATATAGACAATTGACCACCCAAGTTGACCGGCGATTCACGAACGTTAAAACTTGTAAAAATTATATGATGTTATATATATATATATATATATATATATATATATATATATATATATATATATATATATATATATATATATATATATATATATATATATATATATATATATAGTTAACATGATATTATGATAAGAAAGTATCTCACTAGGTATATTAACAATGAGTTATATACATAAAATGAGACTATTGAATTAAGAAACTCGAAACGATATATATAACGATTATCGTTATGACAACGTCTTACTAAGTACATATGTATCATATTAAGATATTGTTACAATATATTTAACATGATAAAATGATAATTATTTATATCATTAAGTATGTAAACAATGAACTACATATATAAAACAAGACTACTAACTTAAGGATTTCAAAACGAGACATATATGTAACGATTATCGTTGTAACGACACTTTAATGTATATATATCATATTAAGATATATTCATACATCATAATATCATGATAATGTAATAACTTAACATCTCGTTAGATATAATAAACAATGGGTTAAAAACCTTAAATGAGATCGTTAACTTAAAGGTTTCAAAACAACACTTACATGTAACGACTAACGATGACTTAACGACTCATTTAAAATGTATATATACATGTAGTATATTAAGATGTATTAGTACACTTTTGAAAGACTTCTAAACACATATCAAAGTACTTCTATTTAACAAAAATGCTTACAATTGCATTCTCATTCATTTTCATCAACAATTCTACTCGTATGCACTCGTATTTGTACTCGTACAATACCCAGCTCCTAGACGTATATACTATTGGTATATACACATAATAATTCAGCTCTTAGCAGCCCTTGTGAGTCACCAACACATGTGGGAACCATCATTTGGCAACTAGCATGAAATATCTCATAAAATTACAAAAGTATTATAAATCATTCATGAATTATTTAAAGAAAACAAACTTACACATCCTTTATATCTAATCCATATACCAACGACCAAAAACACATACAAACACTTTCATTCTTCAATTTTCTTCATCTAATTAATCTCTCTCAAGTTCTATCTTCAAGTTCTAAGTGTTCTTCATAAATTCTATAAGTTCTAGTTTCATAAAATCAAAAATACTTTCAAGTTTGCAAGTCTACTACCAAGCTTTCTAATCCATTCCAAATAATCATCTAAGATCAAGAAACCTTTGTTACTTACAGTAGGTTTTCTTTCTAATTTAAGGTAATACTCATATTCAAACTTTGATTCAATTTCTATAACTATAAACTATCTTAATTCTAGTAAAAATCTTACTTGAACTTGTTTTCGTGTCATGATTCTACTTCAAGAAATTTCAAGCCATCTAAGATCCTTTGAAGCTAAATCATTTCTTGTCACTTCCAGTAGGTTTACCTACTAAACTTGAGGTAGTAATGATGTTCATAACATCATTCGATTCATATATATATATATATATATATATATATATATATATATATATATATATATATATATATATATATATATATATATAACTATCTTATTCGAAGATTTAAACTTGTAATCGCTAGAACATAGTTTAGTTAATTCTAAACTTGTTCACAAACAAAGTTAATCCTTCTAAATTAACTTTTAAAATCAAATAAACACATGTTCTATATCTATATGATATGCTAACTTAATGATTTAAAACCTGGAAACACGAAAAATACCGTAAAACCGGACATACGCCGTCGTAGTGAAACCGGGGGCTGTTTTGGGTTTGATAATTAAAAACTATGATAAACTTTGTTTTAAAAGTTGTTCTTCTGGGAAAATGATTTTTATTATGAACATGAAACTATATCCAAAAATCATGATTAAACTCAAAGTGGAAGTATGTTTTTCAATATGGTCATCAAGACGTCGTTTTTCGACTGAAATGACTACCTCTTACAAAATTGACTTGTAACCTGTATTTCCGACTATAAACTTATACTTTTTCTGTTTAGTTTCATAAATTACAATTCATTATGAAACCATAGCAACTTGAATCACTCAAAACGGATTTAAAACGAAGAAGTTATGGGTAAAACAAGATTGGATAATTTTACTTGTTGTAGCTACGTGAAATTTGTAACAAATCTATACAAATCATAACTTAACTAACTTATATTGTATTATACATTTATTCTGACATATATTATGTAATCTTAGGATACCATAGACACGTATACAATATTTTGACATATCATATCAACCCATCTATATATATTATTTGGCAACAACTATAGACACTCTATATGCAGTAATGCTTGAGTTAGCTATACAGTGTTAAGGTTGATTCCAAGATAATATATATACTTTGAGTTGTGATCTAGCCTGAGACTTGTATACACTGGGTCGTGGATTGATTCGAGATAATTTATATTGATTTATTTCTGTACATCGAACTGTGGACAACTAGTTGTAGATTACTAACGTTGGACTGCTAACTTAACAAAATTAATTCATTAAAACATAATGAAAAATATTGTGAATATATTTCGATCATACTTTGATATATATGTATATATTTGTTATAGGTTCGTGAATCGATCCGTGGCCAAGTCTTAATTTTCGACGAAGTAAAAATCTGTGAAAGTGAGTTATAGTCCCACTTTTAAAAATCTATTATTTTTGGGATGAGAATACATGCAGTTTTATAAAAGATTTACGAAATAGACACAAGTGATCAAAAATTACATTCTATGTTGAATTATCGAACCGAATATGCCCCTTTTTAGCTTGGTAGCCTAAGAATTGGTGTTTATTATAATTGCCACCAATTGACGCAAATCCTAAAGATAGATCTATTTGGACCAACAAGCCTCATCCGAGTTACGGATGCTTTAGTACTTCAATTTATCATGTCCGATGAGAGTCCCGGAATGATGGGGATATTCTATATGCATCCTGTTAAGGTCGGTTACCAGGTGTTCATCATATGAATTATTTTTATGCAGTTTGCATGTTATTGAAAAATGGAAATGAAAATCTTGTGGTCTATTATTACGATTTGATAAATATATAGGAAAAAACCTATAACTCACCAACATTTTTGTTGATGTTTAAAGCATGTTTATTCTCAGGTGATTATTAAGAGCTTCCGCTGTTGCATGCTAATTTATGGACAAGAGTTGGAGTCAGCATGCTTGTATAATATTGTTTAAAAACTGCATTCGAAGACATATATTGATGTGTAATATTATTGTAAACCATTATGTAATGGTCGTGTGAAACGCTATATTTCAGATTATCATTTTTGATAATCGTCGTAATATTTTAAAGGTTATGGTTTGTTTTAAAATCGAATGCAGTCTTTGAAAAACGTCTCATATAGAGGTCAAAACCTCGCAACGAAATCAATTAATGTGGAACGTTTATATTCAATATGAACGGGACATTTCAATACACAGGTAGGAACAAAAGCTCTGATACCACTTGATCCATTACAAAAATAATACACAATGTATACCCGTAAGGATATAGTTAAATTGTAGTTGTATAAGTGTTTTTAATCTGGTACGTAGTGGAAGAATGGAGTAGAATAAAGAATGGTGAATGGGTTTTGATTTGTGTGTACGTAACTAATGTTCAACTCACAAATTGGGGAATTGATATCTTTATTATAGTTTCTCCACTTTTAGGATTACAATGAATTGAAAAATAAAAGCAGAGGCATAAATTGTCTTTTAGAAACAAAGCATATTTATAATAAACCAATACCAATCCTAGTAGAGTTAGACTAGGACTCCGAGTATTTTGTTGAGTCTTTATTTATTATTTGAATCCAACTCTTATACATATTTGAATCCAACTCTTATTCCTTGTTTCTCAGATTCGGTTACAGATAAAGTGATATGTGAACTACTAGCACAATCTGAATTGTATACAACTCTTAGGGGGATTAATAATCATACTAAAAATGTACACACCCATTTTGTCCTACTTTTTCCGTTATCTTTTTCTGTTTATATTTAACATCTGTTAATTGATATTCGTGCCACGTCATTTCTACGACTTATATTATTATTTTAATAATAATATATTCCTTATTGTGTGTTATATGAATATATGTGTTCGTATTTAGAATTGTACATTTTTACGTATTTTGGATTTCTATCCGGTGAATCATTTCGGTTTTCAAACCAATAATCAGACTTTTGTGATTTTCGAATCCAAATTATTTTATTTATTATATTTTTATATCATATGAGTTTATAAAATATTTTTATATTTTATTTTTGCGTGTGCGTATTTCTTCCGAAGATTTAATCGCGTAACCGTGTTTTCACGAATCGGGCTTCGTACGGGCGTTCGGGCCACAAACAATTATCCGCATGATCAAAGTGGGCCATGTGGGGCCCACCCTACCCATTTTTGGCCGAATGGTACCCCCTACCCATTTTCATTTTCCATTTTTCATTTCATTTTCATTTTACACTTCCTTATTTTTCCCTAACCTAATTTCTCTCCTCCTCTCTTTTTTTTCTTCTTTTTTGGCCGTCAACTCCACACCATCATAATCATCAATTGATCATCTTCTAGTGTTTGAATAAAGGGCTTTCAACATAAACGAATTCCTCTCTTCGTTCCCTACGCGTCTATATCAATCGTATATCGATTAGGATATAAACACAAATCCTAGCTTTTTCATTTTTATCTATTTTACTAATTTTGATCTTATATTGATGCTATAGTACTTGTATGTTGTTGTATTGTTGTTATTATGTTTAGAAATGCTCGATTGCGAATGTTTTCGGTTGATCAAATTGTGTACAGCAGCTATATTGTTAAAATCAGTATATTTAACACATGTTTTTGGTTAATTAAAGTGTATAAATGAGTTCCTCTCACCAAGTACATAATTTTAGGCTTTGGATTCATGTCGTTTCGAGTAACGGATCAAAAATTATGCATGATTTAGGGTTTTGATAAGATTGAAATGTATTAATTTGTGAGACCAGGTTTGGTCCGACTTTAGGGCCATATTTGCAGTCTTTGGGGTGTGCCATTGGGTTAGGATTGATGATTGGATGAACTTTCATGTTCGGGTCATCGAAATTCGAGCCACGAATCCCCCGGAATGGCTAAAACAAGTTTTGAATTAGATTAATAAAATGTTTGGTTCATGGCTGTACATCATGACCATATGAACTGATTTAGGGTGTTCTTGAGTATTCTGAGGTGTCGAGATGGTTTGTTAGATGAGGATATATATAAAATTCGTCAAAAACCGACACCCGAGGCTCAAGTTATGACCCGGCGAACTTTTTAATGAAACTTATGGTTATAAAATTTAACTTAGGAATATAAATAATGATTTTCATCATCATTAAATTACTTATGTTATAAAAGTAATTATTATTAAAATTAATACTTTTGATATGTATTTATGATATCATTTAACATTATGATTAATAATTCATTATTAATTAATAACACCTATGATGTGATTAATATTTAATTAATTAATTAAATACTTATGTTATATCTATTATATCATTTAAACTTATATTAACTTTATAATTCAATTTAATTTAATTAAACTTATGATATGACTAGTTTATACTAATATCATTTTAATTAATATTATAACTTGTATTATTAATATGATTTACACTTTAAACTTTAAGGTTGACTAAGGTTGACCAAGGTTGACTTGAGTTGACTTTTGAGTTGATTTTGACTTTCAGTTGACTTTTGTTGACTTTTTTAAATAAAGAAACTTTTCAAAAATAGAAACTTTTCAAAAATAGAAACTTTCCAAAAATGGAAACTTACTAAAAATAGAAACTTTCTAAAAATAGAAAGTAAGTGTTTTACGCTGTCCTGATCATACCGAATCATACCGAATCATACCGAATCATACCGATTGATTTTCTTTACAACAAGTACTATGGGTATCATACTAAGACTTGTCATAAGTTAGTTATTTATATCGACTTGCTTTATTTTTAGGTCGGAGTTGTGATCATTCTTAATCACTTTACCTTTGCTGTTCACTTATCTATTTCATTTGCTTCGTTTGCTTTAAGGTGAGTTATAGTCCCATTTTTCATACTGTTTTAAAGTATTTTTGGGATGAGATTACATGCAACTTTTGTTTTACATTTAGACACAAGTGGAAATTAATTTAAATTATTCATTATGAGTTGAACGAAAATATTCTCTAATCTGTTAACTTTAATCACTGATTGCTACTAGTGAACGCGAATCCTATGGATAGATCTATCGGGCTTGACAGACCCATTCCATGCTAGTCGCACTAGCAATTTATAATCGGAAAGTATTAGTACTTCGTAATTTTTGAAGATACACATGTTCAGTGTATATTATTGTATGGTAAGGGTAAGGAATGATTAAGTGGTTACCAGGTGGCTCACGGATTAATGTAATAATGTTTTTATGTTTTCTAATTTGAAATCTTGTGGTCTAAAGCTTATACGTTATTTAAACCTATAATTCACTCAACATTTTTGTTGACAGTTTACTCGCATGTTTTTCTCAGGTACTTGAATGATTGCTTCCGCTGTGCTTAGAGAGTCTGCATACATGTTGGTAGATTTTATTAAACATTCAAACTTGCATTCTGTTTTGATACATTAAATCATGGGTGTTTGTTGACTTGGTTTTGGTCAACTTTTGGTTAATTACTTATGTTGGTTGTACTAAACTTACATTTATGATAGGCTTCCTTTATAGGAAATTATATTTAAATAAAGAATGCAAATGTTATTTATTAAATTCATTTGTTATGATCAAGCTGTGGGACCAAGTGACGGAGTCGTTAAGGGTACTTGACGGGCCATCACAGTTGATATCAGAGCGTTGGTTGTAGGGAACTAGGTGGTCATAATGTGGCCAACCCTTGGTCATTAGGGTGCATTATAGTCTAGTCTACAGCCCGACCCTTCCTGTTATAGCATTAGTATGCATTTCTGTTCTCATGAGGAATATTTATAAGTTTATTGCTTATTATTATTTCTCCATTATATGTTCGTATGTGTTTCCTGTTTGCAGATGTCGGCTTCGAGTAACGCTTCTGGACCTGCTCCTGTTTCTCCCTTTTCCGCTCGACGTCGTGCTTGTCAGGATTTGATTGATGATCCGGTCAACTACAATATGTCTACTATTACCCACATGACCCGGGCTTTCCAGCTAGAGACCCGTATTGATGCGTTGAGTGACTACATGTGTGTTCTGCCGCATGTAGGCGTGATTGATGAAATTAAGTGTGACATGGCTAGGTTCGATAGCTTCAGGAATAGTGTTGAGTTCGGGATCCGTAAACGCAACAACGAGGTGGACTCGAAGTTTAAGGCATTGGAGGATGAGATGTGTGGCATCAAGACTGAGTTGGAGGTTGTGAAGGATAAGTTGAAAAAGTATGAGACCCCGAGGAGCCTCATGCTCGACCAGCTTATCATACCCGCTCCAAGAAGATGTGATATGATATGACCATGGATGATTTGTTTATTTCATTGACCTATTTCCTACTTACATTCATTTTTGGTGATGTACGGCATTTTTGCGGAGGATTTTGTCGTGATATATTTTCATTTATATTATGGATGATTATCTTATTTATTTCATCTGTTTATTTATTATTATCATGATTATATTCTGGTGTTGTGACTCTTGGCATGTTATATTATGTGTAATATAGTTCATGTATGTTAGATGATATGTATGGTGTATGATTTTTGTCATATGTATGTACGCATGTTGTGGTTATTTCTATAACTATCATAACTATCATGATATTACTCATTGGTGTTCATTGACTATTATGGTAATGGTTAATCTTTCTATGTCCGATCTGTTCCTTATATAACACTAGTATTATTCTTAGTACTAACGGTTGTGTTATTTTGTTTTAATGATCATGCCTCCCCGTGAGTCATCCGAAGCTCGTATGCAGCGATTGATTGCTGAAGGTATAGCTGCCGCAATGGCGGCCAATGCTAATGTAAATGGAAATGGTAACAACCAAGCTGGGTGTTCCCATAAAACTTTCATGTCTAATTGACTGTAAGAATTTA
The DNA here is from genome assembly GCF_046630445.1 of Rutidosis leptorrhynchoides. NCBI lineage: Eukaryota > Viridiplantae > Streptophyta > Magnoliopsida > Asterales > Asteraceae > Rutidosis > Rutidosis leptorrhynchoides. The sequence goes on from NC_092334.1 coordinate 664,169,702, forward strand.
GTAGTACCGAGGGGCCAATTGGTCTCACTCGCTGGCTCAAAAAGTTGGAATCTATCTTCCGTGTTAGCAGGGTCCGTGATGAGGACAAAGTTAGTTTTGCCAGTTGCACTCTGAAGGATAGTGCCCTAACCTGGTGGAACAATCTTGTTAACAGTTCTGGAAATGATGTTGCCTATAATCTTACCTGGGATGCTTTTAAGGAAAGGATGATCACCGCTACCGTTCTAGGGGTGAGCTCAAGAAGTTAGAAACTGAGTTAAAGAATTTAAAAATGAAAGGCACCGACATTGATGCCTATGATCAGAGATTCGTTGAGTTGACTCTGCTGTGTTCGAATACTTATCCTGCTAAAAATCTCAAAATTGAGGCGTATATTGATGGGTTGTCTGATCAGATTGAGACCGGGGTTGAAGCTAGTGAGCCCCAAACTATTGAAGCTGCCATAGCTATGGCACATAAGTTGAAAGATAAGGTGTTGAGGAGGGGAAAGAAAACTGCATCGAAAGCTAGTGATGAGGTGGTTAAGAAAGCTGATGATGGTAAGAGGAACTGGGATAACAACCGCAACCAAAACCAGAATCAGCAGAAGAAACAGAATACTTTCAGTTCCAATAATCGTGGTCAACGTGTTTGTCCGAGATGTTACAAGGCTCATGATGGTTATTGTTTGGTCACGTGTAATTGGTGTTCAAAGCAAGGACACATCGCTAAAGACTGTAAGGTAGTTATCCCGAATGCTGCACCTCCTGCTGTGGGTGGTGGTAATGGTAATGGTAATGGTAATGGTAATGGTAATGGTAATGGTAATTGTAAGCCTAAGAATGGTGGAACTCAGAAAGTTTGTTATGAGTGTGGGAAGCCTAGACACTTTCGTGATACGTGTCCTGATAAGAAGAAGACAACTAAGAACGCGCGTGGAAGAGCGTTTAATATCAATGTCAGAGATGCAGAGGAAGACCCGAAACTTGTTATTGGTACGTTTTCGGTCAATGATTTATCAGTTTATGTACTTTTTGATTCGGGGGCTGATTTAAGTTTTGTGTCCAATAAATTTAGTCCTAAAATTAAAACTTCCGTTAACTCCTTTAGACATAATTTATGTTGTAGAGGTAGCTAATGGTAAGGTGCTTACTTCTAAGACTGTGTACCGTAAGTGTAATATTAGACTGTCTGGTAGAGACTTTGAGGTAGACTTAGTGTCGATTGAGCTAGGAAGTTTTGATGTTTCTATTGGTATGGATTGGTTATGCGAAAATTGTGTTGAAATTGTCTGTTATGAGAAAGCCGTTCGTATCACTCATGTGGTTGGGGAGCCACTGATGGTTTTTGGGGATAAGAAATGCAGACAGGTAAATCTTATTAGCTGTTGAAAGTTCATAAATATCTTCGCAAAGGCAGTCATGCTATTCTGGCCCATGTAGTGGAATCCGACAAAGAAAAGAAGAAAATTGATGATGTTCGTATTGTTAAAGATTTTCCTGAAGTATTTCCCGAGGATTTACCTGGACTTCTGCCGCATCACGTGGTAGAGTTTCAAATTGATCTTGTACCCGGTGCTGCTCCTGTAGCATGTGCTCCTTATAGACTTTCTCCTTTTGAACTTCAAGAATTGTCAAGTCAACTTCATGAGTTATTAGACAAAGGTTTCATTCATCCCACTTCGTCCCCTTGGGGAGCTCATGTTTTGTTCGTTAAGAAGAAATATGGTTCGTTTCGATTATGTATTGATTATCGGGAGTTGAACAAGCCTACTATTATGAACCGTTATCCTCTTTCGAGAATTGATGATCTGTTCGATCAGCTTCAAGGTTCATCCATTTATTCTAAGATCGATCTCCGTTCTGGTTATCACCAATTGCGCGTTAAAGAAACTGATATTCTGAAAACCGCTTTCCGAACCCGTTATGGTCATTACGAATTTCTGGTTATGCCGTTCGGATTGACTAACGCACCTGCAATCTTCATGGACCTCATGAACCGTGTGTATAGTCCTTATCTGGACAAGTTCGTTATCGTTTTCATCGATGATATTCTAATCTATTTCAAGAGTGATCAAGAGCACGAAGAGCATTTGAAATTAGAGCTTGATTTGTTAAGAAAGGAAGAGTTATATGCTAAATTTTCAAAGTGTCCGTTCTGGTTGAAAGAAGTTCAATTCCTTGGTCACGTTGTAAGTAAACAGGGATTTCAAGTTGATCCTTCCAAGATTGACGCAATTGAAAAGTGGGAAACTCCGAAGACTCCTACTCAAATTCGCCAGCTCCTAGGTTTAGCAGGCTATTATAGAAGGTTCATCCAAGATTTTTCACGAGTAATGAAACCTCTGACTGCTTTAAGGCATAAAGGGAAAAAGTACGAGTGGAAGAGTGAATAAGAGTCTGCTTTCCAAACTCTGAAGGAGAAGTTAACTTCTGCACCGATATTGTCACTACCCGAAGGTAATGATGATTTTGTTATCTATTGTGACGCTTCGCGTCAGGGCTTTGGTTGTGTTTTGATGCAGCGAAAGAAGCTCATTGCTTACGCGTCACGCCAATTGAAGATTCATGAACAGAATTATACGATCTATGATTTAGAATTGGGAGCTGTTGTGATCGCACTCAAGATTTGGAGACATTATTTGTATGGGGTCAAATGTACAGTGTGTACATTGATCACAAGAGTCTTCAACATATCTTTGATAAAAAATAGTTGAATATGAGGCAGCGAAGATGGGTTGAGTTGCTGAATGATTATGATTATGAACTCCTTTATCATCCTTGAAAAGCCAATGTTGTGGCCGATGCTTTAAGTCGAAAAGAGAGAGTTGAACCACATAGGTTTCGAGCCTTAAATATGACTATTCGAACAAACTTCACATGGCAGATTCTTGCGGCACAACAAGAAGCCTTGAGGGAGGAGAATTTCGTAAACGAGAAGGTCAAAGGCTTGAGTAAACAATTTAAGGTACGAACAGATGGTACTTGGTATTTTGCGGGACGTCTTTCGGTTTCGAAATTTGGTGACTTAAGATAACTTGTTTTAGATGAAGCTCATAAGTCTAGATACTCTATTCACCCTGGTTCGGGGAAGATGTATCATGATCTCAAAGAGTTATATTGGTGGCCTAACTTGAAAGCTAATGTGGCTAAGTGTTTGACTTGTACTAAAGTTAAAGCTGAACATCAAAAACCGTCCGGACTTTTAGTACAACCTAAAATTCCCGAGTAGAAGTGGGAAGGTATTACAATGGATTTTATCACGAAGTTACCGAGAGTTATGGGGGGTTATGATACTATTTGGGTTATTGTTGATCGACTCACAAAGTCAGCTCATGTCTTGCCGCTTAAAGAAACTGATTCGATGGAGAAGCTTACCTGTTTATATTTGAAGGAAATCTTTCAAGACATGGTGTTCCTGTATCCATTATTTCAGACAGAGACAGTCAATTCACATCGAGGTTTTGGCAATCACTACAGGAAGCTTTGGGAACCAAATTGGATATGAGCACTGCTTATCATCCACAGACCGATGGTCAGAGTGAAAGGACCATTCAAACATTGGAAGACATGTTACGAGCGTGTGTTATTGACTTCGGTAATGGTTGGATAGATATTTGTCGTTGGCTGAATTTTCTTATAATAACAGCTATCATGCAAGTATTAAAGCCTCACCGTTTGAGGCACTATATGGTAGAAAGTGTAGGTCTCCTATCTATTAGAATGAGGTTGGGGATGCTCAACTCACAGGCTCAGAAATTATTCATGAGACTACCGAGAAGATTGTGCAAATTAAAGAAAGGTTAAGAACCGCCAGGAGTCGGCAAAAGAGTTATGCCGATGTTATAAGGAAATCTTTAGAATTTCAAGTTGGTGATCGTGTCATGTTGAAGGTATGACCTTGGAAGGGTGTGGTACGATTTTAAAAGTGAGGAAGGTTGAATCCTCGATATGTTGGACCGTTTGAGATTGCTGAAAGAATTGGACCCGTGGCTTATCGTTTGAAATTGCCATAAGAGCTTAGCGCGGTTCATGACGTTTTTCATGTATCTTTGAAGAAGTGTTTGGCTGAGGTCGATGAAACTATTCCTCTTGATGAACTTCACATCGATAAACAGCTTCATTTTATTGAAGAACCTATCGAGATTATGGATCGAGAGGTTAAGAAACTCAAGCAAAGTAAGACTCCTATCATTCGAGTTAAATGGAATGCTAGACGCAGGCCCGAGTTTACTTGGGAACGTGAAGATCAGATGAGACAAAAGTACCCGCATTTGTTCTCAAATGGCGAGTCAACCCCTGCACCTGCTTAAATTTCGGGACAAAATTTCTGTAACGGGAAGGTATTGTCACGACCCTACTTTTTTCGTTATCTTTTTCCGTTTATATTTAACGTCTGTTAATTGATATTCGTGCCACATCAATTCTATGACTTATATTATTATTTTAATAATAATATATTCCTTATTATGTGTTATATGAAAATATATGTTCGTATTTATAATTGTACGTTTCTACGTATTTTGGATTTCTATCCGGTGAATCATTTCGGTTTTCAAACCAATAATCAGACTTTTGTGATTTTCGAATCCAAGTTATTTTATTTATGATATTTTTATACCATATGGGTTTATAAAATGTTTTTATATTTTATTTTTCGCGTGTGCGTATTTCTTCCTAAGATTTAATCGCGTAACCGTGTTTTCGCGAATCGGGCTTTGTACGGGTGTTTGGGCCACAAGCAATTATCCACATGATCAAAATTGGCCATGTGGGGCCCACCCTACCCATTTTCGGCTGAATGGTACCCCCCTCCCCATTTCATTTCCATTTTTCATTTCATTTTCATTTTACACTTCCTTATTTTTCCCTAAACCTAATTTCTCTCCTCCTCTTTTTTTTTCTTTTTTGGCCATCACTTCCACACCATCATCATCAATTGATCATCTTCTAGTGTTTTAATCAAAGGGCTTTCAACATAAACGGATTCCTCTCTTCCTTCCCTACGCGTCTATATCAATCATATATCGATTAGGGTATAAACACAAACCCTAGATTTTTCATTATTATCTATTTTTACTGATTTTTATCTTATATTGATGCTATAGTACTTGTATGTTGTTGTATTGTTGTTATTATGTTTAGAAATGCTCGATTGCGTATGTTTTCGGTTGATCAAATTGTGGACAGCAGCTATATTGTTAAAATAAGTATATTTAACTCATGTTTTTGGTTAATTAAAGTGTATAAATGAGTTCCTCTCATCAAGTACATAATTTTAGGCTTTGGATTCATGTCGTTTCGAGTTACGGATCAAAAATTATGCATGATTTAGGGTTCTGATAAGATTGAAATGTATTAACTTGTGAGACCAGGTTTGGTCTGACTTTAGGGCCATATTTGGAGTCTTTGGGTTGTGCCATTATGTTAGAATTGATGATTGAATAAACTTTCATGTTCGGGTCATCGAAATTTGAGCCACGGATCACCCGGAATGGCTAAAACAAGTTTTGAATCGGATTAATGAAATGTTTGATTCATGGCTGTACATCACGACCATATGAACTGATTTAGGGTGTTGTAGAGTATTCTAAGGTGTCGGGATGGTTCTTTAGACGAGGATATATATAAGATTCGTCAAAAACCGACACCCGAGGCTCAAGTTATGACCCGACGAACTTTTTAATGAAACTTATTTTTATAAAATTTAACTTAGGAATATAAATAATGATTTTCATCATCATTAAATTTCTTATGTTATAAAATTAATTATTATTAAAATTAATACTTATGATATGTATTTATGATTTCATTTAACATTTATATTATGATTTAATTATTCATATAATTAAACATATGATTTAATAATACAATTATTATTAATGGAAGACTTATGTTATGTATAGAACTTATGATATGAGAATATTATATCAAGACATATAATAAAGATTAATTATTTATTTATTTATTATAAGACTTAATTATTATTTATTTATAATACAATTTAATTATTAAATACTTATGGTTTAATAATTATAACAAAATACTTATGATATGTGTAACATTTCATAACTAATTCAAGATACTTATATTATGATTAATAATTCATTATTAATTAATAATACTGATGTCGTGCGAGGTGTACGTGAAATACTAAATATTTTTACTACGAAATGCGTTACAAATTACACAAGTTTTAATTATTTATTTACAGATGGGATATACCTAAACCTTGCTACAACACTATAGGCAGTGTACCTAATCGTAGAGTAGTATAGTTTTTAGTAAGTCCGGTTCGTTCCACAGGGAGCGGGCTTATTGCACACTATATTTTTAAACAACTATATTTGTACAAAATATATATAATTATATATAATAATATATAAAAGGGGGTTTACCGTTTAATGACCGGTTTATCGATTTATATTTTAAGCGAAGCGTATAGTAAATGACGATTTTTAAATAACAATATAAAATAAATAAAAATAATTAAAATGACAATAAATAAAAGTACGAGGAAAAATGAAATAAAATATATTATGCTTATTTAAACTTCCGTAACCATGATGTTTGACGTTTTGATTTTAATTTATTGTCCTGGGTTAATTGTCCTTTGTCCTGGATGTATTTAAAACCTATCTGGTTTTTGTCCATAATAGTTCATCGGTCATAATTATAAACTGCTCGGAAAATTTAACCTTATACCCGAAGTCAAATATTCCAACTAACTGGGGATTCGAACTGTAACAAGGTCTTAATACTTTGCTTAATGAATACACCAGGTTATCGACTGTGTGTAAACCAAGGTTTTAATATTTTGTTAACAATTACACCAATTACCCTTGAATGTAATCCACCCCTGTTTTAATGAGTCCATTGACTATTAATCCATCCCCGTGTCCGGTCAAATGAACAATAATTTGTACTTATAAATATCCCGCCCATCTTGTCCGATTAAGCGTATGTGGTTATATATAGATACGTCAAATCATAACCTTTATATTAAATTAACGAGGTATCGTTAATTTAATATAAAGCCCATTAATAGCCCATAGTCTAATTTCCACAAGTGTCGTTCTGTTGTCCAAACCCCAATTATGGTACAAAACCCAATTACCCCATCTCTAATATTTAGCTTAACATCATGATTACTTCGGCTCAAATAAGCATAATAATAACTTAAGTACGAGACATTAATTTAAAAAGGAGAACATAGCTTACATTGATTATTTATCGCGTAGTGTTACACGGACAGAGCTCCGACTTTAAAACCCGTAAAATAACCTTTACATAACCCGAACTAATCTAATATAACACTAATCTATATTATATATATATATATATTAAATTTTTTTATATTGTATTAGGGAGTATTATTATTATTATTATTATCTTTTTTACTCGCAGAATTCGTGACCTTTTATAGGAGTTTTGATTTCTGACAGCTCCGCGAGTCGTGGAGTTTTTAGCCTTCAAACTCCGCGAGTCGCGGAGTTTGAAAATCCAGCTCAGGATCATTTGTCTCATAGCTTGTCGACATAATTTTTAAATATATATAATATATAAATAATTTATATAATTATTTAAATATTATATTATATTCTTGTGCATAGTTGACTTGTAATTTTTGGTCCGTTGCGTCGGGCGTTGATAGTTGACTCATGTCCCGGTTCCGAATTTTCGAACGTCCTTACGTACAATTTAATATCTTGTACTTTGCGTTTTGTAACTTGTACTCTTGTCATTTTTAGACGTTTTTCATCAATAAATTGAACCTTTTGAATTGTATCTTGAACATTTGAGCTTTTTGGACGTTTGTGTCTTCAAATCTTCGTTTTCGCCTTTTGTCTTCGCACTTATTTATTTAAACAATTACAATGAAAATATAATACAATTACATATGAAAACCTATTATTTAGGAGGGATATTGCTATGAAATATATGTTCCTTTTTAGCCTTATCAAACATCCCCACACTTGAGCGTTGCTTGTCCTCAAGCAATACAGAACTTGAAATAAAAACATACATGAATCACTTTTTTATTCATCACACTTTGTACATCAGTGATTTTGATATGGTGGTATAAACAATGATAGTAACGATAGAACCATGGTTAAAGGTGGGTGTGTCATCCACAGTTGCCTCGGGTTTAGGTCAACGACACTTGCAATCAAATAGCCGATTTACTTTCGGTTTCCAAAGCAAAGTGCACATTTGAAAGGTGGTTTACAGTCCCACATGACTATGAAAATGTAGATCCTTAAGGAAATTGGATCTTTATGAAAATATTTGATCTTTTGAAAATTCAATCTAGCTTTTACCCTAGATAAGTTTTCCGGAATAACCCTTCACCGGTGTTTGCAAAATATTTTTGTGGGTTGTGTGGGTTTCAGATTTGAAAATTTTAGCTCAACACTTGTGGTTTTGTGTTACCCACTTGCTAATCTTGTATTAGGAAAGCAACACGTCTAGTTTACTTGTCCCGTATATTACCTTTCGGCAAACTACCGTCCGGTTGTAAAAGAAAGCGATGAACAATAAACTGTTAAGGCAATGTCTAATGACATGCATTTGATTATGGTCCAAAAACATGTCGGATGCTATTACTATCCTTTGTAGGAGCAATAGTAAAGATCATCCTTATAATTTTTCGGTCTGGCACAAGGTCCTGTCTTCGACCAAGCTATGCAACCACCGTTCTTACGGTTGACACCCGATTTGGTTCAGGTGACCTAATGAATTCCAGGTGAATTCCTAGGATTTTACGTTCAATGGTAATGAACGCATTAAAAATGGGTTTTCAGAAAACAAATCGGTTTGTAATTTTGATCAAAATATTTTCTCGTTCAAGCTCGAGTTTAGATATCATTGAATTCCATGAGTTTAAATTCTCAATCTTTAAGGTCAATCTCAAGGATTGAGTAATATCAGTCTTAAAATCTGATTTTTAATCTTTAAGGAGATTATCCTTTCTGGGGATCTGATTCATTAGTCTTATCAAGCTAATTTGCACGGTGCCCCCCCATTGTACGAGATAAATCCTTCTCATGGTTAGAATAAATCTGACCACTTGGCGACCCTGTTTGATGCTGAGGTTCGTGGATTTCCTGCTGATTTTAGAGATGACTTTTCTAGATTTTTCGTCAACCTACAGCTGGTCTGGACGACAACTTCCTGACCTAAATCAAGAAGCGCGTTTCTTTTTCGGAAGACTTTACTTCCTTTTAATGATGGAATTGATTCATCGTGTAGATCCATCTTTTCTTTTCTTTCATCGGGTAAAATAGTTAATTTAGTCCAAAACAAAAGCACCTGCAATAAACTTTACAGAAACATGTGATAGATAGTTTTTAATTGAATAACTTGGCACATTCTCCCCACACTTAGTTTCTTTCTTTGCCTTTTTATTCTCCTTTATTCCATTTTAAATGAATTCAATCGTTTTAGGGTGTTTCTCAATTTATGTCCTTTCCGAGGTAACGATAATTTCGGTATTAACACCTAGTTTTCACCGTTCATAAATATATATAAACATGATTTTAAATTCATTTAGTTTAAAATTTTTCAAATTTTCATAAAATTTAGAAAATAAGCCAAGTATAAACCCGAGAGAATTTATAACCCTTCCCCACACTTGAGATCATGCAATGCCCTCATTTGCATGAAATCAGACTCTAATTATAAATTTATGAGGGTGATTAGTGTAGAAAAGTGATTGAAAATACCCAGTTTGTAATTATAAAGCTCGTCGAATGATAGATGGCGCGGCTCAATGTTCATTCCTTCTTGTTTTATCACACATATTTTTCTTCAAAAACGGTTGCTTTTCTGAACTGTTTGCTAATCTTTAAAAATGCGTCTTTTACCCTAATTTATTATGCATGTTTATTAACGAGTTATGCACTAACCCGAACCCCTAATTTAACGTTAAGTGGGGTTAAACTTCCCCACACTTAGCTGACGACATGTGAAGTCAGTAGAATAAGTTCCACGAATTAAAATAGTGAGCCAGTTATTCACATCTCGGGTGGTATAAAATATATTAATGGGTTTAAAGTTTAGACCCACCCGATCGTCACTACTTAATTCTTTTTTAAGTGTAGCTTTTAGTAAATGGATATGTCTATTTTCTGGTTCTTGGTCAAATGGATCGATATACACCGACATACATATTATAGGGTGGACAATTTCTAACGTTTCCTTCCTTTTATTCTCAAGATCAAAGTTTTCACCTCTATTACCCAATTGGGTGAAATCCGAGGTGTCATTATCTATTACAGCTCGTAGTTCATTTTCGGTAGATGACTCGTCTATTGAGAATATTGGGTTGGAAGGTTGTGGAATGGTGAATTTCGGGATTGGAGTAGATTCTTCTTCATTAACGGTACTTATCAGTCCCTCCATTTTGGTCTCGGGGGTAAAATTTTCAACGTTATCGTTTTCCCAAGAGTACAAATTTGTTACCCTTACTTCTTCTTTATCCATTGATGGATCGATGATTTCGTCGGTAGAGGCTAATGTGTCGATATGTTGTGAAATTGGTAAGACTGAATAAAAAGTATCATCGGGATAGTTGGTGATTTCGGAGCTCTCGAATTCATCAAAATTCGATGATATGAGATTTTCTTGCACAATACTCCTCAGATCAACAGGTGTGTAGTCTGATAAAGTTTCAGCTTGCCAGTTTACAAACTCTCTCATTTGTTCATTTTGAGCATTGAGTTCTTCGAGTTTGATTTTCATATTGTCTAATAAATTTTCAGACACGTAATTTTCCTCGTCTACTGGTTGTTGAGTTTGGATATATTCTTGGGAATAATCCCAATTTGAATTGTATTCTTCATAATCATTCCATTCAGGTTCCGTGGGTGCGTAATTTTTCATAGGAACGTAATAATAACATTCCCATGTTGAGTGATAATCTCCACAGATTTCACAACCAGTTATTGTTTCGTCATTCGTGATCCAAGATTGACCGAACGAATTGTCATCAACACTCGTTTGGGAGTATTGATTTAATTGATTTTGGATATCAAAAAGAGTTTCCATAGCCTTGTTTTCAAAATTTTCCATTTTATTGCGATGGCCAAATTTTAGCTACAATGTGGTGCATTTACTAATTATCCTATTAGTTATAAAAATAGAAAAACTTATATAAGTTGTCCAATTAATAGACTTTTCTGCTTTTGCCCACGTTTCCAATAGCCAAAAGATGCAGCAGGGAGCCAGAACCCTTTAAATCGGAAGCTCACAACTCAGCCACTAACAAATCCAACTATTACTACGAAGCAGAAAATTGTCAACGTCCATTAATTTAACCACTTAAATAATTTTTCTTTCTGTTTGAGATATTAGATAAGAAATAGAGAAGATTTCTAAGTCCTAAAAACTAAAGCGTCGAGAAATAAGAAAGAAAAAGAATGCGCGTCGAAAAACGTCGAAAAATAAAAATAAGAAAATAGCGCGTCGTAACTTAAAAAGGAATTAAAAACTAAGAATTAAAAGTTGCGTCTAAAAATATTAAAGCTTAAAAGAAAAACTATATCCCAAATGGTAATAACTTAAAAAGGTACTAAAATATAAAAACGGCGTCGCAAAATTCTAAAGCACCTAAATCTTAGTCTAAAGAAAAAGCACTTAAGGGATTTTACGGCAAAGCCTAAAAATCTAGAAGTAAAAATAACTATGGCAAAAACTAAGTTTAAAACTAAATATGAGCTAAAAATACAAATATTACGCTAAAACGATTAAAAAGGGACAAAATATAAATATATACAAAAAGTTGTAAAAAGTACAATTTTTATAAAAATATTATTTTTATATTATTTATTTATTAAAACTATTAATTTTACATATAATAAACCTAATTAAAATTTAAAATACAATTTAATTAAAAAAAACTTAAACTAATTATAATAATTAAACTAATTAGGGCTTATTAATAATAATAATAATAAAATCCGTAATTAATGTGAAATTAGGGTTCTGTCACGTGTGTCAGAGTGTCTCCGCGAGTCGCGGTATTTCAAGCAGCAAACCCCGCGAGTCGCGGGGTTCCAAAATTCAACTCTGGTACAGTTTTTAATTCGACGTGTTTTTTTTTTTTATATTTTTCTGTTTTAAAATCTAAATATTTATATAATAAAAACTTATATTTAAAAACTAAAATAAAAATAGAACTACTTTATAATTTTATAAATAAAAATTGTAAAACTAGATTTATATATATATTTTATTTTTATTTTTTTTTCGGTTTTTTTTTTATTTGATATTGTTTTTCTAAAAATATATTTATACAAATATATATTAAAAATATAGCGTTTCGCCAAGTTCCCCGGCAGCGGCGCCAAAAACTTGATGTCGTGCGAGGTGTACGTGAAATACTAAATATTTTTACTACGAAATGCGTTACAAATTACACAAGTTTTAATTATTTATTTACAGATGGGATATACCTAAACCTTGCTACAACACTATAGGCAGTGTACCTAATCGTAGAGTAGTATAGTTTTTAGTAAGTCCGGTTCGTTCCACAGGGAGCGGGCTTATTGCACACTATATTTTTAAACAACTATATTTGTACAAAATATATATAATTATATATAATAATATATAAAAGGGGGTTTACCGTTTAATGACCGGTTTGTCGATTTATATTTTAAGCGAAGCGTATAGTAAATGACGATATTTAAATAACAATATAAAATAACTAACAATAATTAAAATGACAATAAATAAAAGTACGAGGAAAAATGAAATAAAATATATTATGCTTATTTAAACTTCCGTAACCATGATGTTTGACGTTTTGATTTTAATTTATTGTCCTTTGTCCTGGATGTATTTGAAACCTATCTGGTTTTTGTCCATAATAGTTCATCGGTCATAATTATAAACTGCTCGGCAAATTTAACCTTATACCCGAAGTCAAATATTCCAACTAACTGGGGATTCGAACTGTAACAAGGTCTTAATACTTTGCTTAATGAATACACCAGGTTATCGACTGTGTGTAAACCAAGGTTTTAATATTTTGTTAACAATTACACCAATTACCCTTGAATGTAATCCACCCCTGTTTTAATGAGTCCATTGACTATTAATCCATCCCCGTGTCCGGTCAAATGAACAATAATTCGTACTTATAAATATCCCGCCCATCTTGTCCGATTAAGCGTATGTGGTTATATATAGATACGTCAAATCATAACCTTTATATTAAATTAACGAGGTATCGTTAACTTAATATAAAGCCCATTAATAGCCCATAGTCTAATTTCCACAAGTGTCGTTCTTTTGTCCAAACCCCAATTATGGTACAAAACCCAATTACCCCATCTCTAATATTTAGCTTAACATCATGATTACTTCGGCTCAAATAAGCATAATAATAACTTAAGTACGAGACATTAATTTAAAAAGGAGAACATAGCTTACATTGATTATTTATCGCGTAGTGTTACACGGACAGAGCTCCGACTTTAAAACCCGTAAAATAACCTTTACATAACCCGAACTAATCTAATATAACACTAATCTATATTATATATATATATATATATATATATATATATATATATATATATATATATATATATATATATATATATATTATATTTATTTATATTATATTAGGGAGTATTATTATTATTATTATCTTTTTTACTCGCAGAATTCATGACCTTTTATAGGAGTTTTGATTTCTGACAGCTCCGCGAGTCGTGGAGTTTTTAGCCTTCAAACTCCGTGAGTCGCGGAGTTTGAAAATCCAGCTCAGGATCATTTGTCTCATAGCTTGTCGACATAATTTTTAAATATATATAATATATAAATAATTTATATAATTATTTAAATATTATATTATATTCTTGTGCATAGTTGACTTGTAATTTTTGGTCCGTTGCGTCGGGCGTTGATAGTTGACTCATGTCCCGGTTCCGGATTTTCGAACGTCCTTGCGTACAATTTAATATCTTGTACTTTGCGTTTTGTAACTTGTACTCTTGTCATTTTTAGACGTTTTTCATCAATAAATTGAACCTTTTGAATTGTATCTTGAACATTTGAGCTTTTTGGACGTTTGTGTCTTCAAATCTTCGTTTTCGCCTTTTGTCTTCGCACTTATTTATTTAAACAATTACAATGAAAATATAATACAATTACATATGAAAACCTATTATTTAGGAGGGATATTGCTATGAAATATATGTTCCTTTTTAGCCTTATCAAATACCTATGATGTGATTAATATTTAATTAATTAGTTAAATACTTATGTTATATCTATTATATCATTTAAACTTATATTAACTTTATAATTCAATTTAATTTAATTAAACTTATGATATGACTAGTTTTTATACTAATATCATTTTAATTAATATTATAACTTGTATTATTAACATGATTTACACTTTAAACTTTAAGGTTGACTAAGGTTGACCAAGATTGACTTGAGTTGACTTTTGAGTTGACTTTGACTTTCCAGTTGACTTTTATTGACTTTTCTAAATAAAGAAACTTTCCAAAAATAGACACTTTCCAAAAATAGAAAATTTTCAAAAATAGAAACTTTTCAAAAATGGAAACTTACTAAAAATAGAAACTTTCTAAAAATAGAAAGTACGTGTTTTACGTTGTCCTGATCATACCGAATCATACCGATTGATGTTCTTTACAACAATACTATGGTTATCATACTAAGACTTGACCTAAGTTAGTTATTTATATCGACCTGCTTTATTTTTAGGTCGGAGTTGTGATCATTCTTGATCACTTTACCTTTGATGTTCGTTTATCTGTTTCAATTGCTTCGTTTGCTTTAAGGTGAGTTATAACCCCGTTTTCCATACTGTTTTAAAGTACTTTTGGGATGAGATTACATGAAACTTTTGTTTTACATTGAGACACAAGTGGAAATTAATTTATAGTATTCATTATGAGTTGAACGAAAATATTCCCTAATCTGGTAACTATAATCACTGGTTTCTACCGATGAACGTGAATCCTATGGATAGAATTATAGAGCTTGATAGCCCCATTTCGTGCAAGTCGCGCTAGTAATTTATAATCGGAATGTATTAGTACTTCGTAATTTTTGAAGATACACCTGTTCAGTGTATATCGTTGTATGGTAAAGGTAAGGAATGGTTAAGTGGTTACCAGGTGGCTCACGAATTAATGGAATAATGTTTTTATGTTTTCTAACATTTGAAATCTTGTGGTCTAAATCTTATACGTTATTTAAACCTATAATTCACTCAACATATTTGTTGACAGTTTACTCGCATGTTCTTCTCAGGTACTTGAATGATTGCTTCCGCTATGCTTAGAGATTCTGCATACATGTTGGTAGATTTTATTAAACATTAAAACTTGCATTTTGGTTTGATACATTAAATCGTGGGTGTTCGTTGACTTGGTTTTGGTCAACTTTTAGTTAATTACTTATGTTGGTTTTACTAAACTTACATTTATGATAGGTTTCCTTTATATGAAATCATTCTTAAATAAAGAATGCAATGTTAATTATTAAATTCATTTAGAGTTATGATCAAGCTGTGGGACCAAGTGAGCCGTTAAGGGTACTTGACGGGCCATCACACATTTATAATTAAGTCACTAAACAAGCACACAGAACTAATTACATCAAAAGTAATCACACAATACTTACGTGAAACTCTCAATGAATTCAAAGACTACTCAAGCTTGATATTCATCTACTACTCAAGCTTCCACGAGATAAACTAAAGTATTGAAAATAACCAGTGCCTGATGAAGGGGGAGTGAAATAAACACTCAACGATGTTGAAGTGGAGAATGTACAAGTTGATCTAAGACATTCCAACAAGAAGAATTTCTTAGTATCAACAATGCAAAGAATTTGCAATGAACGTTGCTTGGAGAATCATTCTTGCAAAACAAAGAACCTGCATTGTGCGTTGCTTGAAGAATTATTCATGCATATAAAGTAGCTTCCACCTACAAGAAGTAGTTTCTATTGTTCAAATCATCTACTATGATTATTCTAAGGGGGAGAGTTTAGGCTTTAAAGAAATCCCTAGATCTCCAGTTCACAAAGATGATCAACCACAACACACAATGTTAAATCTCAAATAATTAGTCAAAATGATGTATGTTGTAAGGTTGATTAGATCTTGTAAGTGTAGTAACATGGAGGTATAAATACCCTCACCACCACTTAGGACATTAAGCCTTCCACACAATTACACTAACTCCCTCACACACACTTACCAATTCTCTCACAATTCCCTAGCACATTGTGACTAATTTTGGCACTTTGAATTGTATTCATCATCTTCATTACAGTAGCAAATAACTGAATCATTATCATCTTCATCACGATTACACATATATACATATGATATACACACATACAAGCAAATCAAACACGAATTCATCAATTATATGATTAACACGTGATATCAAAGTGTAATTAAGTCAATCCTAAGCGATCAGTAGCATAAATTCGTGTTTAAATCTTCAAAACTGTATTTGTTCTTTGTTAGGTTAACTTTTTCTGCAAAAGTCAACTGATTTTGGTCTCTAGTTATATTTGTTCGTGTTCAAATCATATTGTTTGTAGTTATATGTTCCTAATCATTCACCGGAGCTAAGACATTCCTCGAATCAGATTAACAAACAAGTTTGAATCGTTAAGTTAAGAGTCAAATATTTTCCACAAAAATCACAAATAAAAATTCGGATTTGTTAGGTGTTTTTGAGATCCATAATCAATCATTGAGTGTTATTCTAGATGTTTTAAGCATTTTTCATTTTCATATCTCGTCATCTGAAAAGCACTATTTCACGATTTCCATATTTTCAAGCTTCAACAATGGCGATTTCCTGTGATATTCAAAATTTTGAAGTTTCAACGTGTTAATCATCATAAAATTTATTAATACCCGTTCTAGAAGAGTGCACCAACTTGCGTTGATCGGTTTCAGCCATAAACATCATTTTTTGTAGGTTGAACGGAATTTTTGCTGAAAAATCATGGAAAACTTCAAACTTATGCCTAAATCTTCACAGGAAAAATAATCGTTTTTCACACATTTGAGTACATGATTGGATCGAATGATTGTTGGAACGTACGAGATACATGATTAATCACGAATTTACAAATGAGTGACAATTAGGTTTTCGTACAATTGACTTGAAATGAAATGTACGAGAGACTTGGGATTTTACATGAGTGCTTGTACAAGTGATTGATTCCGTACGAGAGACTAAGGTGAAACACATGATTAAAGGTGAAGCGTATGGTTGATTTGAGAAATTAGGGTTCATATTTCTAAGAAGGGAAAGAACGATCAGGGGAATTTAAAATGGAGGGAGACACTAAGTGTTATTGGGTGTTGGGCTAATATTTGATTAACTCTAAGCCCAACTTCCTACACTAGCCCAAATTCACTTCAAAAACAATTTTAATATTTTTTGCATGTCCAAATTATCTCAATGTTATTTCAAGAGTCAACAATTAAAATAAGTAGACCCTAGTACTTGAATCTAGCTGACTAAATCCATACCTCAACAAAAGTTAACTATTCAGTTAATTCTCTAACGTAAGGGATTAACGGAGTTACAAATTTAACAAATTTTTTTAAAATATCTCCCAAAATTTTTCAAAAGTTCACGTAGATTTATCACTTTTTGAAGAATTTCAAATTCGATTCGATTTGATGACATCACAAAAAGTTCGTTCGTTGGTTTCGATAACACCGATCACGGAACAAAAACATGAGCACGATTTCGAAAACTTCAAGTTACGAGCTTAGATTGAAGAATTGAATTCTCTTCTTGCTCAAAGAAAATTAAGAGAAAAATAATTGGAATCTAAAGTATGTACACTACAAGATGAATTTCAATGACAAATCAAGACGTACAAAGAACAAAATGCATGTATCACACTTATCATCAAAGGACTCAAACACGAGAAAGTGGAATTTGTGTCTGAAATTTCAATGTTGAAAACTCAAATCTCGGAGATGAAATTGAGCTTATCTAGAAGAGGTTTACCAGAAGAGAACTTACAACAAGAGCTTCTAACTGATACTGAATACCATTTGAAACCAACAATGGTGTCGATAAGTACACAAGTCAAAATCTCTGAGTGTACAAATCCAGATAGTTCATAATCAAAGCATTCTATTTCTATGATTTACAAGCAAGCTTCTTCACAAGAGATCCCCAAGGCTTCTAAACCTCACAAAGCTGTTTCCCACAGACACCGAGTTTTTCCAATTATCAAACCAAAACCAACCAACCATTTCTACAACCAACTTATGGGAATAATAGAGAACTCACATGATTTCATGATCAATAGAGATGGTTTACTTATAAACCAAATAATTTGAGTTCAAGGAAACTAAATAATCCATCGACTAAACCATTCAAAACCATTCCTTCAGAATCATTCAAGTACACATTCAAAGAGTTACATTCCTTTAAGCCATGTAACGTAAGTCTTGCTAAACCTAAACCTTTTCAGAGGGATATTTAACCTCGGTAGAACGTAAGATCAATCTATCAAATCGAGTGTGCCTAAAAATGGTACGCTGTCAATTATTTTAAACCGATTTGATTACAAGATGGCGTATATACATTTCCGTGTATGCCCTGGACTTCAAGGTTATCAACTTCGATATCAACCTATGTTACATGATGTTCTTGTTTCACACAATCATCATGAGGGTAAGAAATGATTCCAAGGTTGATATTCATCTACTACTCAAGCTTCCGCGATATAAACTAAAGTAGTGAAAATAACCAATGCCCGATGAAGGGGGAGTGAAACAACTCAATTGTTTAAGGGAGAATGTACAAGTTGATCTAACACATTCCAACAATAAGAATTTATTAGTGTCAACAAAGCAAAGAATTTGCAATGAACGTTGCTTGGAGAGTCATTCTTGCAAAGCAAAGAACCTGTAATGTGAAATGTCCCGTTCTTATTGATTAAAAACGTTCCATATTAATTGATTTCGTTGCGAGGTTTTGACCTCTATATGAGACGTTTTTCAAAGACTGCATTCCTTTTTAAAACAAACCATAACCTTTATTTCATAAATAAAGGTTTAAAAAGCTTTACGTAGATTATCAAATAATGATAATCTAAAATATCCTGTTTACACACGACCATTACATAATGGTTTACAATACAAATATGTTACATCGAAATCAGTTTCTTGAATGCAGTTTTTACACAATATCATACAAACATGGACTCCAAATCTTGTCCTTATTTAAGTATGCAACAGCGGAAGCTCTTAATATTCACCTGAGAATAAACATGCTTTAAACGTCAACAAAAATGTTGGTGAGTTATAGGTTTAACCTATATATATCAAATCGTAACAATAGACCACAAGATTTCATATTTCAATACACATCCCATACATAGAGATAAAAATCATTCATATGGTGAACACCTGGTAACCGACAATAACAAGATGCATATATAAGAATATCCCCATCATTCCGGGACACCCTTCGGATATGATATAAATTTCGAAGTACTAAAGCATCCGGTACTTTGGATGGGGTTTGTTAGGCCCAATAGATCTATCTTTAGGATTCGCGTCAATTAGGGTGTCTGTTCCCTAATTCTTAGATTACCAGACTTAATAAAAAGGGGCATATTCGATTTCGATAATTCAACCATAGAATGTAGTTTCACGTACTTGTGTCTATTTTGTAAATCATTTATAAAACCTGCATGTATTCTCATCCCAAAAATATTAGATTTTAAAAGTGGGACTATAACTCACTTTCACAGATTTTTACTTCGTCGGGAAGTAAGACTTGGCCACTGGTTGATTCACGAACGTATAACAATATATACATATATATCAAAGTATGTTCAAAATATATTTACAACACTTTTAATATATTTTGATGTTTTAAGTTTATTAAGTCAGCTGTCCTCGTTAGTAACCTATAACTAGTTGTCCACAGTTAGATATACAGAAATAAATCGATAAATATTATCTTGAATCAATCCACGACCCAGTGTATACGTATCTCAGTATTGATCACAACTCAAACTATACATATTTTGGAATCAACCTCAACCCTGTATAGCTAACTCCAACATTCACATATAGAGTGTCTATGGTTGTTCCGAAATATATATAGATGTGTCGACATGATAGGTCGAAACATTGTATACGTGTCTATGGTATCTCAAGATTACATAATATACAATACAAGTTGATTAAGTTATGGTTGGAATATATTTGTTACCAATTTTCACGTAGCTAAAATGAGAAAAGTTATCCAATCTTGTTTTACCCATAACTTCTTCATTTTAAATCCGTTTTGAGTGAATCAAATTGCTATGGTTTCATATTGAACTCTATTTTATGAATCTAAACAGAAAAAGTATAGGTTTATAGTCGGAAAAATAAGTTACAAGTCGTTTTTGTAAAGGTAGTCATTTCAGTCGAAAGAACGACGTCTAGATGACCATTTTAGAAAACATACTTCCACTTTGAGTTTAACAATAATTTTTGGATATAGTTTCATGTTCATAATAAAAATCATTTTCTCAGAATAACAACTTTTAAATCAAAGTTTATCATAGTTTTTAATTAACTAACCCAAAACAGCCCGCGGTGTTACTACGACGGCGTAAATCCGGTTTTACGGTGTTTTTCGTGTTTCCAGGTTTTAAATCATTAAGTTAGCATATCATATAGATATAGAACATGTGTTTAGTTGATTTTAAAAGTCAAGTTAGAAGGATTAACTTTTGTTTGCGAACAAGTTTAGAATTAACTAAACTATGTTCTAGTGATTACAAGTTTAAACCTTCGAATAAGATAGCTTTATATGTATGAATCAAATGATGTTATGAACATCATTACTACCTTAAGTTCCTTGGATAAACCTACTGGAAAAGAGAAAAATGGATCTAGCTTCAACGGATCCTTGGATGGCTCGAAGTTCTTGAAGCAGAATCATGACACGAAAACAAGTTCAAGTAAGATCATCACTTGAAATAAGATTGTTATAGTTATAGAAATTGAACCAAAGTTTGAATATGATTATTACCTTGTATTAGAATGATAACCTACTATAAGAAACAAAGATTTCTTGAGGTTGGATGATCACCTTACAAGATTGGAAGTGAGCTAGCAAACTTGAAAGTATTCTTGATTTTATGAAACTAGAACTTTTAGAATTTATGAAGAACACTTAGAACTTGAAGATAGAACTTGAGAGAGATCAATTAGATGAAGAAAATTGAAGAATGAAAGTGTTTGTAGGTGTTTTTGGTCGTTGGTGTATGGATTAGATATAAAGGATATGTTATTTTGTTTTCATGTAAATAAGTCATGAATGATTACTCATATTTTTGTAATTTTATGAGATATTTCATGCTAGTTGCCAAATGATGGTTCCCACATGTGTTAGGTGACTCACATGGGCTGCTAAGAGCTGATCATTGGAGTGTATATACCAATAGTACATACATCTAAAAGCTGTGTATTGTACGAGTACGAATACGGGTGCATACGAGTAGAATTGTTGATGAAACTGAACGAGGATCTAATTGTAAGCATTTTTGTTAAGTAGAAGTATTTTGATAAGTGTATTGAAGTCTTTCAAAAGTGTATAAATACATATTAAAACACTACATGTATATACATTTTAACTGAGTCGTTAAGTCATCGTTAGTCGTTACATGTAAATGTTGTTTTAAAACCTTTAGGTTAACGATCTTGTTAAATGTTGTTAACCCAATGTTTATAATATCAAATAAGATTTTAAATTATTATATTATCATGATATTATCATGTATGAATATCTCTTAATATGATATATATACATTAAATGTCTTTACAACGATAATCGTTACATATATGTCTCGTTTAAAAATCATTAAGTTAGTAGTCTTGTTTTTACATATGTAGTTCATTGTTAATATACTTAATGATATGTTTATTTATCATAGTATCATGTTAACTATATATATATCCATTTATATGTCATCATATAGTTTTTACAAGTTTTAACGTTCGTGAATCACCGGTCAACTTGGGTGGTCAATTGTCTATATGAAACATATTTCAATTAATCAAGTCTTAACAAGTTTGATTGCTTAACATGTTGGAAACATTTAATCATGTAAATATCAATCTCAATTAATATATATAAGCATGGAAAAGTTCGGGTCACTACAGTACCTACCCGTTAAATAAATTTCGTCCCGAAATTTTAAGCTGTTGAAGGTGTTGACGAATCTTCTGGAAATAGATGCGGGTATTTCTTCTTCATCTGATCTTCACGCTCCCAGGTGAACTCGGGCCCTCTACGAGCATTCTATCGAACCTTAACAATTGGTATCTTGTTTTGCTTAAGTCTTTTAACCTCACGATCCATTATTTCGACGGGTTCTTCGATGAATTGAAGTTTTTCGTTGATTTGGATTTCATCTAACGGAATAGTGAGATCTTCTTTAGCAAAACATTTCTTCAAATTCGAGACGTGGAAAGTGTTATGTACAGCCGCGAGTTGTTGAGGTAACTCAAGTCGGTAAGCTACTGGTCCGACACGATCAATAATCTTGAATGGTCCAATATACCTTGGATTTAATTTCCCTCGTTTACCAAATCGAACAACGCCTTTCCAAGGTGCAACTTTAAGCATGACCATCTCTCCAATTTCAAATTCTATATCTTTTCTTTTAATGTCAGCGTAGCTCTTTTGTCGACTTTGGGCGGTTTTCAACCGTTGTTGAATTTGGATGATCTTCTCGGTAGTTTCTTGTATAATCTCTGGACCCGTAATCTGTCTATCCCCCACTTCACTCCAACAAATCGGAGACCTGCACTTTCTACCATAAAGTGCTTCAAACGGTGCCATCTCAATGTTTGAATGGTAGCTGTTGTTGTAGGAAAATTCTGCTAACGGTAGATGTCGATCCCAACTGTTTCCGAAATCAATAACACATGCTCGTAGCATGTCTTCAAGCATTTGTATTGTCCTTTCGCTCTGCCCATCAGTTTGTGGATGATAGGCAGTACTCATGTCTAGACGAGTTTCTAATGCTTGTTGTAATGTCTGCCAGAATCTTGAAATAAATCTGCCATCCCTATCAGAGATAATAGAGATTGGTATTCCATGTCTGGAGACGACTTCCTTCAAATACAGTCGTGCTAACTTCTCCATCTTGTCATCTTCTCTTATTGGCAGGAAGTGTGCTGATTTGGTGAGACGATCAACTATTACCCAAATAGTATCAAAACCACTTGCAGTCCTTGGCAATTTAGTGATGAAATCCATGGTAATGTTTTCCCATTTCCATTCCGGGATTTTGGATTGTTGAAGTAGACCTGATGGTTTCTGATGCTCAGCTTTGACCTTAGAACACGTCAAACATTCTCCTACGTATTTAGCAACATCAGCTTTCATACCCGGCCACCAAAAATGTTTCTTGAGATCCTTGTACATCTTCCCCGTTCCAGGATGTATTGAGTATCTGGTTTTATGAGCTTCTCTAAGTACCATTTCTCTCATATCTCCAAATTTTGGTACCCAAATCCTTTCAGCCCTATACCGGGTTCCGTCTTCCCGAATATTAAGATGCTTCTCCGATCCTTTGGGTATTTCATCCTTTAAATTTCCCTCTTTTAAAACTCCTTGTTGCGCCTCCTTTATTTGAGTAGTAATGTTATTATGAATCATTATATTCATAGATTTTACTCGAATGGGTTCTCTGTCCTTCCTGCTCAAGGCATCGGCTACCACATTTGCCTTCCCCGGGTGGTAACGAATCTCAAAGTCGTAATCATTCAATAATTCAATCCACCTACGCTGCCTCATATTCAGTTGTTTCTGATTAAATATGTGTTGAAGACTTTTGTGGTCGGTATATATAATACTTTTGACCCCATATAAGTAGTGCCTCCAAGTCTTTAATGCAAAAACAACCGCGCCTAATTCCAAATCATGCGTCGTATAATTTTGTTCGTGAATCTTCAATTGTCTAGACGCATAAGCAATCACCTTCGTTCGTTGCATTAATACACAACCGAGACCTTGCTTTGATGCATCACAATAAATCACAAAATCATCATTCCCTTCAGGCAATGACAATATAGGTGCCGTAGTTAGCTTTTTCTTCAATAACTGAAACGCTTTCTCTTGTTCATCATTCCATTCAAATTTCTTCCCTTTATGCGTTAATGCAGTCAAGGGTTTTGCTATTCTGGAAAAGTCTTGGATGAACCTTCTGTAGTAACCAGCTAGTCCTAAAAACTGGCGTATGTGTTTCGGAGTTTTCGGGGTTTCCCACTTTTCAACAGTTTCTATCTTTGCCGGATCCACCTTAATACCTTCTTTGTTCACTATGTGACCGAGGAATTGAACTTCTTCCAACCAAAATGCACACTTTGAAAACTTAGCGTACAATTCTTCCTTCCTCAATACTTCTAACACCTTTCTCAAATGTTCACCGTGTTCTTGGTCATTCTTTGAGTAAATAAGTATGTCATCAATGAAAACAATGACAAACTTGTCAAGGTATGGTCCACACACTCGGTTCATAAGGTCCATGAACACAGCTGGTGCATTAGTTAAACCAAACGGCATGACCATAAACTCGTAATGACCGTAACGTGTTCTGAAAGCAGTCTTTGGAATATCATCTTCTTTCACCCGCATTTGATGATACCCGGAACGTAAGTCAATCTTTGAATAAACAGACGAGCCTTGTAGTTGATCAAATAAGTCGTCGATTCTCGGTAGTGGGTAGCGGTTCTTGATGGTAAGTTTGTTCAACTCTCGGTAGTCGATACACAACCTGAATGTACCATCTTTCTTCTTGACAAACAAAACAGGAGCTCCCCACGGTGATGTGCTTGGTCGAATGAAACCACGCTCTAAAAGTTCTTGTAATTGGCTTTGTAGTTCTTTCATCTCGCTGGGTGCGAGTCTGTAAGGAGCACGGGCTATTGGTGCAGCTCCTGGTACAAGATCTATTTGAAATTCAACGGATCGATGTGGGGGTAATCCCGGTAATTCTTTCGGAAATACATCAGGAAATTCTTTTGCGACGGGAACATCATTGATGCTCTTTTCTTCAGTTTGTACTTTCTCGACGTGTGCTAGAACAGCATAGCAACCTTTTCTTATTAGTTTTTTGTGCCTTCAAATTACTAATAAGATGTAGCTTCGTGTTGCCCTTTTCTCCGTACACCATTAAGGGTTTTCCTTTTTCTCGTATAATGCGAATTGCATTTTTGTAACAAACGATCTCCGCTTTCACTTCTTTCAACCAGTCCATACCGATTATCACATCAAAACTCCCTAACTCTACTGGTATCAAATCAATCTTAAATGTTTCGCTAACCAGTTTAATTTCTCGATTCCGACATATATTATCTGCTGAAATTAATTTACCATTTGCTAATTCGAGTAAAAATTTACTATCCAAAGGCGTCAATGGACAACTTAATTTAGCACAAAAATCTCTACTCATATAGCTTCTATCCGCACCCGAATCAAATAAAACGTAAGCAGATTTATTGTCAATAAGAAACGTACCCGTAACAAGCTCCGGGTCTTCCTGTGCCTCTGCCGCATTAATATTGAAAACTCTTCCGCGGCCTTGTCCATTCGTGTTCTCCTGGTTCGGGCAATTTTTAATAATGTGGCCCGGTTTTCCACATTTATAACAAACTACATTGGCATAACTTGCTCCGACACTACTTGCTCCGCCATTACTCGTTCCGACACCATTTGTTCCTTTCGTTCTATTAACCCCTGGTCCGTAGACCTCACACTTTGCCGCGCTATGACCATTTCTTTTACACTTGTTGTAAAATTTGGTGCAGAACCCCGAGTGATACTTTTCACACCTTTGGCATAGCTGCTTCTGATTGTTGTTGTTGTTGCGGTTATTATTTTTGTTGGGATGATTGTTGTAGTTGCTGTTGTTGTTGTTGTTGTTGTTGTTGGGCCGTTTGTTGTAGTTGCGACTGATGTTGCGATTGTTGGGATAATTGTTGCGATTATTGTTGTAATTGCTGTTGTTGTTGTATTGGTGATTCTTATCACCGTTTTCCTCCCACTTTCTTTTGACTTGCTTCACATTGGCCTCTTCAGCAGTCTGTTCTTTAATTCTTTCTTCAATCTGGTTCACTAGTTTGTGAGCCATTCTACATGCCTGTTGTATAGAGGCGGGCTCGTGTGAATTTATATCTTCTTGGATTCTTTCCGGTAATCCTTTCACAAACGCGTCGATCTTCTCTTCCTCATCTTCGAATGCTCCCGGACACAATAGGCACAATTCTGTGAATCGTATTTCGTACGTGGTAATATCAAATCCTTGGGTTCGTAACCCTCTAAGTTCTGTCTTGAGCTTATTTGTAGTGACCCGAACTTTTCCATGTTTATATATATTAATTGAGATTGATATTTACATGATTAAATGTTTCCAACATGTTAAGCAATCAAACTTGTTAAGACTTGATTAATTGAAATAGGTTTCATATAGACAATTGACCACCCAAGTTGACCGGTGATTCACGAACGTTAAAACTTGTAAAAAAACTATATGATGACATATATATGGTTATATATATAGTTAACATGATATTATGATAAGTAAACATATCATTAATTATATTAACAATGAACTACATATGTAAAAACAAGACTACTAACTTAATGATTTTGAAACGAGACATATATGTAACGTTTATCGTTGTAACGACATTTAATGTATATATATCATATTAAGAGATATTCGTACATCATAATATCATGATAATATAATAATTTAAAATCTCTTTTGATATTATAAACATTGGGTTAACAACATTTAACAAGATCGTTAACCTAAAGGTTTCAAAACAACACTTACATGTAACGACTAACGATGACTTAACGACTCAGTTAAAATGTATATACATGTAGTGTTTTAATATGTATTTATACACTTTTGAAAGACTTCAATACACTTATCAAAATACTTCTACTTAACAAAAATGCTTACAATTACATTCTCGTTCAGTTTCATCAACAATTCTACTCGTATGCACCCGTATTCGTACTCGTACAATACACAGCTTTTAGATGTATGTACTATTGGTATATACACTCCAATGATCAGCTCTTAGCAGCCCATGTGAGTCACCTAACACATGTGGGAACCATCATTTGGCAACTAGCATGAAATATCTCATAAGATTACAAAAATATGAGTAATCATTCATGACTTATTTACATGAAAACAAAATTTCATATCCTTTATATCTAATCCATACACCAACGACCAAAAACACCTACAAACACTTTCATTCTTCAATTTTCTTCATCTAATTGAACTCTCTCAAGTTTTATCTTCAAGTTCTAAGTGTTCTTCATAAATTCCAAAAGTTCTAGTTTCATAAAATCAAGAATACTTTCAAGTTTGCTAGCTCACTTCCAATCTTGTAAGGTGATCATCCAACCTCAAGAAATCTTTGTTTCTTACAGTAGGTTATCATTCTAATACAAGGTAATAATCATATTCAAACTTTGGTTCAATTTCTATAACTATAACAATCTTATTTCAAGTGATGATCTTACTTGAACTTGTTTTCGTGTCATGATTTTGCTTCAAGAACTTTGAGCCATCCAAGGATCCATTGAAGCTAGATCCATTTTTCTATTTTCCAGTAGGTTCATCCAAGGAACTTAAGGTAGTAATGATGTTCATAACATCATTCGATTCATACATATAAAGCTATCTTATTCGAAGGTTTAAACTTGTAATCACTAGAACATAGTTTAGTTAATTCTAAACTTGTTCGCAAATAAAAGTTAATCCTTCTAACTTGACTTTTAAAATCAACTAAACACATGTTCTATATCTATATGATATGCTAACTTAATGATTTAAAACCTGGAAACACGAAAAACACCGTAAAACCGGATTTACGCCGTCGTAGTAACACCGCGGGCTGTTTTGGGTTAGTTAATTAAAAACTATGATAAACTTTGATTTAAAAGTTGTTATTCTTAGAAAATGATTTTTATTATGAACATGAAACTATATCCAAAAATTATGGTTAAACTCAAAGTGGAAGTATGTTTTCTAAAATGGTCATCTAGACGTCGTTCTTTCGACTGAAATGACTACCTTTACAAAAACGACTTGTAACTTATTTTTCCGACTAGAAACCTATACTTTTTTTGTTTAGATTCATAAAATAGAGTTCAATATGAAACCATAGCAATTTGATTCACTCAAAACGGATTTAAAATGAAGAAGTTATGGGTAAAACAAGATTGGATAATTTTTCTCATTTTAGCTACGTGAAAATTGGTAACAAATCTATTCCAACCATAACTTAATCAACTTGTATTATATATTATGTAATCTTGAGATACCATAGACACGTATACAATGTTTCGACCTATCATGTCGACACATCTATATATATTTCGGAACAACCATAGACACTCTATATGTGAATGTTGGAGTTAGCTATACAGGGTTGAGGTTGATTCCAAAATATATATAGTTTGAGTTGTGATCAATACTGAGATACGTATACACTGGGTCGTGGATTGATTCAAGATAATATTTATCGATTTATTTCTGTACATCTAACTGTGGACAACTAGTTGTAGGTTACTAACGAGGACAGCTGACTTAATAAACTTAAAACATCAAAATATATTAAAAGTGTTGTAAATATATTTTGAACATACTTTGATATATATGTATATATTGTTATAGGTTCGTGAATCAACCAGTGGCCAAGTCTTACTTCCCGACGAAGTAAAAATCTGTGAAAGTGAGTTATAGTCCCACTTTTAAAATCTAATATTTTTGGGATGAGAATACATGCAGGTTTTATAAATGATTTACAAAATAGACACAAGTACGTGAAACTACATTCTATGGTTGAATTATCGAAATCGAATATGCCCCTTTTTATTAAGTCTGGTAATCTAAGAATTAGGGAACAGACACCCTAATTGACGCGAATCCTAAAGATAGATCTATTGGGCCTAACAAACCCCATCCAAAGTACCGGATGCTTTAGTACTTCGAAATTTATATCATATCCGAAGGGTGTCCCGGAATGATGGGGATATTCTTATATATGCATCTTGTTATTGTCGGTTACCAGGTGTTCACCATATGAATGATTTTTATCTCTATGTATGGGATGTGTATTGAAATATGAAATCTTGTGGTCTATTGTTACGATTTGATATATATAGGTTAAACCTATAACTCACCAACATTTTTGTTGACGTTTTAAGCATGTTTATTCTCAGGTGATTATTAAGAGCTTCCGCTGTCGCATACTTAAATAAGGACAAGATTTGGAGTCCATGCTTGTATGATATTGTGTAAAAACTGCATTCAAGAAACTTATTTTGTTGTAACATATTTGTATTGTAAACCATTATGTAATGGTCGTGTGTAAACAGGATATTTTAGATTATCATTATTTGATAATCTACGTAAAGATTTTTAAACCTTTATTGATGAAATAAAGGTTATGGTTTGTTTAAAAATGAATGCAGTCTTTGAAAAACGTCTCATATAGAGGTCAAAACCTCGCAACGAAATCAATTAATATGGAACGTTTTTAATCAATAAGAACGGGACATTTCAGTTGGTATCCGAGCGTTGGTCTTAGAGAACCAGAAAATTTGCATTAGTGTGTCTTATCGAGTTTGTTAGGATGCATTAGTGAGTCTGGACTTCGACCGTGTTTTCTTTAAAAATGATTGCTTAACATTTTTGTTGGAAACTATATATTTTTAACATATGAATATTATGTGATATATTAATCTCTTAACGTGTTTGATATTATGTGATAGATGTCTACCTCTAGAACAAGTCCCATTGACTCACCTAATAATAATGAAGAGTCAAATGTAAATTGGAATGATTTGTGGACTGATTCACAAGTTCCCGAAGAGGAACCGGAAGAAGAGTCGGAACCGGAAGAAGAATCGGAACCGGAAGAAGAATCGGAACCGGATGAAGAAATAGAACCGGTGGGGGAAATAATAAAACGGTTAAGTAAAAGAAAATCCTCAACCAACCGAACAAAGTTAATTATGGTCAATGGTGTTTCCGCCAAGGAAGCAAAATATTGGGAGGATTACCAATTCTCCGATGAATCGGATTCCGACGAGAATTCCGATGATGTTATAGAAATTACCCCAACTGAATTTAAAAAGGCAAAAGAAAATAATAAGGGAAAGGGCATAAAAATAGAGAAATCTAATTCCAACCCCGATGAACTTTATATGTATCGTCAACCCCCGAAGTCCTTAAGTTGTAACAATGACCCGGGAACCTCTAAACCACCAGGTTTTTCTAAACCAATGTGGACAACGACGGCTCGTATTAGGGGAACATCATATATCCCTAGAAACTTGGCAAAACGAACCAAAACCGAAGAAGAAGAAACGAGCGAGTCGGAATAAGATAGTTGTATTCGTGTGGTGTAATATATGGAATATAGTGTTCTTATGCTTTATGATATATGTAAAAATTGCTTGTATTAATAAGTATTTTTTTTTATGAATCTAACTCTTGTCTATTTTACAGTTTAAAAACACAAAATGGATAGACAACCCAATATTTTAAGAGACCTACCCGGAGACATGATTGATGAAATCTTGTCTAGAGTCGGCCAGAATTCTTCGGCACAACTATTTAAGGCGAGATCAGTTTGTAAGACATTCGAAGAACGTTCCAAGAATGTCTTGGTTTATAAGAGACTTTCGTTTGAAAGATGGGGGATATCACATTGGGAAACCCATAAGTTACGATGTGTTTACTTTGACGCATATATTGCGGGGAACCCAAATGCTATTTTACGCAACGGGTTAAGAAATTATTTTGACTCAATATATCCGAATATTGGACTTCGTGATTTAGAAAAAGCGGCTAACATGCAACATAAAGAAGCATGTTATGCTTACGGATTAGTAATGTTCGCTTCTCACCAAAGTGAGAACAAGAACATCGGGCTACAACTATTAAACAAAACGTTTCCACAAGTGACGGAGTCGGTAATTGGGGTAAGAAATGAGGTTTTTAGATTATTACGGGACTGTTGGACATTACGTAACCCTCGTCCCTTTGATGACGTTACAACACGCTGTCTTATCAACGGCCATAACGGTTATGTTGCACAAGACCAAGGATGGGAAGTAGTCCTAGTAAAACCAGAATGCATGACTTGTTTCTGGACGTATGAATTACGTGTCTTTATTGCCTTTGCTGAACGACTTGTGTACTAGCTAGAATTGTCTTCACAACTATCTTGTATCAAAGTTATTGTGTGCTATATTTCATGCTTTATGTAAAATAAGCGGTATTGTAAGTTTGTAAAATATTTTATAAAAGTTTGAACGCGAAATATTATTATAATCAGTTTTTCATATAGAATTGTAGTAGTTGAATTGTATATTAGCTACTAAGTATGAACTTAACGGGTAGGTACTACCCGAATTTAAACTTATAAAACGCTAATATGAAGAAAAAGCTTTTATAAATGAGTTCATATTATGCTACGAAATACTATTAACTACTCTTAATATTCTGTATGATTAACTTGTTCCATTTAACTATTTTGAAGGAAATGGCACCGACTACTCGACACACCGTGAATATGAATGAAGAGGAATTCCGTACTTTTCTAGCTTCAAACATAGCCGCAGTACAGGCTGCGCTACATACCAACAATAACCTTGGATCTAGCAGTACAGGAAATCGTGTAGGATGCACCTACAAAGAATTCACTGCCTGCAAACCTTTGGAATTTGATGGAACCGAAGGACCGATCGGATTGAAACGGTGGACCGAGAAGATTGAATCGGTGTTTGCCATAAGTAAGTGTACTGAAGAGGACAAAGTGAAGTACGCTACGCATACCTTCACAGGTTCTGCGTTAACATGGTGGAATACCTATCTAGAGCAAGTGGGACAAGATGATGCGTACGCACTACCGTGGTCAGCATTCAAGCACTTGATGAACGAGAAGTACCGTCCCAGAACCGAGGTCAATAAGCTCAAGACAGAACTTAGAGGGTTACGAACCCAAGGATTTGATATTACCACGTACGAAAGACGATTCACAGAATTGTGCCTATTGTGTCCGGGAGCATTCGAAGATGAGGAAGAGAAGATCGACGCGTTTGTGAAAGGATTACCGGAAAGAATCCAAGAAGATATAAGTTCACACGAGCCCGCCTCCATACAACAGGCATGTAGAATGGCTCACAAACTAGTGAACCAGATTGAAGAAAGAATTAAAGAACAGACTGCTGAAGAGGCCAATGTGAAGCAAGTCAAAAGAAAGTGGGAGGAAAACGGTGATAAGAATCACCAATACAACAACAACAGCAATTACAACAATAATCGCAACAATTATCCCAACAATCGCAACATCAATCGCAACTACAACAAACGGCCCAACAACAACAACAACAACAACAACAGCAACTACAACAATCATCCCAACAACAATAATAACCGCAACAACAACAACAATCAGAAGCAACTATGCCAAAGGTGTGAAAAGAATCACTCGGGGTTCTGCACCAAATTTTGCAACAAGTGTAAAAGAAATGGTCATAGCGCGGCGAAGTGTGAGGTCTACGGACCAGGGGTTAATAGAACGAAAGGAACAAATGGTGTCGGAACGAGTAATGGCGGGGCAAGTAGTGTCGGAGCAAGTTATGCCAATGTAGTTTGTTATAAATGTGGAAAACCAGGCCACATTATTAGAAATTGCCCGAACCAGGAGAACACGAATGGACAAGGCCGTGGAAGAGTTTTCAATATTAATGCGGTAGAGGCACAGGAAGACCCGGAGCTTGTTACGGGTACGTTTCTTATTGACAATAAATCTGCTTACGTTTTATTTGATTCGGGTGCGGATAGAAGCTATATGAGTAGAGATTTTTGTGCTAAATTAAGTTGTCCATTGACGCCTTTGGATAGTAAATTTTTACTCGAATTAGCAAATGGTAAATTAATTTCAGCAGATAATATATGTCGGAATCGAGAAATTAAACTGGTTAGCGAAACATTTAAGATTGATTTGATACCAGTAGAGTTAGGGAGTTTTGATGTGATAATCGGTATGGACTGGTTGAAAGAAGTGAAAGCGGAGATCGTTTGTTACAAAAATGCAATTCGCATTATACGAGAAAAAGGAAAACCCTTAATGGTGTACGGAGAAAAGGGCAACACGAAGCTACATCTTATTAGTAATTTGAAGGCACAAAAACTAATAAGAAAAGGTTGCTATGCTGTTCTAGCACACGTCGAGAAAGTACAAACTGAAGAAAAGAGCATCAATGATGTTCCCATTGCAAAAGAATTTCCCGATGTATTTCCGAAAGAATTACCGGGATTACCCCCACATCGATCCGTTGAATTTCAAATAGATCTTGTACCAGGAGCTGCACCAATAGCTCGTGCTCCTTACAGACTCGCACCCAGCGAGATGAAAGAACTGCAAAGCCAATTACAAGAACTTTTAGAGCGTGGTTTCATTCGACCAAGCACATCACCGTGGGGAGCTCCTGTTTTGTTTGTCAAGAAGAAAGATGGTACATTCAGGTTATGTATCGACTACCGAGAGTTGAACAAACTTACCATCAAGAACCGCTACCCACTACCGAGAATCGACGACTTATTTGATCAACTACAAGGCTCGTCTGTTTATTCAAAGATTGACTTACGTTCCGGGTATCATCAAATGCGGGTGAAAGAAGATGATATTCCAAAGACTGCTTTCAGAACACGTTACGGTCATTACGAGTTTATGGTCATGCCGTTTGGTTTAACTAATGCACCAGCTGTGTTCATGGACCTTATGAACCGAGTGTGTGGACCATACCTTGACAAGTTTGTCATTGTTTTCATTGATGACATACTTATTTACTCAAAGAATGACCAAGAACACGGTGAACATTTGAGAAAGGTGTTAGAAGTATTGAGGAAGGAAGAATTGTACGCTAAGTTTTCAAAGTGTGCATTTTGGTTGGAAGAAGTTCAATTCCTCGGTCACATAGTGAACAAAGAAGGTATTAAGGTGGATCCGGCAAAGATAGAAACTGTTGAAAAGTGGGAAACCCCGAAAACTCCGAAACACATACGCCAGTTTTTAGGACTAGCTGGTTACTACAGAAGGTTCATCCAAGACTTTTCCAGAATAGCAAAACCCTTGACTGCATTAACGCATAAAGGGAAGAAATTTGAATGGAATGATGAACAAGAGAAAGCGTTTCAGTTATTGAAGAAAAAGCTAACTACGGCACCTATATTGTCATTGCCTGAAGGGAATGATGATTTTGTGATTTATTGTGACGCATCAAAGCAAGGTCTCGGTTGTGTATTAATGCAACGAACGAAGGTGATTGCTTATGCGTCTAGACAATTGAAGATTCACGAACAAAATTATACGACGCATGATTTGGAATTAGGCGCGGTTGTTTTTGCATTAAAGACTTGGAGGCACTACTTATATGGGGTCAAAAGTATTATATATACCGACCACAAAAGTCTTCAACACATATTTAATCAGAAACAACTGAATATGAGGCAGCGTAGGTGGATTGAATTATTGAATGATTACGATTTTGAGATTCGTTACCACCCGGGAAAGGCAAATGTGGTAGCCGATGCCTTGAGCAGGAAGGATAGAGAACCCATTCGAGTAAAATCTATGAATATAATGATTCATAATAACATTACTACTCAAATAAAGAAGGCGCAACAAGGAGTTTTAAAAGAGGGAAATTTAAAGGATGAAATACCCAAAGGATCGGAGAAGCATCTTAATATTCGGGAAGACGGAACCCGGTATAGGGCTGAAAGGATTTGGGTACCAAAATTTGGAGATATGAGAGAAATGGTACTTAGAGAAGCTCATAAAACCAGATACTCAATACATCCTGGAACGGGGAAGATGTACAAGGATCTCAAGAAACATTTTTGGTGGCCGGGTATGAAAGCCGATGTTGCTAAATACGTAGGAGAATGTTTGACGTGTTCTAAGGTCAAAGCTGAGCATCAGAAACCATCAGGTCTACTTCAACAACCCGAAATCCCGGAATGGAAATGGGAAAACATTACCATGGATTTCATCACTAAATTGCCAAGGACTGCAAGTGGTTTTGATACTATTTGGGTAATAGTTGATCGTCTCACCAAATCAGCACACTTCCTACCAATAAGAGAAGATGACAAGATGGAGAAGTTAGCACGACTGTATTTGAAGGAAGTCATCTCCAGACATGGAATACCAATCTCTATTATCTCTGATAGGGATGGCAGATTTATTTCAAGATTCTGGCAGACATTACAGCAAGCATTAGGAACTCGTCTAGACATGAGTACTGCCTATCATCCACAAACTGATGGGCAGAGCGAAAGGACGATACAAACGCTTGAAGACATGCTACGAGCATGTGTTATTGATTTCGGAAACAGTTGGGATCGACATCTACCGTTAGCAGAATTTTCCTACAACAACAGCTACCATTCAAGCATTGAGATGGCGCCGTTTGAAGCACTTTATGGTAGAAAGTGCAGGTCTCCGATTTGTTGGAGTGAGGTGGGGGATAGACAGATTACGGGTCCGGAGATTATACAAGAAACTACCGAGAAGATCATCCAAATTCAACAACGGTTGAAAACCGCCCAAAGTCGACAAAAGAGCTACGCTGACATTAAAAGAAAAGATATAGAATTTGAAATTGGAGAGATGGTCATGCTTAAAGTTTCACCTTGGAAAGGCGTTGTTCGATTTGGTAAACGAGGGAAATTAAATCCAAGGTATATTGGACCATTCAAGATTATTGATCGTGTCGGACCAGTAGCTTACCGACTTGAGTTACCTCAACAACTCGCGGCTGTACATAACACTTTCCACGTCTCAAATTTGAAGAAATGTTTTGCTAAAGAAGATCTCACTATTCCGTTAGATGAAATCCAAATCAACGAAAAACTCCAATTCATCGAAGAACCCGTCGAAATAATGGATCGTGAGGTTAAAAGACTTAAGCAAAACAAGATACCAATTGTTAAGGTTCGATGGAATGCTCGTAGAGGACCTGAGTTCACCTGGGAGCGTGAAGATCAGATGAAGAAGAAATACCCGCATCTATTTCCAGAAGATTCGTCAACACCTTCAACAGCTTAAAATTTCGGGACGAAATTTATTTAACGGGTAGGTACTGTAGTGACCCGAACTTTTCCATGTTTATATATATTAATTGAGATTGATATTTACATGATTAAATGTTTCCAACATGTTAAGCAATCAAACTTGTTAAGACTTGATTAATTGAAATAGGTTTCATATAGACAATTGACCACCCAAGTTGACCGGTGATTCACGAACGTTAAAACTTGTAAAAAAACTATATGATGACATATATATGGTTATATATATAGTTAACATGATATTATGATAAGTAAACATATCATTAATTATATTAACAATGAACTACATATGTAAAAACAAGACTACTAACTTAATGATTTTGAAACGAGACATATATGTAACGTTTATCGTTGTAACGACATTTAATGTATATATATCATATTAAGAGATATTCGTACATCATAATATCATGATAATATAATAATTTAAAATCTCTTTTGATATTATAAACATTGGGTTAACAACATTTAACAAGATCGTTAACCTAAAGGTTTCAAAACAACACTTACATGTAACGACTAACGATGACTTAACGACTCAGTTAAAATGTATATACATGTAGTGTTTTAATATGTATTTATACACTTTTGAAAGACTTCAATACACTTATCAAAATACTTCTACTTAACAAAAATGCTTACAATTACATTCTCGTTCAGTTTCATCAACAATTCTACTCGTATGCACCCGTATTCGTACTCGTACAATACACAGCTTTTAGATGTATGTACTATTGGTATATACACTCCAATGATCAGCTCTTAGCAGCCCATGTGAGTCACCTAACACATGTGGGAACCATCATTTGGCAACTAGCATGAAATATCTCATAAGATTACAAAAATATGAGTAATCATTCATGACTTATTTACATGAAAACAAAATTTCATATCCTTTATATCTAATCCATACACCAACGACCAAAAACACCTACAAACACTTTCATTCTTCAATTTTCTTCATCTAATTGAACTCTCTCAAGTTTTATCTTCAAGTTCTAAGTGTTCTTCATAAATTCCAAAAGTTCTAGTTTCATAAAATCAAGAATACTTTCAAGTTTGCTAGCTCACTTCCAATCTTGTAAGGTGATCATCCAACCTCAAGAAATCTTTGTTTCTTACAGTAGGTTATCATTCTAATACAAGGTAATAATCATATTCAAACTTTGGTTCAATTTCTATAACTATAACAATCTTATTTCAAGTGATGATCTTACTTGAACTTGTTTTCGTGTCATGATTTTGCTTCAAGAACTTTGAGCCATCCAAGGATCCATTGAAGCTAGATCCATTTTTCTATTTTCCAGTAGGTTCATCCAAGGAACTTAAGGTAGTAATGATGTTCATAACATCATTCGATTCATACATATAAAGCTATCTTATTCGAAGGTTTAAACTTGTAATCACTAGAACATAGTTTAGTTAATTCTAAACTTGTTCGCAAATAAAAGTTAATCCTTCTAACTTGACTTTTAAAATCAACTAAACACATGTTCTATATCTATATGATATGCTAACTTAATGATTTAAAACCTGGAAACACGAAAAACACCGTAAAACCGGATTTACGCCGTCGTAGTAACACCGCGGGCTGTTTTGGGTTAGTTAATTAAAAACTATGATAAACTTTGATTTAAAAGTTGTTATTCTTAGAAAATGATTTTTATTATGAACATGAAACTATATCCAAAAATTATGGTTAAACTCAAAGTGGAAGTATGTTTTCTAAAATGGTCATCTAGACGTCGTTCTTTCGACTGAAATGACTACCTTTACAAAAACGACTTGTAACTTATTTTTCCGACTAGAAACCTATACTTTTTTTGTTTAGATTCATAAAATAGAGTTCAATATGAAACCATAGCAATTTGATTCACTCAAAACGGATTTAAAATGAAGAAGTTATGGGTAAAACAAGATTGGATAATTTTTCTCATTTTAGCTACGTGAAAATTGGTAACAAATCTATTCCAACCATAACTTAATCAACTTGTATTATATATTATGTAATCTTGAGATACCATAGACACGTATACAATGTTTCGACCTATCATGTCGACACATCTATATATATTTCGGAACAACCATAGACACTCTATATGTGAATGTTGGAGTTAGCTATACAGGGTTGAGGTTGATTCCAAAATATATATAGTTTGAGTTGTGATCAATACTGAGATACGTATACACTGGGTCGTGGATTGATTCAAGATAATATTTATCGATTTATTTCTGTACATCTAACTGTGGACAACTAGTTGTAGGTTACTAACGAGGACAGCTGACTTAATAAACTTAAAACATCAAAATATATTAAAAGTGTTGTAAATATATTTTGAACATACTTTGATATATATGTATATATTGTTATAGGTTCGTGAATCAACCAGTGGCCAAGTCTTACTTCCCGACGAAGTAAAAATCTGTGAAAGTGAGTTATAGTCCCACTTTTAAAATCTAATATTTTTGGGATGAGAATACATGCAGGTTTTATAAATGATTTACAAAATAGACACAAGTACGTGAAACTACATTCTATGGTTGAATTATCGAAATCGAATATGCCCCTTTTTATTAAGTCTGGTAATCTAAGAATTAGGGAACAGACACCCTAATTGACGCGAATCCTAAAGATAGATCTATTGGGCCTAACAAACCCCATCCAAAGTACCGGATGCTTTAGTACTTCGAAATTTATATCATATCCGAAGGGTGTCCCGGAATGATGGGGATATTCTTATATATGCATCTTGTTATTGTCGGTTACCAGGTGTTCACCATATGAATGATTTTTATCTCTATGTATGGGATGTGTATTGAAATATGAAATCTTGTGGTCTATTGTTACGATTTGATATATATAGGTTAAACCTATAACTCACCAACATTTTTGTTGACGTTTTAAGCATGTTTATTCTCAGGTGATTATTAAGAGCTTCCGCTGTCGCATACTTAAATAAGGACAAGATTTGGAGTCCATGCTTGTATGATATTGTGTAAAAACTGCATTCAAGAAACTTATTTTGTTGTAACATATTTGTATTGTAAACCATTATGTAATGGTCGTGTGTAAACAGGATATTTTAGATTATCATTATTTGATAATCTACGTAAAGATTTTTAAACCTTTATTGATGAAATAAAGGTTATGGTTTGTTTAAAAATGAATGCAGTCTTTGAAAAACGTCTCATATAGAGGTCAAAACCTCGCAACGAAATCAATTAATATGGAACGTTATATATCAAATCGTAACAATAGACCACAAGATTTCATATTTCAATACACATCCCATACATAGAGATAAAAATCATTCATATGGTGAACACCTGGTAACCGACAATAACAAGATGCATATATAAGAATATCCCCATCATTCCGGGACACCCTTCGGATATGATATAAATTTCGAAGTACTAAAGCATCCGGTACTTTGGATGGGGTTTGTTAGGCCCAATAGATCTATCTTTAGGATTCGCGTCAATTAGGGTGTCTGTTCCCTAATTCTTAGATTACCAGACTTAATAAAAAGGGGCATATTCGATTTCGATAATTCAACCATAGAATGTAGTTTCACGTACTTGTGTCTATTTTGTAAATCATTTATAAAACCTGCATGTATTCTCATCCCAAAAATATTAGATTTTAAAAGTGGGACTATAACTCACCAACATTTTTGTTGACGTTTTAAGCATGTTTATTCTCAGGTGATTATTAAGAGCTTCCGCTGTCGCATACTTAAATAAGGACAAGATTTGGAGTCCATGCTTGTATGATATTGTGTAAAAACTGCATTCAAGAAACTTATTTTGTTGTAACATATTTGTATTGTAAACCATTATGTAATGGTCGTGTGTAAACAGGATATTTTAGATTATCATTATTTGATAATCTACGTAAAGATTTTTAAACCTTTATTGATGAAATAAAGGTTATGGTTTGTTTAAAAATGAATGCAGTCTTTGAAAAACGTCTCATATAGAGGTCAAAACCTCGCAACGAAATCAATTAATATGGAACGTTTTTAATCAATAAGAACGGGACATTTCATTATTGACCTCGGTTCTGGGATGGTACTTCTCGTTCATCAAGTGCTTGAATGCTGACCACGGTAGTGCGTACGCATCATCTTGTCCCACTTGCTCTAGATAG
Source organism: Rutidosis leptorrhynchoides (assembly GCF_046630445.1). Taxonomy (NCBI): domain Eukaryota; kingdom Viridiplantae; phylum Streptophyta; class Magnoliopsida; order Asterales; family Asteraceae; genus Rutidosis; species Rutidosis leptorrhynchoides. The sequence goes on from NC_092334.1 coordinate 664,210,064, forward strand.
GTATTCCACCATGTTAACGCAGAACCTGTGAAGGTATGCGTAGCGTACTTCACTTTGTCCTCTTCAGTACACTTACTTATGGCAAACACCGATTCGACCTTCTCGGTCCACCGTTTCAATCCGATCGGTCCTTCGGTTCCATCAAATTCCAAAGGTTTGCAGGCAGTGAATTCTTTGTAGGTGCATCCTACACGATTTCCTGTACTGCTAGATCCAAGGTTATTGTTGGTATGTAGCGCAGCCTGTACTGCGGCTATGTTTGAAGCTAGAAAAGTACGGAATTCCTCTTCATTCATATTCACGGTGTGTCGAGTAGTCGGTGCCATTTCCTTCAAAATAATCAAATGGAACAAGTTAATCATACAGAATATTAAGAGTAGTTAATAGTATTTCGTAGCATAATATGAACTCATTTATAAAAGCTTTTTCTTCATATTAGCGTTTTATAAGTTTAAATTCGGGTAGTACCTACCCGTTAAGTTCATACTTAGTAGCTAATATACAATTCAACTACTACAATTCTATATGAAAAACTGATTATAATAATATTTCGCGTTCAAACTCTTACACAATATTTTACAAACTTACAATACCGCTTATTTTACATATAGCATGAAATATAGCACACAATAAATTTGATACAATATGGTTGTGAAGATAATTCTAGCTAGTACACAAGTCGTTCAGCAAAGGCAATAAAGACACGTAATTCATACGTCCAGAAACAAGTCATGCATTCTGGTTTTACTAGGATTACTTCCCATCCTTGGTCTTGTGGAACATAACCGTTATGGCCGTTGATAAGACAGCGTGTTGTAACGTCGTCAAATGGACGAGGGTTACGTAATGTCCAACAGTCCCGTCACAATCTAAAAACCTCATTTCTTACCCCAATTACCGACTCCGTCACTTGTAGGAACGTTTTGTTTAATAGTTGTAGCCCGATGTTCTTGTTCTCACTTTGGTGAGAAGCGAACATTACTAATCCGTAAGCATAACATGCTTCTTTATGTTGCATGTTAGCCGCTTTTTCTAAATCACGAAGTCCAATATTCGGATATATTGAGTCAAAATAATTTCTTAACCCTTTGCGTAAAATAGCATTTGGGTTCCCCGCAATATATGCGTCAAAGTAAACACATCGTAACTTATAGATTTCCCAATGTGATATCCCCCATCTTTCGAACGAAAGTCTCTTATAAACCAAGACATTCTTGGAACGTTCTTCGAATGTCTTACAAACTGATCTCGCCTTAAATAGTTGTGCCGAGGAATTCTGACCGACTCTAGACAAGATTTCATCAATCATGTCTCCGGGTAGGTCTCTTAAAATATTGGGTTGTCTATCCATTTTGTGTTTTTAAACTGTAAAATAAACAAGAGTTAGATTCATAAAAAAAAATACTTATTAATACAAGCAATTTTTACATATATCATAAAGCATAAGAACACTATATTACATATATTACACCACACGAATACAACTATCTTATTCCGACTCGCTCGTTTCTTCTTCTTCGGTTTTGGTTCGTTTTGCCAAGTTTCTAGGGATATATGATGTTCCCCTAATACGAGCCGTCGTTGTCCACATTGGTTTAGAAAAACCTGGTGGTTTAGAGGTTCCCGGGTCATTGTTACAACTTAAGGACTTCGGGGGTTGACGATACATATAAAGTTCATCGGGGTTGGAATTAGATTTCTCTATTTTTATGCCCTTTCCCTTATTATTTTCTTTTGCCTTTTTAAATTCAGTTGGGGTAATTTCTATAACATCATCGGAATTCTCGTCGGAATCCGATTCATCGGAGAATTGGAAATCCTCCCAATATTTTGCTTCCTTGGCGGAAACACCATTGACCATAATTAACCTTGGTCGGTTGGTTGAGGATTTTCTTTTACTTAACCGTTTTATTATTTCCCCCACCGGTTCTATTTCTTCATCCGGTTCCGATTCTTCTTCCGGTTCCGATTCTTCTTCCGGTTCCGACTCTTCTTCCGGTTCCTCTTCGGGAACTTGTGAATCAGTCCACGAATCATTCCAATTTACATTTGACTCTTCATTATTATTAGATGAGTCAATGGGACTTGTTCTAGAGGTAGACATCTATCACATAATATCAAACGCGTTAAGAGATTAATATATCACATAATATTCACATGTTAAAAATATATAGTTTCCAACAAAATTTGTTAAGCAATCATTTTTCAAGTAAATACGGTCAAAGTCCAGACTCACTAATGCATCCTAACAAACTCGATAAGATACACTAATGCAAAATTCTGGTTCTCTAAGACCAACGCTCGGATACCAACTGAAATGTCCCGTTCTTATTGATTAAAAACGTTCCATATTAATTGATTTCGTTGCGAGGTTTTGACCTCTATATGAGACGTTTTTCAAAGACTGCATTCCTTTTTAAAACAAACCATAACCTTTATTTCATAAATAAAGGTTTAAAAAGCTTTACGTAGATTATCAAATAATGATAATCTAAAATATCCTGTTTACACACGACCATTACATAATGGTTTACAATACAAATATGTTACATCGAAATCAGTTTCTTGAATGCAGTTTTTACACAATATCATACAAACATGGACTCCAAATCTTGTCCTTATTTTAGTATGCAACAGCGGAAGCTCTTAATATTCACCTGAGAATAAACATGCTTTAAACGTCAACAAAAATGTTGGTGAGTTATAGGTTTAACCTATATATATCAAATCGTAACAATAGACCACAAGATTTCATATTTCAATACACATCCCATACATAGAGATAAAAATCATTCATATGGTGAACACCTGGTAACCGACAATAACAAGATGCATATATAAGAATATCCCCATCATTCCGGGACACCCTTCGGATATGATATAAATTTCGAAGTACTAAAGCATCCGGTACTTTGGATGGGGTTTGTTAGGCCCAATAGATCTATCTTTAGGATTCGCGTCAATTAGGGTGTCTGTTCCCTAATTCTTAGATTACCAGACTTAATAAAAAGGGGCATATTCGATTTCGATAATTCAACCATAGAATGTAGTTTCACGTACTTGTGTCTATTTTGTAAATCATTTATAAAACCTGCATGTATTCTCATCCCAAAAATATTAGATTTTAAAAGTGGGACTATAACTCACTTTCACAGATTTTTACTTCGTCGGGAAGTAAGACTTGGCCACTGGTTGATTCACGAACCTATAACAATATATACATATATATCAAAGTATGTTCAAAATATATTTACAACACTTTTAATATATTTTGATGTTTTAAGTTTATTAAGTCAGCTGTCCTCGTTAGTAACCTATAACTAGTTGTCCACAGTTAGATATACAGAAATAAATAGATAAATATTATCTTGAATCAATCCACGACCCAGTGTATACGTATCTCAGTATTGATCACAACTCAAACTATACATATTTTGGAATCAACCTCAACCCTGTATAGCTAACTCCAACATTCACATATAGAGTGTCTATGGTTGTTCCGAAATATATATAGATGTGTCGACATGATAGGTCGAAACATTGTATACGTGTCTATGGTATCTCAAGATTACATAATATACAATACAAGTTGATTAAGTTATGGTTGGAATATATTTGTTACCAATTTTCACGTAGCTAAAATGAGAAAAGTTATCCAATCTTGTTTTACCCATAACTTCTTCATTTTAAATCCGTTTTGAGTGAATCAAATTGCTATGGTTTCATATTGAACTCTATTTTATGAATCTAAACAGAAAAAGTATAGGTTTATAGTCGGAAAAATAAGTTACAAGTCGTTTTTGTAAAGGTAGTCATTTCAGTCGAAAGAACGACGTCTAGATGACCATTTTAGAAAACATACTTCCACTTTGAGTTTAACCATAATTTTTGGATATAGTTTCATGTTCATAATAAAAATCATTTTCTCAGAATAACAACTTTTAAATCAAAGTTTATCATAGTTTTTAATTAACTAACCCAAAACAGCCCGCGGTGTTACTACGACGGCGTAAATCCGGTTTTACGGTGTTTTTCGTGTTTCCAGGTTTTAAATCATTAAGTTAGCATATCATATAGATATAGAACATGTGTTTAGTTGATTTTAAAAGTCAAGTTAGAAGGATTAACTTTTGTTTGCGAACAAGTTTAGAATTAACTAAACTATGTTCTAGTGATTACAAGTTTAAACCTTCGAATAAGATAGCTTTATATGTATGAATCAAATGATGTTATGAACATCATTACTACCTTAAGTTCCTTGGATAAACCTACTGGAAAAGAGAAAAATGGATCTAGCTTCAACGGATCCTTGGATGGCTCGAAGTTCTTGAAGCAGAATCATGACACGAAAACAAGTTCAAGTAAGATCATCACTTGAAATAAGATTGTTATAGTTATAGAAATTGAACCAAAGTTTGAATATGATTATTACCTTGTATTAGAATGATAACCTACTGTAAGAAACAAAGATTTCTTGAGGTTGGATGATCACCTTACAAGATTGGAAGTGAGCTAGCAAACTTGAAAGTATTCTTGATTTTATGAAACTAGAACTTTTAGAATTTATGAAGAACACTTAGAACTTGAAGATAGAACTTGAGAGAGATCAATTAGATGAAGAAAATTGAAGAATGAAAGTGTTTGTAGGTGTTTTTGGTCGTTGGTGTATGGATTAGATATAAAGGATATGTTATTTTGTTTTCATGTAAATAAGTCATGAATGATTACTCATATTTTTGTAATTTTATGAGATATTTCATGCTAGTTGCCAAATGATGGTTCCCACATGTGTTAGGTGACTCACATGGGCTGCTAAGAGCTGATCATTGGAGTGTATATACCAATAGTACATACATCTAAAAGCTGTGTATTGTACGAGTACGAATACGGGTGCATACGAGTAGAATTGTTGATGAAACTGAACGAGGATCTAATTGTAAGCATTTTTGTTAAGTAGAAGTATTTTGATAAGTGTATTGAAGTCTTTCAAAAGTGTATAAATACATATTAAAACACTACATGTATATACATTTTAACTGAGTCGTTAAGTCATCGTTAGTCGTTACATGTAAATGTTGTTTTAAAACCTTTAGGTTAACGATCTTGTTAAATGTTGTTAACCCAATGTTTATAATATCAAATGAGATTTTAAATTGTTATATTATCATGATATTATCATGTATGAATATCTCTTAATATGATATATATATACATTAAATGTCTTTACAACGATAATCGTTACATATATGTCTCGTTTAAAAATCATTAAGTTAGTAGTCTTGTTTTTACATATGTAGTTCATTGTTAATATACTTAATGATATGTTTATTTATCATAGTATCATGTTAACTATATATATATCCATTTATATGTCATCATATAGTTTTTACAAGTTTTAACGTTCGTGAATCACCGGTCAACTTGGGTGGTCAATTGTCTATATGAAACATATTTCAATTAATCAAGTCTTAACAAGTTTGATTGCTTAACATGTTGGAAACATTTAATCATGTAAATATCAATCTCAATTAATATATATAAGCATGGAAAAGTTCGGGTCACTACATAATGTGCGTTGCTTGGAAAATTATTCATTCAAATAAAGAAGCTTCCTCAAGAAGGAGTTTCTACATTTTCAAATCAACTACTACGGGTGTTCTAAGGGAGAGAGTTCAAGAATTTAAATAAATCCATAGAGCTCCAGTTCACAAAGATGATCAACCACAACGCACATCAAGAGAGAGAGAGAGAGAGAGAGAGTGTGTGTGTGTGTTAAGTCTCATATAATTAGTCAAAATGATGTACGTGTTAAGGTTGATTAGCTCTTGTAAGTGTGGATACATGGAGGTATAAATACCTTCACCACCATTTAGGACATTAAGCCTTCCACAAAATTACTCCCTCACACACATATACACACACACACTCATCAATTCTCTCTCAATTTCCAAACACATTGTAACTAATTTTGGCACTTTGTGATGTATTCATCATATTCATTACAGTAGTAAATAACAGAATCATTATCATCTTTATCACTCTTACACATATATACATATGATATACACACATACAAGTAAATCAAACATGAATTCATCAATTATATGATTAACAGAAAACCACATGACTCTTATGTCAATTAACGTCCACTAATATTATAAACTACGTACGATCAACTATATAAATATATATGTATATGTATATGTGACATATGAGTATTAACTTAACAGGATTTCAGCAATAGAAATTCGACTAATAGCGTCCATGACACATCGATTCATAATCGTAGATACAGATCATTGTTGACTGATCCAAAACAAATTAAAGCCCTTATTTTTGGGATAAAATAGGAAGAAATGATACATCTTTAATTAAAAATCTTACTAGTAGGCACCAATAATAATTGAAAATTAGAGAAGAGTAACTGGATGAAGCTATTATAGAGTTTGAGAAGACAAATTAAAACCCTAATTTTTTAATTAAAATAAGGAAGAAGGATACAGTTACCAATCGGGTGAGAAGTCATGTTGTTGGAGGCAGCGGCGCTGCTTGCACCAATGGCGATGATGGTGATTAATCCAGATGAAGGATGTGACGACCCGGAAATTTTTGACCAAATTTAAACTTAATCTTTATATAGTTTCGACATGATAATCAAAGTCTATTAAACCGAGTCTCAAAATCTTTGAACTGTTTCATGAAATCATTTGACCTTCGACCAGTTCCGACGATTCACAAACAATTAATTGTAACTTGATATGTGTGTGTGTGTATATATATATATATATATATATATATATATATATATATATATATATATATATATATATATATATATATATATATATATATATATATATATATATATATATATATATATATATATATAATAATAATAATTGGAAACCTAAATTTAAATATTGTATGTTGTTATTACAAAATTTTATTTATGTAAAGTAAAATAAAAATATGATATTATAATGATTATTATTTAAAAAGTATCTATACGTATAAATAAAGTATATAGAATATGTATTTTGTGGTTTCGAAGTTATTTAGTAAACGACGGTAACGTTTAATTGTCATTGGATTGATAGTTAATGAGTTAAAAAAAATGGTACTTATGTAATTTTAAAATAAACGGTGACTCGAAACTGAGTTCTATAAATTATAGGCTTATTAAAAATGTATTTAGGAACTATTTGTTAAGTTTTAACACTTTTTATATTTTACCCAGAAATGAGAGGGACAATTGATGTAAATTTTATTTAATAAATTAAGGATCGAATTTTATACCATAATGACCAAAATAAATAAATGGACATAATTTAAAATTTTGGGATTTTTAGGAACACTTTTATATTTTAACTATTTAGCAATGGACCCGATATAGTACCCGTATAAATTGTCGGCAATGTATTACTTAAATTCACCCGTGATGAGTTGAATTATCATTTAGTAATACTGTGTTTGTTTGTTTTACTTTAACCCTACCATCTATATATAATATGGATATACTTATGCAAGAGAACAAAAATATATATATATCACCATTCCACCCACTGCTTGATATGGAAGACCCACAAATTTATATCTCTGCTACTTCTCTTGACTTCTACCCTCATTCCAAATGTTTAGGCTGCTAATATTTAACCCACATTCTTTTTCTCCTTTCTCAATTTTATATAAGTAATTCACTAAATTTGTACTGTGTTTGGTTTGACTTCCTTGCAAGTTATATTACAAAGTATTATATATTATATATATACAATACATTACATTACATGTGCATATGAAAAACTAACATAAACCACTTTTTCCGCCTTCACGACACCCTTTTATATCTCATGTTTTAATCCGCCTCCAAGAACTCATCAACCACCATTAATCACCACGGTCACCAACCGTTAATAATGTTTCTGTCTCAGCCATCGTCACCACCAACTAGTCACTCTTAATTTATTTCAAATCATAGAGAACCACCACCACCAAATAAACCAACTGCACCAAGAACCATAATGTTACTGTTGTGGCAACTACTTCCTGCTACTACACTGTTTCCCTTTCTGTTTTCAGCTCGAACCAGAATCACAACCCAACCACCATATCACCACCCACAGCCACTATACGTTTCTGTTTCTAGTCGAGCAACAACAACAACCCTTTATTCTTTTAAAACTGCTCGTGCCAGCTGTCAACTTATGGCCACTGCATTCGTGAGGTGGCTGCTGCAGTTATGACCTGTTACAGCAGCTAGTGAGCCACCAAGGACACCCAAGAGGTTCAACTACTGCTACGCTATATTTTTTTCTGTTTCGTGTTACAGTCGTTACCACCACTACAAACCATCATCAAACAAGAACTCAATTCGCGTATATTTTTTTTTCCTTGTTGTTTGAACAACATAAAACTCAAAATACAATAAGCATAACACTCATATAAGTTCAAATTACAGATTCATAACATGAGTTTTATACATGTAATTTTCTCTACACTGGATTGGATATATATAAAGATTTAGAGATAACTATAAAACCCATCACCTTATCTGTTTCTGTCCAAGAAAAACAGCCACAATAGTTGCTAAATTACTGCTGTATTCACTATCAATAATCACCACTACTTCACCACCTCCATAAACCATTGAGCCATCTTGCTACCTTCTATTATTCGTTCTATTTCCTGAACAAATCATCAAAACAGAATCCATTAACAACTATTGGGACAGGCTGCCATCAACAAACCAACTTCTACACCTACTCATTTCTGTTCCTATGATATTTTAGATCAGACCCACACAAATTCGAATATATCGAACAAATTCATTATTTTCGATTACCATCAAGTACCCAAATCAAAACCCACCAAGAATACCATTTATTACTGTTCACGATTGATACATTAAGAAGTACAGAGTAAATATATAAAGAGATGAAGAAATTAAGAGAATTTAATGAACCAATTACCAATTACACCAATTAAGGAACCGATTACTTGATCGATTGATGATGTTGAACGAGAATGATGACAAATCGATGACCTGCTACTCATCGATGGTTGCTACTTGATTGATATGTGATGATGAAGATGATTGTTAATCGATTATACGATAATGATTATGATACGATGAGGATTGATAATGATTACCTGCTATTCGTAATGATTTTTGCTTGGTCGATTGTTCGATGAATCGAAGAACCCTAAACCGTGATATGTGTCCTGCATCTTACCTCTGTTAACCTCAATCTATTTTGGGGAACCACCAACAACACGCCTAGTTTCTTTATTTAGGTATAATCAGTATTATTATTTTTATTATTATTAATATAATTATAATTATAATTATTATTATCAATATTATTATTAATCTTATTATATTAATCTAATTAAAATTATTATTATTATAATAATAATAATTATTATTATTATTATTATTATTATTATTATTATTATTATTATTATTATTAATATTGACTTTATTATTATCATTATGAGAACAAGATTATAAATACAAATGTTATTATGAAAATGATTAAGTTACAATTTAAAATGAATAATTATTAATATTACTATTAACATTATTTTAGTATTATTATAATTATTATTTTAACAAACAAATGATATTTTTATAGAATATATTTATTATATATATCATATTAAATATTATTATTTTTAAAACTAAAATATTATTATTATTTAAGTTACAAATAATATAAATATATTCTTACATAATCATATATATGAATTTTAATACATTATATATATTTTAATTAAAACACTTTAATATAAATCTAAAATATAAATAATAAATATTTATTTGAAATATATAAATAGATATAATTAATTTATTTATTAAATAAATATTAATATATATAAACTTGTTTAAATATTATTATATGTATTAATATATATAAATGATATAGGTTCGTGAATCCGAGGCCAACCCTGCACTTGTTCAGTGCCGTCATATGTATTTTTACTACAAAATACAGTATTGTGAGTTTCATTACTCTCTTTTTATATATATTTTTGGGACTGAGAATACATGCGCTGATTTTACTATTGTTTTACGAAATAGACACAAGTGATCAAAAACTACATTCTATGGCTGGATTATGAATATTGAATATCACCCCCTTTTTAGCTTGGTAACCTAATAATTAGGAAATGGGTATGGCCCCTAATTGACGCGAATCATAAAGATAGATCTATGGACCTCGATAAGTCCCATCCGGGGTACGGATGCTTTAGTACTTCGAGATTATTATTATTATACAGACGAGAAGTTCTGTTTGGGGATATTCTATGCATTAAAGTTAAGTCGGTTATCAAGCGTTCACCATATGAATGATTTTTAATTCGCGGGTTACGCGTGTTATTTTGTACTCGGGTTACGTGTACAATTAAATATATGAAATCTTGTGGTCTATTAAAATGATGGAAATGAATGTTTATGTTAAACTAATGAACTCACCAACCTTTTGGTTGACACTTTAAAGCATGTTTATTCTCAGGTATGAAAGAAATCTTCCGCTGTATATTTGCTCATTTTAGAGATATTACTTGGAGTTATTAATGACATATTTCAAAAGACGTTGCATTCGAGTCGTTGAGTTCATCAAGAATATTATTAAGTCGTTTATAGTTGAATATATTATGAAATGTTATGCATGCCTGTCAACTTTCGATGAAAAGAAAGTTTATCTTTTAAAAACGAATGCAATGTTTGTAAAATGTATCATATAGAGGTCAAATACCTCGCGATGTAACCAAATGTAATGTATTCGTCCAGATAGATTAGGACGGGTTGTTACAAAGGAGTGATGAATGATGAACAGTTGATATGTGTGGCGGTGAGATATAATAATTGAGAAGAGAAGCAGGTGAAATTTCCAAAACATCCAACGTCTACAGTAGTTTGGCTATTTTATATATATATATATATATATATATATATATATATATATATATATATATATATATATATATATATATATATATATATATATACACACACACACACACACACATATACCCGCGCTCTCATGGGAACACTTTTTATTACATTCACAGATTCTCTCAACGAGCAATTACAATAACAAAATTCATTGTCATCGTTATTTAATCAACGCACTAGGATGGCAATAAATATGATGTTAATCAGGTGATGCCATATCCATTTAATTTTTATTCATTCCTATTCATATTCATATTCATATCAATATCTATTTAATTACAGTTCATCCACCCATATCCACTGAATCAAGCGAGTTAATAGATATTTCCACCATTTCAAATTATTAGTCTTTGCTTTGACTTTATTTCTTAACTGTGACTTTAAATAGCTTTTTTGTGTTACATAATACTTATGAAAGTTATATTAAATGAAAACATATATATAATCAATTCATTCATACAAACTTCACCAAGTATTATACAACACAAAAAGTTATTTAAGTCAAAGTTAAGAAATAGAGTCAAAGTATAACTATTAATTTGGGACAGAGTGAGTATATTATTTTCGAATATTCGATGAAAATAAAAACATAATATTAAAAAAGTCAAATATGACATGACATAATCGAAATCTATCCACAAAACCGTGCATGTTTTTTTTGAAAATAGAGCTAAATTTATTGAATTTACTACAAATCATACATTATGACAAATTAAATATGTAATTAGTGTGATCTTCATCTTATATTGTCGCTTTCTATCTATCAGGACACACCACCTAACCATCTCGTTGTTATAAACACTTTGGACAGAAAGAACACCCACGATCAACATCGTCCACCGAGTCTCATCATTTTTGATCTTCGTATAATCCAAGTGATCAAATCAACTTCATATATGACATATATCTCATATTAAACAGTAACGTTTTCATTTAATCATCTCTTATCTCTATTCTCTTAATCGAGACACTCCATTTGACCATTCAGTATCAAGAAGACTTTCTTAATCTTCAAAGTCATCGTCATTGTTGAACGACACCAAATCCATGTCCACCGAGTCTATCATTTTTGAGCTTCGTATCATCCAAGTGATCAAATCAACTTCATACATGACATATATCTCATATTAAACAGTAACACTTTCATCGAATCATCTCGTATCTATGTTCTCTTATCCAAGACACTCCATTTGACCATAATCAATATCAAGAAGACTTTCTTAGTCTTCAAAGCCATCGTCATTTTTGAAACACACCAAATCCACGTCACTCGCATCAAACCCAATAGTGCTCCTCATCAAACGGTGCACAATCACTTTGAAAAATCGTATCGATCTTACTATTAAAACACGGATCATTAACAAATTTTATATCACATATAATCTTCATGTCTTTATCCAAACGCAAGATCCAACAGTAGACGCTCATGAAAGAAAGTATTGGTCCTTTATGAGTTTAAAGTTGTGGCTAACTGATATCTTCCACCATGGTTTTAGTTGTTAATATGGAGATACCCGGTTAGTCAACTACTTTAACTTGTGAGAGGCGATTGTCTCTCGAGTTGTGACAAGCACTCGACTCGTGCATCTCTTGAGGCCGATTCGAGGGTCTTTTCTTCTGGTATCAGAGCCAAAGACCTCTCGGGGTGTGACGAACACTTGGTTCGTGCACCTCCTCTAGTCTACATAATTCTTTAAAATGAATATAGTTTTGATACCACTTGTTTAGATCTATCACCACCAAAAATCATATAACCTTGTACTCGTATTAGTCAATACTCCCGTAAGTCATAACCTTTATCTTTCTGTATCTGAAGCTCCTCCCATAAACCCCACAACTCATATGTTTATATAGACGACCCGAATATGGTCCATCAAGTTATTTTATTCTTTAATATAACCTTATTTTCTAAATCCACTAATTTAGGAAATCGAATAATTTTGTGGATTCTAATTTTTATGTGTATTTGCATTCACTTACTTACATGCCTTCCCCTATTTTACACTTATCTAAACAGAGTCATAAATAAGAAGGACAAATGCAAATTTCAATCAATTGTGTGTTTCTGGTTCAAAAATCATATTTTTATTTATACAAAAAATAAACAAGAAAGCATATGTAGACTCCACAAAATTTGGTCACGTCCTTTTCTAATTCTATAATGACTCGTTTATTTAACATTTAACATAATAATAATAATAAAACGTACATAATTAATTATTAGGTATGGTACTAGAAGAATTCCCATTTTAGTAAGTCTTCAAGTCCATTCAGTACCACTAGCATAATAATGAGATAATAATGAAATTCAATACATGACACTAACACAACACATGAAATGAAATGAAATATAATGAAATGTTACATCTATAATATGTATTCAGATTACATTTACGTATTTTTTTTCTTCTACATATTTGATACTTATAAGCATGGAATACTTGTGATCAATGTCTAACGAGTAAACTTTTCTCCGTCAGAAAGTTTTAAAGGGTACTGCAATTTGCAAGAGAAGATGAACTAGTGGGTTGTTAATTATCTTAAAAGTTCCATTTCTTCCTTGATGATATTTTGTATGATCGGTCACCGGAAGATCGTTTTTTAAGTTTGTTGATTGATCAAAGTGATCGAACAATATTGTTCACCGACAAAAAGAAATCTTACGTGTTCGCTTGGTTAATGGGCCTCAAACTATCACAATTATTTATACTCCCTACATTTTAAATTTTATTCTAAGTCATGCAATTCTCCATCCTCCATTAATATTAAATATTAGTAAAACATTATACGTACACTCATTATGTACGGAATATTGTTTATAGCAAAGTAATGTAAAGTTTCATTTCAAAAATATAACAACTGCCGTTAGAGATTAAAAACAGAAAATAAAAAATAATTAGTAATTTATGGTTCAAACTGGTTTCAAAATCTGAGAGTAATGTTTTATTATCTGTATAATCAATTAGTTACAACTAGTTATCGAACCCTCGCTTCCGCCGGGGGTTCGGTTTTCAATGTATTTTATTGCGTTTAGTAAAATTATTTTGTGGCTAACAATGATGTCGTTGAAGCGCAACTCGAGTCGCACTAAAAGGTATAACCCGTGAGAGATTTAAATGTTCGTTTAAATTAACAATATATGTGCATCTCCGCGTTTCGCTATGGAATTGTCGACTTTTAAAAATTTAACGCAAAATCAACGTGTATGAAAAGTACCCCAAATATTTAGCGTTTTTTAAAAAGCGTCCGTTTTGCGTATAGCTAGTGACATTGTGTTCCTAAAATTATTTCGAGTTTAACGATGGTGTCGGAAAAATTTAACTCGTTGCGAGCGAGAAAATATGACCCATTGAATATTTGGGTGAAGTTTATTTAAGATTTTTTATGAAAATGGTTATTTGACACTTTACCCCTCTGTTTGGGGGGTCGATTTGAATTTTTCAAAAAAGTGTGGGGGCGTTGTTGTTAAAATGAAATTTAGTTAAAATTAAAAAAAAAAAAAAGGTAAAAAGTCGAAAATGCCTCTAGTTACTATTCATAGCTTTTGTCTATTAGTTAATACTAGTTGTGGAGCCCTCGCTTCGCGCCGGGGGCTCCGTTTTGAATGCGAGTTAAAAAAAAAGTCTTGATCTATTTTGTAAAAAAGAATTTTTTCGACATCTAATATTGAAGGGTTGTTCCTTTTGTGAAAGTTGCTTCTTTTAGCGTTCGGGTTTTATTTTAAAAAAAAAAAAGTTAGTAAAGTGGAGGTTCGATTTGTATTTTAATAAAAGTTAGAGGGTTAAGTTTGTGGAATTTGGAAAAAATATACGTATAAAGTAGGGGTTCGATTTGTGTTTTAATAAAAGTTAGGGGGTTAAGTGTGTAAAAATTGAAAAAATGAATAGTACTATTCATAAGGTTTTGTCTATTAGTTGTAGTGAATAAAAGTTAGGGGGTCAAGTGTGTGGAAATTGAAAAAAAGAATAGTACTATTCATAATATTTTGTCTATTAGTTGTAGTGAATAAAAGTTAAGGGGGCAAGTGTGTGCAAATTGAAAAATGAATAGTACTATTCATAAGATTTTGTCTGTTAGTTATATTTGTAATGTAATTTCAGCTAAAGGCACTAAGTTACCTTCGGAGGCTTGAATTGGTTAGACTTGTAATTGTTAGTTAACTTCACACTTACTATTCATTTTCATACCAACTTTTTTTTTTTTAAGTCGTAAATTTTTCAGTTTCCTCCCTATATAATTTTTTTCTCAACTTTAGTCCTTAATTTGACCCTTACTTTTTTACAATTTCAGTCTTCTTATTCTCTCACATCATTTTAATTTTTTATATTAAATCCTTCTACTTTTTTATTTATTTATAGTTCTTCCATCAATCTTTTTTAAAATTTTCTAAAACTTCTTTTTTATTTCTATACACACATTATATATATATATATATATATATATATATATATATATATATATATATATATATATATATATATATATAGTGGTAGGATCAATGGGGAAGTAATCAATCGGTGGGAAGCGGAGGGAATCAATTTTTTTTTTGAAAAAACTTTGTTCACGAACATTATAGATTGGATGAAAATATGAACATTTAATAATGACACTTTGTGATAAATATTTTTATTTTAGCGGAAAAATGCTCGAAGAATTAATATCTAACAATTATCGTATTTTTCGAGCGTATTTTAAGGTTTTAGATATTAGGGTTTAGGGTTTAGATTTAGGATTTAGATTGAGTTTTTAACACAGACAGTTTAGAGTTTAGGGTTTATGGTTTAAGGTTTTGGGTTTAGGGACTAAACCCAAAACACTAAACACTAAACCCTAAACTCTAAACTCTAAACTCTAACTCGGGCTAAATTTTGACAAAAAGTACTTCACAAAACATAAGAAAAAAACGTTAATATTTTTCACGATCAATATTATCTTAAATGTTATTTTTGTCGATCGTTTTCTCGCCTAAATAATAACATTCATCACGAAGTGTCTTTTTTAAATGTTCATATTTTCGTGTAATCTTGATGCCTGAAAAAAATTTCCAAAAAACAAAATTTTTTTTTACTCCCCCCCGCTTCCTCTTGATTGGTTACTTCCCCATTGATCCTGCCCATATATATATATATATATATATATATATATATATATATATATATATATATATATATATATATATATATATATATATATATATATATATATATATATATATATATATATATATATATATATATATATATATATATATGGGCAGGTTCAAACGAGAACCACAAAAAAACGAGAACTGCGAGAACGTTTTAATTTCATACTTTTTATACATTTAAATGCAACGGTTCACATGCAAATGTTAATTAATGCTCATTTCGTTAATAAACATATATTCATTACTACAAATTACACGTTATACTGTTAATTATATAAAATGTTCACATGTTCACAAACAAGTATGCACATGTGAACGAGAAACTATATATTTGATTATATATGTAAAATTTAAGTTTTTTTCAAACTATTTCATGTTTATTCTTATTCTTCATCAACATTTATAGGTGATTCAATCTACCCATGTATGAAAATCTTTATAAATTAAAAGTTCTCGCAGATCTCGCTTTTTCTGTAGTTCTCTTTTGAACTTTATAATATATATATATATATATATATATATATATATATATATATATATATATATATATATATATATATATATATATATATATTATAATCAATAATTTAGTATAATTAAAAGAAAAAAAAAATGAAAACTACTCTAAATTTTGCCTACAAATGTAGAATTGTTTAGTATGTTGAAACGGATAAAAACCTTTTTGTAACCTTTTTGATTTTTCATTTTAAGCACTCCATTTTTTTTATATAATTATTGCTCCAAATTATGTGAAATTTCAATTTGTTTAGTTATTGAAGATTAAAATTATGTGATTTTTTATTAGTATAATTTTTGAAGAATAAATTATGCGGGTTGAGTTTGATGAAATAGATTATTGTCTTTTTGTTATGTTACACTAATTAAAAACCTGTAGTTATGTATAGCGAAAACCTATCCATCCGCAACGTATGATTTACAGACAAGTATAGACCATGCTGACGTGACATTCTATGATGGGCTAACCAACATTGAAAATTGGACCCAAGCCTTTTATGGCTGACATGTCATGCTAACGTTTGACTTATGCACACTTCCATGTGCCGGGTTACGTGTAAACCCAACCGGATAGAGTGTACCGTGACCACTTGATGAATTTGATCTTGTTGTTGAATTATAGGCGAAGACAGCATATGTCAAGCCAGGTTGCATGGACCGTCTGTAAAAGGCTTTTTCTAAGTGACTTACGTATAACAGATATAGTATTCCGTATGCGTATCATTATACTGTAACATCCCGCCTTTTTCCGTTTATTTTTCCTTTATACTATTTCAAACTCCGTTATATGTTTATAACATCTCCCGTTAATACGCGTTTCAAAATATCTTGTGTAGGTAATTTAACGCACCCGATTCAAAGTTGAGGGACTAGTTTTGCCAAGAGGCCAAAGATTTGACTAGGTTAACTAGTCAAACCTTCAACCTCATCCACTCATCATTTTCTCATTTTCTTTTCTCTTTTCTTCTCCTACTTTCACATTTTCTTTCAATTCACCACATCAAGGAATCATCATCCATTTAATTTCTAGCAAGCTTCAATTCAAACAAAATACATATTTGGAATCCTTGCAACATCCTCTTCGATTCCATACCGATTTCATCAATTTTGGGTAACTTTCTAAAATCACTAATTTTATGTGTTCTTGAGATTCTTGAGTTAAAAGGTTGTTGATTAGTGTCTATGGCTCAAGTCTAGTATGATTATGTGATTTGTATGCTTGTTCTTGTTATTTTGATGTAACTAGTTCATATTGAAAGATAACATGCTTAACCTTGAGATTTGAGTGTTTATATGTTGTTAGATGCTAAGACTTCATGTTTTAATTATGCTCCTAGTGTTACTAGCTTTATTTTGATGTAAAGTTTGATTAAGAAAACCTCCTAAACTTGATTATGAAATTTGGTGAATTTAGTTTAGGGTTTGATGAACTTGAAATGAATCTTAGATGCATTGAATGATTGCCATGTTGTTTTGTTTGCGTTTAGTTGTATTGTATGTTTGATTATCTTCAAAACGGCGTATTACACATGTGCATTAATTTCCCGAATCATAATATGGCATTTATGAACTTGGAGTAATAAATGATGAGCATTAATGGTGATTTTGATATGAGTTTGTTTGGTTTTGATTGAGTAAATGCGTTTAGTTATTCTCCTTGTCAAATTACCTTTCTAATGATATATGATATGCGTTTTAAGTGTTTTCGGTGCATGAGATGTGTTAAATTGTATTTTGGTTCGTGACTTGGACCATTTTTCTGCAAACTGCATGTTTCCCAGGTATTGCGCGCCGCGCATATACCCGCCCGCCGCGCAGAATTAGAAATCCCAGATGTTTGCCTTCGTGGTTAAGTTCTGACCAGGATTTACACTTGGGTGCGCGCCGCGCAACCCATAGCGCACCGCGCATACTGCCCAGCTCATTTTGTCTTTGTTTTTCATGTCACAAAAATGTTTCCCGCTTTACTATAACCCCGTTTACCATGAAACTTGACTATTATGCTCGTATATGACTTCTCATCATGAGAAAATTGTGGGACACCCGACCCCGTTGACTTTGACTTTGACCAAGTTTGACTTTTAGTCAAACTTAACCAAACGATTATACAATCGTTCTAACATGCTTAACTACTTGTGTCGTGCATGAAACTTGACAAATTGATCCACGTGCTATATTAATCGAGTCGTAACGAGTCATAGGACTAATTGAACATCTTTGACCCTTCGTGACTATCGTTATTGATACAACCTATTTGTTTAGGTCAAGACTAGCATTGTTTCTTGCACGTTTACTTGTCGAAGTACTTTTTGGTTCGTGCATACAAGGTGAGATCATAGTCCCACTTTTACTCTTTTAAACTTACTTTTGGGATGAGAAAACATAAACGATTCTTTTGAACTAAGTGAACACAAGAACGGGAAAACAAACATTCTACATACGAGTTTAGAACGAAAATCCTCAATCCGATTATCATTAGTTACATCAGATGGTGTAAGCGAGAACTTATGTTATATGGCCATATGGGTTGACAACCCTCATCTTTGACGGTTCGCTACCGTCTACGGATGAAATATATTTTCGGGAAACAGTGTTGTTCTAGCACTAATTTATGGGGTATTCAACGGACGGAATGTTAAGCTTTGATAATTGGGTGCTCGTGAATATTAACTTTTAGAATGTACTATGACTTTATCAATATTGCAACTCTTGTGGTTCAGCTTGCTTTTACTCATTTACTTATTTAAACCTATGATTTCACCAACGTTTTCGTTGACAGATTATCTATGTTTTTCTCAGGTCCTTGAACTTAGGTGATACATGCTTCCGCACATACTTTTTGATACTTGCATTGGATGTAGAGTATACTTGCATACGTGGAGCGTCTTTTTGGCTATTTTAAACTATGTCGCACGTGTTTCATATGAACAATAACTTTTGTTATGTACTTGTCTTGGGAATTACTTTTGTAAACATTGAAACATCCTTTATGAAATGTATGCGACATATTTTCGGTCAAACTTTGTTATAAATACTTATAACCATGTAATGGGACCATACGTAGACGACGCCGTCACTTGACGATTTGTCGGGATCGCTACAAGTGGTATCAGAGCTTTGGTTGTAGGGATTTAGAGTTCATTGGTGTCAACCCCGAGTCATAGGGTACATTGGTGAGTCTAGACTACAACCGGCATATAGACTTGACATAGGAATTACTTGACAAATTGTGCATTTATACTCTGACTCTTCTACTCATATCTGCTCTTATTCTATCTAAATCTTGCGTTATATAATTTAATTGACACGCCACCTTGACTATATGATGTAATGTCGAATGCACATATGAATTAGGGTAATATAATTCCCGGAAATTATATTACGGTGACTCATATGAACATACCGACATTATGACATAAAGAATTTAAGGCGGGTCAAGGATAATTTTCTCTCTATCTTTATCCCATATCACGGTTAGTATTATTTAGAATACTAACCAACGGTATTCTTTTGTTTTGAAGGAACAATGGCTCCTCGCCGTGTACGACGCAATGAAACTCCCGAACAAGCCTTACAACGCATGATAGCCACCGCCGTGGATGCGGCCATGGCCGGTCACTCGTCTAACAACAACAATAACACCAACCACAACAACAACAACCAAGGAGCCGGTAACTCTAGCGAAGGGTGCTCCTACAAAGCTTTCATGGGGTTCAAACCTCACTCTTATGATGGAACCGGGGGACCGGTTGTGCTTACTCGTTGGTTTGAACAAACCGAGGCCGTCTTTAGCATAAGCGGTTGTCGGGACCAAGACAAGGTCAAATACTCCACCCACACTTTCTCCGGTGTTGCTCTCACTTGGTGGAACACCTACGTTCAATCGGTGGGAACCGATGAAGCTCATGCCCTTTCTTGGGCCGATTTGAAGGAAAAGATGATTGTTGAATATTTTCCGCGCGAAGAAACCCGCAAGCTTGAGCAAGAGCTAAGAGCTTTGAAGGCGGTCGGAAACGACCTCAAGGCTTACAATCTACGCTTCGCCGAACTATCTTTGATGTGTCCTAGTCTCGTTAGCCCCGAATCTCAAAGGATTGAGCTCTACATGCACGGTCTCCCAAAAAGCATCAAACAAGGGGTGATGTCATCCAAACCCGCTACTCATCAAGCCGCTATGAACATGGCCCGTCAATTAATCGAAACGGTTGACGAAATCGTAGTGCCGGCTCCTAAGGCCGAGGACAAGTCGGGTGGCAACAAAAGGAAATGGGAAGCCACTCCATCAACCAACTACAACAACACCTTCCCCAAAAAGCCTTTCAACAACGACGGCAAGAAGGGTTATGTCGGAAACTTACCTTTTTGCAACAAATGCCACAAGCATCATCACGGCGAATGTAACAAGCTAGTTTGTCACCGTTGTCAAGGTGTTGGTCATTGGGCCAACAATTGCACAAGCGCCGCCCCCGTTGCTCGAAAGGGGCCCAATCCTCCAAGGACGGTCACTTGTTATGAATGTGGCCAAACGGGCCATTATAAGAACGAATGCCCGAAAAAGAAAGCCAACCCCAACAACCGAGGCCGAGCCTTTAACATCAACACCGAGGAAGCCCGAGATGACAATGAACTAGTCACGGGTACGTTTCTTCTCAACAACTCTTATGTTACTTGCTTATTCGATTCGGGTGCCGATAAATGTTTTGTGTCTAAGACTTTGACTCCTACTCTTTGCACTCCACCACACCCTTTAGATACTACTTATTCCATCGAAGTGGCCGATGGAAAACTCTTAAGTGCCGACACATATTACCGGGGGTGTACTTTAAACATTTTGGGTAATGAATTTGAAATTGACTTGATACCCATGGAACTAGGAAGTTTTGATGTAATAATCGGTATGAATTGGATGGTCAAAAATAAATCTCACATTCTTTGCGACCTTCACGCAATCCGAATTCCTATCGAGAACGGTGAACCATTGATTGTCTATGGCGACAAAAATTGCACCGGACTCAATCTCGTTTCGTGCCTTAAAGTTCGAAAGCTACTTCGCAAGGGTTGTTTCGCAATTCTTGCTCACATTAAGAAAGTCGAGGCCGATGAGAAGCGCATCGATGATGTGCCAATTGTTAGTGACTTTTCCGATGTATTTCCCGACGAATTACCGGGTCTTCCACCTCATCGACCGGTTGAATTTCAAATCGATCTTATTCCCGGAGCCGCACCCGTAGCGCGTGCACCATATAGACTCGCTCCACCCGAATTGCAAGAATTGCAAAGTCAACTCCAAGAACTACTTGACCGTGGTTTTATCCAACCTAGCCATTCACCATGGGGCGCTCCGATTTTGTTCGTCAAGAAGAAAGACGGATCCCTACGAATGTGCATTGATTATCGTGAACTAAACAAATTGACGGTTAAGAACCGATATCCTCTTCCTCGCATCGATGACCTCTTTGATCAACTACAAGGGTCTTGTGTATATTCAAAAATCGATCTCCGTTCGGGTTATCATCAACTAAGGGTTAAGGGGGAAGATGTCTCCAAAACCGCTTTCCGGACTCGTTATGGTAGTTATGAATTCCTTGTCATGCCTTTCGGTCTCACTAACGCACCGGCGGTGTTCATGGATCTCATGAACCGCGTGTGCAAACCTTACCTCGACAAATTCGTTATCGTGTTCATTGACGATATTTTGGTCTATTCTAAAAGCGAAGAGGAACACAAAGAACATCTCCGACTCGTGCTCGAGCTCTTGAGAAAAGAGCAACTATATGCCAAGTTCTCCAAGTGTGAATTTTGGTTAAAGGAAGTTCAATTTCTTGGTCATGTTGTAAGTGATCAAGGCATTAAAGTCGATCCCGCAAAAATCGAAGCCATTAGTAAATGGGAGACTCCTACTACTCCTACTCAAATTCGTCAATTCTTAGGTCTCGCCGGATACTATCGTAAATTCATCAAGGATTTCTCCTTAATCGCTCGCCCTCTAACCGCGTTAACTCACAAGGAACGAAAATTCGTTTGGACATCCGAACAAGAAACCGCTTTCCAAATCTTGAAAACTAAACTAACCACCGCTCCTATCTTGTCACTTCTCGAAGGCAATGATGATTTTGTTGTATATTGTGATGCCTCGAAAAACGGTTATGGGTGTGTACTAATGCAACGAAAGAAAGTCATTGCTTATGCCTCTCGACAACTCAAGGTTCACGAACGAAACTACACGACACATGATCTTGAACTCGGTGCCGTCATCTTTGCACTTAAGCTATGGAGACATCATCTTCTTGGTACCAAAAGTACCATCTTTACCGATCACAAAAGTCTCCAACATATCTTCGATCAAAAGCAACTAAACATGAGACAACGAAGGTGGATTGAAACCTTGAACGATTACAATTGCGAGCTTCGTTATCACCCCGGAAAGGCAAATGTAGTGGCCGATGCCTTAAGTCGAATGGAAAGAGCGGTGCCTCTTCGTGTCCGAGCTTTAAATATCACCATCCACTCCAACCTTAATAGCCAAATTCGGGTAGCTCAAGATGAGGCTCTTAAAGACAACCACATCGGACGTGAACTTTTAAACATCCTCGTCTCTCGATTCGAAGTTAGGGAGAACGGACTTCGATATTACGCCGGAAGAATTTGGGTGCCTAGATATGGCGATTTACGAGACCTCATCCTAGACGAAGCCCACAAATCACGATACTCGATTCATCCCGGCGCCAATAAGATGTACCATGACCTTAAAGAACAATATTGGTGGCCGAACATCAAAAAGGAAGTTGCTAGATACGTTGCCAAATGTTTGACTTGCGCTAAAGTCAAAGCCGAACACCAAAGACCGTCTGGGTTACTTCAACAACCCGAGATCCCGCAATGGAAGTGGGAAAGGATCACGATGGATTTTATCACCAAACTACCGAAAACGTCGGGCGGTTATGATACTATTTGGGTCATTGTTGACCGTCTCACCAAATCCGCGCACTTTCTCGCCATGAAAGAAACCGACAAAATGGAGAAACTTGCACGACTTTACATTAAAGAGATTGTAGCCCGACACGGAGTACCGTTATCGATTATCTCTGACCAAGATGGTCGTTTCGTTTCTAGATTTTGGCGTACGTTACAAGAAGCGTTGGGAACGCGTTTGGACATGAGCACCGCATATCATCCCCAAACCGATGGGCAAAGTGAACGTACAATACAAACCTTAGAGGATATGTTACGAGCCTGCGTTGTTGATTTTGGAAAAGCTTGGGACAATCACTTACCTCTCGCCGAATTCTCTTACAACAATAGTTATCACGCGAGTATTAAGGCCGCACCTTTTGAAGCGTTATATGGTCGAAAATGTCGTTCTCCTCTGTGTTGGGCCGAAGTGGGTGACGTACAAATTTCCGGGCCCGACCTCATTCACGAAACAACCGAGAAGATTCTTCAAATCCGAGATAAGCTTCGGACGGCTCGGAGTCGTCAAAAATGCTATACCGACAAAAGACGCAAGGACCTCGAATTTCAAGTCGGTGACCGCGTCATGTTAAAAGTCGCACCTTGGAAAGGTGTCATCCGTTTTGGGAAACGTGGGAAACTAAATCCGCGGTACGTTGGTCCTTTCGAAATCTTAGAGCGTATTGGAACAGTTGCTTATCGTTTAAACCTTCCGCCTCAACTAAGCTCCGTCCATCCTACTTTTCATGTATCTAACTTGAAGAAGTGTCTCGCCGAGCCCGATATCGTCGTCCCTCTCGAGGAACTTACTATTAATGACAAACTCCATTTTGTGGAGGAACCGGTTGAAATTGTGGACTACGTCGAGAAGGAATTAAAACAAAGCCGGATCCCGATTGTTAAGGTCCGTTGGAACGCCAAAAGGGGACCCGAGTTTACTTGGGAAAGAGAAGATCAAATGCGAAAGAAACACCCTCATCTATTCCCGGTTCCGGAATCGTCGGATTCCGAGGAGGAAACAACGATTACTACGCCTGCTTAAATTTCGGGACGAAATTTCTTTTAAGGTGTAGGTAATGTAACATCCCGCCTTTTTCCGTTTATTTTTCCTTTATACTATTTCAAACTCCGTTATATGTTTATAACATCTCCCGTTAATACGCGTTTCAAAATATCTTGTGTAGGTAATTTAACGCACCCGATTCAAAGTTGAGGGACTAGTTTTGCCAAGAGGCCAAAGATTTGACTAGGTCAACTAGTCAAACCTTCAACCTCATCCACTCATCATTTTCTCATTTTCTTTTCTCTTTTCTTCTCCTACTTTCACATTTTCTTTCAATTCACCACATCAAGGAATCATCATCCATTTAATTTCTAGCAAGCTTCAATTCAAACAAAATACATATTTGGAATCCTTGCAACATCCTCTTCGATTCCATACCGATTTCATCAATTTTGGGTAACTTTCTAAAATCACTAATTTTATGTGTTCTTGAGATTTTTGAGTTAAAAGGTTGTTGATTAGTGTCTATGGCTCAAGTCTAGTATGATTATGTGATTTGTATGCTTGTTCTTGTTATTTTGATGTAACTAGTTCATATTGAAAGATAACATGCTTAACCTTGAGATTTGAGTGTTTATATGTTGTTAGATGCTAAGACTTCATGTTTTAATTATGCTCCTAGTGTTACTAGCTTTATTTTGATGTAAAGTTTGATTAAGGAAACCTCCTAAACTTGATTATGAAATTTGGTGAATTTAGTTTAGGGTTTGATGAACTTGAAATGAATCTTAGATGCATTGAATGATTGCCATGTTGTTTTGTTTGCATTTAGTTGTATTGTATGTTTGATTATCTTCAAAACGGCGTATTACACATGTGCATTAATTTCCCGAATCATAATATGGCATTTATGAACTTGGAGTAATAAATGATGAGCATTAATGGTGATTTTGATATGAGTTTGTTTGGTTTTGATTGAGTAAATGCGTTTAGTTATTCTCCTTGTCAAATTACCTTTCTAATGATATATGATATGCGTTTTAAGTGTTTTCGGTGCATGAGATGTGTTAAATTGTATTTTGGTTCGTGACTTGGACCATTTTTCTGCAAACTGCATGTTTCCCAGGTATTGCGCGCCGCGCATATACCTGCGCGCCGCGCAGAATTAGAAATCCCAGATGTTTGCCTTCGTGGTTAAGTTCTGACCAGGATTTACACTTGGGTGCGCGCCGCGCAACCCATAGCGCGCCGCACATACTGCCCAGCTCATTTTGTCTTTGTTTTTCATGTCACAAAAATGTTTCCCGCTTTACTATAACCCCGTTTACCATGAAACTTGACTATTATGCTCGTATATGACTTCTCATCATGAGAAAATTGTGGGACACCCGACCCGACCCTGTTGACTTTGAATTTGACCAAGTTTGACTTTTAGTCAAACTTAACCAAACGATTATACAATCGTTCTAACATGCTTAACTACTTGTGTCGTGCATGAAACTTGACAAATTGATCCACGTGCTATATTAATCGAGTCGTAACGAGCCATAGGACTAATTGAACATCTTTGACCCTTCGTGACTATCGTTATTGATACAACCTATTTGTTTAGGTCAAGACTAGCATTGTTTCTTGCACGTTTACTTGTCGAAGTACTTTTTGGTTCGTGCATACAAGGTGAGATCATAGTCCCACTTTTACTCTTTTAAACTTACTTTTGGGATGAGAAAACATAAACGATTCTTTTGAACTAAGTGAACACAAGAACGGAAAAACAAACATTCTACATACGAGTTTAGAACGAAAATCCTCAATCCGATTATCATTAGTTACATCAGATGGTGTAAGCGAGAACTTATGTTATATGGCCATATGGGTTGACAACCCTCATCTTTGACGGTTCGCTACCGTCTACGGATGAAATATATTTTCGGGAAACAGTGTTGTTCTAGCACTAATTTATGGGGTATTCAACGGACGGAATGTTAAGCTTTGATAATTGGGTGCTCGTGAATATTAACTTTTAGAATGTACTATGACTTTATCAATATTGCAACTCTTGTGGTTCAGCTTGCTTTTACTCATTTACTTATTTAAACCTATGATTTCACCAACGTTTTCGTTGACAGATTCTCTATGTTTTTCTCAGGTCCTTGAACTTAGGTGATACATGCTTCCGCACATACTTTTTGATACTTGCATTGGATGTCGAGTATACTTGCATACGTGGAGCGTCTTTTTGGCTATTTTAAACTATGTCGCACGTGTTTCATATGAACAATAACTTTTGTTATGTACTTGTCTTGGGAATTACTTTTGTAAACATTGAAACATCCTTTATGAAATGTATGCGACATATTTTCGGTCAAACTTTGTTATAAATACTTATAACCATGTAATGGGACCATACGTAGACGACGCCGTCACTTGACGATTTGTCGGGGTCGCTACATATACTCCGTACTAAATTACGAATTTTGTATTAAGATCGATCACATGTAAATTCCAGATATATTCATCTCATCCCTCTTCAATATGCATCATTTTCTTTTAAATATATTGTTAGGTCTCAAATAGATATGAATTTGTTGTTATAATGTGCTAGTATAAATAGCCCTTAGCTAGCTTATAGATGTAGCTTTTCCCCTCACTTGTCACATACACCTACACCTTCACCCTCACAGACTTAAGCTTTTCCTCTCAACCTCACTTGTAACCAATTCCTTTCACACTTGTAATCTTGTCACAATGTATTGATTAATACAGACTCAGATTCATCGTGTGTTCATCATCATCATATTCATACATATACGTATACGATACATACACTCTGATATATTCGAATCAAACATAAGAACACAAATTAAATGATTTCTAATCTAAACATGTGGTATCAGAGCATAAGTAGCTAGCCTACATCAATCCAGTTCAAATTCGTGTTCAAATTCAATCAGAAAATCCAATTTAAAATTTTCAAGTTTCAAACTGATTTTTGGCGGATTTTGGATCCTGAATGTTTTGATCGATTCTGTTAATGTAGAAATCTTTTAAGTCATTTACTGAATACTCGTTCAAAATTTCAGAAGCTATTTCTTCATATCGAGTTTTAATTTAGTGATTGTGTGATCGAAACCTTTTTGGCTAAAATTTTGTAAAATCTATTATTTCAGGATGTTTTGGATCTGTTAGTAATTCATAAATGTTAATCGTGCATTAGGAAACATTCCGAAATCGATTTCACCTGTTAATTCATGTGTATGATGAAGAATTGAAAAACAGCCGCTGTGAACCACCATGAACCACCACCACTTCTGGTACCGAATTTTGAACAACCTTCAACTTCTGTTAGAGCACCATCGATAGATTATCCTATTTCCCCGATCGATTGTCTCCTTCCATGTCATACCCCGTCCTAATCCATCTGGAAGAAGTCACCAACATCTGGTCCCATTGCGCTGATCGACTCCAAATAATGTCTTTAAAATGAGCAAATGCACAGCGGAAGGTTTCTTTCATACCTGAGAATAAACATGCTTTCAAGTGTCAACCAAAAGGTTGGTGAGTTCATAGGTTTATCTTAAAACAATAAAATTCATCATTTTGATAGACCACAAGATTTAAATGCTGCATGGTACAAATGGACCCGAATCCTATACCCACCTGTAATGTACATGCGATATCTTTTAAATACAGTACACATTTCTCGTGTACAAAAATCATTTTCATAAATTTTAGTAACCATACACATATCTCGTGCACAAAAATAACATACACATAATCTGTGTATAAAATCATTCTCTCGATACATAACATTCACTTTGCTTTCATAGCTTGGCTTGGTAACCGACCTTAACATATAATGCGCATAATAATATCCCCAAAACAGAACATCTCGTATGTATAAAAATCATATAAACTTCGAAGTACTAAACACACGCCCACTAGCCCTTCCGTCTAGTGAACATTCTGGGTGGAGGTGTTAAACCCGGTAGCTACCTTTAGGATTCGCGTCAATTAGGCGTGCACTAATTCTCAAAATTAGTGATGTTCCCTAATTCTTAGGTTACCAAGCAATAATAATCAGGGGAAAAATATTCATATCAATTATGGCAATTATCACGTCCACATAATTCAATGGTGGCAATTATCACGTCCACATAATTCATTCGAGGAATATTTTGCTTGTGTCTATCTCGTCAAACATTTATAAAAGCATTTCATGTATTCGCAGTTCAAAATGTATTTCAAAAGCATTTAATAAAGCAGTTGTAAAAGTAGCACATGTATTCTCAGTCCCAAAAATGTAAAGAGTAAAAGGGAGCAAATGAACTCACAATACGATATTTTGTAGTAAAAATATGCATAGACGATACTGAACAATGCAGGGTTGGCCTCGGATTCACGAACCTATATCAAGTATGTATATTAACACATATAATAATATTCAAATAAATATATATTTTTTGATATTAGTAATATACTTGTGATATTAAATTTAATATTAATAATTACTTAAATATTTTATTTTATATACATTTTTATTAAATTATCATAATAATATATTATATTCCTTATTAATATATTTTGAATAAATACTTAGTATTAATAATTTAAAATACTCATAATTTTTAATATGTTAGTATCTTTTATACAATCGAGTTATATTAAAACGTAAATGAACGAAAAGTATTTTATTAGTAAAAGTAGTATACTTACTATATATATATATATATATATATATATATATATATATATATCTAATGTTTGTATCTAACTTATAATATTTATCTTTTTATTTTGAGGTCATAAAATATAGTTATATTTTATATACAAGATATATTTAAAACTAAAGTTGTAGTTAGTGATAATAATAATAATAATAATAATAATAATAATAACAATAATAATAATAATAATAATAATAATACTAATAATAATAATAATAATAATAATAGGAATAATAAGTATACTACCTTAAAAAATTGCTTCCACAATAATGTCGCAGCCCGGGCTCGAACCCGCGACCTCTCGCTTAACCAACACCCTCATAAACCATTCCTCTGTCCATGTATTTCTGATTATGAATAAGGGTTTAATTTATTTAACCCGATACTTATCTGTTTCCCTTTCTTCTTCTTCTAAACTTAAAATCATCACCTATAACCTTATACAATCGTGATCATCCTTATGATCATGATTCCATCACAGTCATCATCATTCCATGTTATCATTTCATCCTCGTATATCATAATTATGTATCATAATCATATTATTATTTTTGTTATCATCACATGCCTATATCATCATCATAATCTTAGTTCATCATAAAACCCCTCATCTTTTATCGTCATCATCAAATAATAACAGTAAGTGGGTTTTGAACATCTCTGTAAATATCAATATCATCATCATCTTCATTAAATATAACGAGCATCATCAACATTTATTTAACCATCCTACGTTTTAGTTTATATATCACTCGTCCCAAATAATACTCGATCACGATGACCCTGTTAGCAACATTTATTCACGGACCAACCCTATTTCCAATATTGCTGTATGATTACAGAATACATAGGGATCTAAGAATACAGCAAAAATAAATACGAGCATAGCAGCGGTTCCTACTTCGATAAGCAAAGCCAAATATCTAGTGGGTTTTCTGATGGCCCAACAGCAGCTCATGAAAAAATATGACCCAATCAACCAATTTTCGGCCCAACTAAAATAATTGCTCAAATTGCACTAAGTGGCCCAAAATAATATCTCAGCCTAAACAGAATTGTGTGTGTGTCTCGAACTAGATTAGAAATGAAAACAAGAAAAAGATTTCGATAGCAGTTCACCCAATGATCTCGGTTATCCATCATCATTTACCTCATCCTTACATCACTCTCACTTAACATAATCATAAAAGACAACTCACTGTAATTACCTAATATTACTTTGTAGGAATAAACTATTCATTAGGTATGATCATAATATATTCCACAATGTCGGCCAACATTTCATCACTTCCCACTTGTACCCTCTTTTATAATGCGTGATAATATTGGAATATTATATAGCAAGTTGCAAGTCCCATTAATCTCCTAGTAAAACCTAAGTGGCATAAAAACCAACCTTTCCATCGATTTCTTGACAGTAACAACAACATATCAAAGTGTTAGCGAGATGGGTGGGAGTGGTGATTTGATTTCGGACAGAAACAGAAAAGAAAACAGAAGCTGAAGCAGATGGCGGTGATGGTTTGTTATGGGTTAATGATTTACAAGGAAGATGAAGAAGAATGTGGAGAGAGAGAGGAAAGAGGCAAGTTGGTGATAAAAGGTTTGTTCGATGGGGTGGTAACGGTTGGTGGTTGTTAATGAAGGTGGTTTGTTTGTGATTGAAACAGAAATAGTTACGGATACATCAGGAGGTATCGTTTGAATTATTTAAGAAGTATAAACGGTTACAAGCAACAAGTATTTGGTGGTTTTGATAGGCGTCCGGTTTAAACAGAAAAAGTGGCTGCAACCGTAACAACAGAAATTTGTATTCGATAATGGCGTTTGTGGTTTGTAAAAGAACAGGAGCAAATAATAGCTGTTCCAGCGGTATTAACAGAAATATCTGGCAGTGGTATCACGAAGAAGATGATAGTCTTGTGAGCTTGTTCGATCAGAAAGAGGAAAAAATAATAATAATAAATGATACAAAATAAAGAAACAGGAAACGTGATAGTTAGTATAGTGGTGATTTGTGGTTTGTAGGGAAGATGGTGGTTGTTTGAATATGGGTTTGATGAACTATTCGAACCAGAATAAACAGGCCAGTAGCAGTAGTTCTCACATGGTTTCAGTGGGTTGGTTTGATGATCGAAAACAAAAAGAAGTAGCAAAACAGGCAATTCGCAGTGAGTGTGATGATTGTGATTATTCGTGGTTTGCAAGGTGGTTTAAAAGGTGGTAGGCGATGGTGTACTTATGATGGTGAAGTTGTGGTGATTCCCCCACAAAAAGAGGAGAAGGCAAAGGGTGAAGATGGTTGTATATGTCTTAAATTCTATATGCAAGTGTATATGTATATAGATTATAACAGTAACAATATAATATTTTAATATAAATTCTATATCATATAATGTGTAATGACTCAGCACAGAAACTCAACAAAGTATAGCCGCCCACTTATTTGGATTTAGTACCGACAGTTTTTCGGGATATTACATCGTGTCCATTGCTAAACAGTTACGGATAAATTTAATTCAGAAAAATCCCATATTTTAAAATTAAGTTCATTTATTTATTCCACTCATTAACTGTTTGAAACTTGATCAATAATGTTCGATAATTATTTATTTTCTGTTCCAATTTATATGTACGGAGTACTAATATTTAAACTTAAAAAGGTAAAAATATTTTTAACAAATCTAACATCTTCGTAATCGATTTACAGTTCAACTTTTATTTTAGTCCTTCATGAACATGTAATATATCTATATTAAAACTAACGAAACGTCAACCGAGTGTTACTGACGTTTACTAATTAGGCTCGAAATCATTCATTTTCAGTATACACATTATATATATATATATATATATATATATATATATATATATATATATCAAATCTTAATTAACAAGTTTAAGTAAATAAATATATTAATTATATTCTTTTAAACAACTAAATATAATATTATATATATGTAACTATTTACAAATAGTTGTTCGTGAATCGTCGGGAATGGTCGAAGGTCAATTGAATATATGAAACAGTTCAAAATTTTTGAGATCCAACCTAACAGACTTTGCTTATCGTGTTGAAAATACAATATCGTATCCAGAGTTTAATTTAAAATTAGTCGAAAGTTTCCGGGTCACTACATTCCATTCGCCAATCGTTTGTCAAGTACTCAATGATTGTCTAGTGTCCATTGACTGATTGTGTGAAATACCAAATATCATAAATTGTAACATAGTGCTGCCCGTTTGTCGTTTGAAACAATCGACCAACGATCAACCCAATCGACCATGGATCGAATCAAGTTGTAGGTTGTAACTTTTTAGAAATTAGGGTGTTTTGGGAAAAGAACGAGAGAAGAAAAGAAAAGGGTATGGATTTGGAAACTTGACGAGTAAATTCAGAAGGGTTTTAAGGTGTTAATTGATTTGTTAATTGAATCCATACGAATCATAAGGTTGCAATGGATTTTGGGATTTGAAGTGTTCATACGATTGAAGAATAATCACAGAGTACATGTGTTTATTTGGGTGAAAAAGACTGACAGAACGATAGAAGTTAAAAATTCAATCATGTTATATTACAGATAAGCATAAGCAGCTCAGTTTGTTAAGTGTGTAAGATGTAAATAGAAGGTCACAGGTTCAATCCTAAGCCACGATATATTAATTTTGCAAATCATTGAGACTTACAAAAGTTTACTGTCAGTTAACTTTCTCCGTTAAATTTTCTAACGAGGGATTAACGAAGTCAAAGAAACTTAAGTAATCTCATTAGGATTTCTAACAAATTTTTAGAAGTTTGATTCAACGAATTCAAATGATGAGTATTTCTTCCATTATACATCCAAAACCATAGTTTGATGATGCGAATGCAGAATTGTTTAAAGACTGTGATGAAAAAGATATACCTTTTCTTAAAGAGATGGATTTGTTTTCAAAATGACTAAATAAAGGATCTAACAATTTGATGACATCGAAACAAAGTTTATCTTCATCGGTTTAAACAACACAGAGCGTTGAACAAAAACATGAACATGAATCCGAATATGAACTACAATGTATGTTTCAATTGGAATATCAACTCACAATTAAATCTGTTCAAGTTCGGACACTTGAAGAACAACATAATAAGCTACGATAAGAAAATAATCAGCTCATATCAGAAAAAGATTTTTTTAGCTCAAAAAATTCAGACTCTTCAAGCTGAAAACAATCGTTTCAAGTCCGAACGTGACCTTGATTCTAAGACCATTCTACAATTTCGAACTAATGTTGATCGGGCTCAGGCTATTAACCGAAAATTAACTCAAGACTTCAACAAACGCTTTTCAGATTTACAATCTGAGTTAGATGTTAAATTGACACCAACTCCAAAACCAACAATGGTGTCGATGAGTATGCAAGTTTAAATCCCAGAATACAACGAACGAAAGGTTTCCGGATCAAGATGTTCTTCTCCTACACTCGAGAAAAAATCTTCTTCACCAGACATCCCCATGGTTTCTAAACCTCACAAAGTTGTTTATCACGGACAACGGGTGTATTCAAATCATCAAATCAGAACAAATAAACCGTTTTTAAAACCTACTTATGGGAAAAATGGAGAATTCACCGGATTTCATGATCAATATGCGGATGATTTTCTCATAAAGCAACATAATCAAGTTCAGCAACTTCATATGTCAACTCAAACAAAACACCGTTTGTCAAAACATATTCAAAACCTTTCAAGTACTCATTCAAAGATTTACTTTCCTTGAACACGAGATCTGTGATCAAACCTTGATGGAACTCAAGGTCAATCAATCTAATTGATCATGCTTGCAAAATGTCTATAAAAAACAATGACAAATCAAACCGAAAAACTCACTACTCTAACCTTCGCACCAAATCGCCGACACAAACTCTTCCCAACAACACTTCTATTTCCCTATGTTCGATTGAGGGGAGAAAAATGATTCATCATTTAAGGGGGACTTAAAGAAAATCATCAAGCATGCTCTTTCCTACACCCATCTCCATTCCATCAAGACATATTTGGACAACGCACACCAAGGGGGGATAAAACAATGTTATGAACAAAATATGGTGTGCATTGTGATCGCTCTTATCTGAGAATGAAGTGCATTCTAAAAGAAGAAGATTCTTCATTTCAAGACAACATCTATGCTTAATATCTCAACAACTATGCTTATTTCAAGGGGAGAGTTCAAGACATCGAAGATATTCCCGAGACCCCTTACAATACAAGAGTACGATAAAAATCAACAACAATTCACCTCTAAGGGAGAGATTGTTAGGTCTAAAATTGATATGAATTGTTGTTGTGATGTGCTAGTATAAATAGCCCTTAGCTAGCTTAGAGATGTAACTTTTCCCCTCACTTGTCACATACATCTACACCTTCACCCTCACACACTTGAGCTTTTCCTCTCAACCTCACTTGTAACCAATTCCTTTCACACTTGTAATCTTGTCACAATGTATTGATTAAAACAGCCTCAGGTTCATCTTGTGTTCATCATCATCATATTCATACATATACATTAATGTGTAAAATCTAACTTATAAAAATATTAGACAACTTGACTCAAACTTTACATAATACAGGCAACTAAAACCTGATCGTGCAGTAGCTAATAAGTAAATTGACCAGTTAGATCCACAGAGAGCAGTGTTCAAAATTTAAACAATTAATAATTATCCTAAAAATTGGGGGGTTTTGGTTTGAATTTAAATGAATTAAACAGTGGCAAAAGTAATTAAATGAATAAACCAGATAAGGAGAAACAATGTCCACTTTAATGCTCAACAAATGACTAGGATTGTTCTTTAATTAAAGCCGTTATTAAAGATCTAGGTAATTAGTTCATATCGGTCTCACGAAATCAATGAACTAAAGGCATAATGAATTCAATTAACTCACATTAATTATCATTCAGAGGTTTAAATTACCATGTTAAATTAAACGAGACTTTCACTTGGTTAAACTCACATAAAACCTAAGCTAATGGGATCACTCGGAATAGCCTACGCGATTGTATTATCACAATATCAATTTAATCACCAATTACACTCACATACAATTGTCTAGATCAAAAAGATGAAATAGAAGCTATGAATATTCATAAACTCACATAAACCAAATCCAAAAATCTGTATAATTAAATTAACGATATATATATAAACACAACAATGGATCTTTCAAGAAAGCACGATTAATTAAACATAAAAACCTTAATAAATCAAAAGATAAAACAATTCATAATCATAAGTCTTACATCAAGTGGATACAATTAAAGTTTAGCCTAACATGATAGAAGAAAGAACAATTAAACAATTGAAACAAATAATATTCATCATAAAATTACTAATATAATGATAATGAAGAACTAGGGTAGCAATGATTAATAGATGCTAAAATCTTCAACCTTGATGTTAAGATCTTCAATATTGATGAAGAATGGCTTGAAAATCCTTAAAAACGACCCTCCTAGCTCCAGAATTCATCAACTATTCGATACCCTAAATTTGGGGTTTAATTTGGTATTTACAGGGCTAAAATCCGGAGTCCTGACCGACCCCGTGCCGCGACCACAACCCAATCGTTGCGACCGCGACCTCCTTTAAAAATCACCTATCGCGACCGCGATGTAAGTAGTCGCAACAGCGACTCTCTGCTGTTTCGACAATGCCTCGTTCTGTTGATCTGTTGCGGCCGGGATGTACCCCATCGCGACCGTGATGGGTTTCTGAGCTGGAATTCGATATTTTTCTTTGTCCCGAGCTCGTTTGATATTGAAACTTGTAGAAATCACCCGAAATCTTGAGCTCATTTTGTCATTTTCTTTATAATCACGAACTAAAGTCTTCAATTTTCACCAAGATATAACCAAGAGAACCCGATATCGCGAGAGAAATAATGTATAAATGAGCCGATATCATACATATACGATACATATACTTTGATATATCCGAATCAAACATAAGAACACAAATTAAACGATTTCTAATCTAAACATATATCATTCTCTACTCTGTATGTTCCTCTGTCTCAATAGCGTTATTGTTATAGAAAAAAACCACGCAACCTAATAAATCAATATCCTTACGCATTATTTTTTTTATAAGTTTACAGTTTTTACATTAATTTACTCACCTTTTTATGCTACTTATATACATATACCTATTATATACGCGAGGGCAATAAAGAAATTTTGATTAATTATCTCATCTAGTTTTAAAAGTTAACAATCAGATTAAGACATCCAAAAATGAAACAATGGACAACTAGGGACGAAGGGAGTAACTCTTTTGTCATATTTATACATAAGAGACGCATGAAACTACTAAGACAAAACGTATTAGATGCATGATAACATAACAAATTGGATATTTCTTTACATTAGAGTATATACTAGCTAGAGTATATGTATGTGTTATTGAGATACACATACAGTTGAAAAATGTACGTATATAATAGTATAAAATCGAAGTATAGTAGTAGAGTATTTATTAGAGTATACTTACTATACTAGTATTGTTAAAAGTGGCAGTGATGTATAGAAAAGACCAATGGTAGATGAAGGTTGCCCAAAGATAGATCACCCCAGGGTTTCCATTTTCTTCACACAATTTCTCTTTTTGAGAACTCACTTTCTTTCTCTCCCCTCCTATTTTATCTATATACAAAACCTCCAAGTTTCATAAATTTAAGCCACTTCTAAAAGTAGTACATCTCTTAACCAAGAGTAGAATTATATTGTTGCAGAAAGGAAATATTTATTTATTTTTTATTTGTCAAAATATATATAAAAAAGGAATTATCATGGGTAGAGGGAGAGTTGAACTGAAGAGAATAGAAAACAAAATTAACAGACAAGTCACTTTTGCTAAGAGAAGAAATGGTCTTCTTAAGAAAGCTTATGAACTTTCAGTTCTTTGTGATGCTGAAGTTGCTCTTATTATCTTCTCAAATCGAGGCAAACTTTATGAATTCTGTAGCAGCTCTAGGTAAACAAATATAAAAAAAAGTTCAAATCCTTATACTTTATTGCTAGTACGGTCTTGTGTGTTCATGTGTTTCATGTTTAATTTTTCTTGACAAAAAATAAAATAAAAAAAATATTAACCTAGACACACTTTTGATTTTTTGTGGAGTTTTGTGTTTGTATGTTTTCTAGTATATATGTTGTATACAATTTTACAAAGAAATCATATAAGTTTATAGGATATTTTGGTTTTGTATATTTTTAATTAAACGCAAAATCCTATAAGATCTTTTAATTTGTTGTTGATTTATATGGGATTATGTCTTTCTATTTGTATAATCTTGAAAAAAAAAGTAAATCTTGATGATCTTTAAATCTGTAAAATGTCATCATGGTCAAGTGAAGTATCAAGTGTTTTGCAAGGATAGATCTGTTGTTTTCTTGGTTTTAATTTTCTTAAATAATGAAAAACTAAATTTCAGGTAGAAATTGGATTTATTTTTCTGGATTTTATCTAATTTGTTTCTTGTTAATACCAATATATGAATTTTATTCTTGTTTTGGTTGGAGTATATAGTATAGATGTAGATTATTTCTAAAACTAAATCCATATTTATTTATCTCTAAAAGCGAGGGATAGCAATATCTATGAATCACTGTTGAGATTTAGTTGTATATCCAAACAGATTTGATGTTCTATCTGAGAAGAGGTCATGAAAAGCTGCAAATGTCCAAATCATTTGAATCCCTGCTATTGTTCAATTCAGATTCAAAATTTTTTAGCCCTAGTTTACTTACAAAAAGATATTATTTGGTTATATTTTACTTTTGCTATAAGAAAATCCAACATTTTGTTTTAACATAACATAAAAAAAGTTACATATATATTGATCTTTTCTCACTTTGTTCATGATCAAGCGATTCGATCTAACCATATTGCCATTAATTTCTTTCTGGTGTTTGATCTTTGTTTTTCGTAACGTACGGCAACTAACAAAATAAAATCATAACCATTTTCTGTTTTAATTTACCTTTTGATGGTAAATGGATCCAAACTCTTTAACATTACATATCTACTCAAGTCTAGATTTATAGATTAAGAACATCAAGAATTTCAAATGATAAAACTACTAAGAACCTACCGTCAATTAACTCCAATTTTTAGAGGTTTTTTTTTTTTTTTTGAAGGCAAGCCCCAAACTGACGTTGGTGGGGATTGAACCTTGGTCTCCTTTGGAGATTCCCAACCATCCCTTTGGGGTTCCAATTTTTAGAGTATTAAGATCAGTGTAAATTACAATGCTGTTTAAAATTTGGATTTCGAACGCTTAATCCCGAACTTCATGGTTTTTAAAGCCAATATACCATAAGTTAGCAAGAAGGATCAGTGATTATATTTAATAATGTTATTTCTCTTAAATTCAATGTTATTTCTCTTTAATTCATGTTATATTTTTGTCATCTACCTTGTTCCACCCCTTTAACATTAAATAACTCCGCATATAAATAGTTTTGTTAAAATCATTTTTTTGTGGCATACTTTTTTGGGCATATGCAAATTTTAGTTAGGTCAACATAAAATATTAATAAAGGGCATGTCCTTGCCTTCCTGTTAATTCAAATTAGGAGTATTTATAGGCACTTTTTCTTGGAAAACTAACTCTTTTGTTCATGGACCTTCAATTTTTAGCATGGTGAAAACACTTGAGAAGTACCACAGCTGTAGTTATGGATCATTGAAAGCTAGCCAACCAGAAAATGATAGCCAGGTTTGTTACTAATCAACCCAACATAAAGTCTAAATATGAACAAAATTATCATGTATCAAAGATCGCTTTTTTGATTGAGTGTGATTTAGGTTCATAGATGTATAATTATCACCAATCATCTCTGGATAACCTAGTGGTTGAAATCCCGATATTCTCACACAACACTACTACAGGATAAGAAGTCGACGTGTTAAAAAGACTATTTAAACGTGTTTTTGAACACGTATAGATGGAGCAGGCCTAATTGCCTAATTGCTTAAAGATATATATAGAGTGCTCATAAGAACCGTCTTAGTACACTCACTAACAACATATCTTGGGTGGCTGATTAAAGATTACGGTTAGAAACGGGTAGTCTGAACAGACAAAAATCTTATTTGTCAACCTGTTTAGCTAGATTTATGGTTATCACCAATTTACACAATGGGACATGAATGTTTAGGGTACCATGAAGAATCCTTTGGACTTCCATCTCAAAACCATTTGACAATTAGAGGAGTTCATAAACTGGAACTACTGACATGATTAATTAATTTAATTTGAACTGTTGTTGAACTATTTTATTATTATTAGTACACTTAACTTTTATGAATGTTAACATAATTAAATGTCTGAGTGTGCGTGCAGTACAACTACCACGAATATCTGAGGCTAAAGGCGAGGGTGGAGGTTCTACAACGATCACAAAGGTATAACACGATAACAAGTAGTTCGTCACAGTCTATTAATATATATAACTAGCGTTTTTGAGTCCGTACTTTATATAACCTGAAGGATATAATTTATTTTTACATGATCAAAAAACTAACATGAAATGATAAATGCAGAAACCTTCTTGGAGAAGATTTGGCCCCATTGAATACCAAGGAGCTGGAGCAACTGGAGCACCAGTTGGAAATATCATTAAGGAAAATCAGATCAATAAAGGTACAAACTTGAGCCCTTTATAATTAATTTCAAGAACCAGCAAATTGTATATATCGTATAATGTTTTACAAACAAGTATGAAAGATCTTTTGTATTTTATAATTTTTACATTAATTTGTTTTTGTATTTTCAGACTCAGTCCATGCTGGATCAGCTTTCTGAACTCCAAAGAAAGGTATGTTTATGTCTTCATGAAATTAAATATTATCTTCAAAATTTAGTAATCACTCATTAATCTTGTTTTGGTTAATATACTCCATTAATTAATATAAGGCTGATTACATTTTATATGCAGGAGCAAGTTCTTGCAGAAACAAACAAAGCATTAAGGAAAAAGGTTGTACTCTATTCTTTCAACTTAACACACCTAGATTTAATACTCAAGTCATCCAAACATCAAAGTCCATATTTGAATTTAAAGCTTCAAACCTTATACTTCCTTAATTCAATATGAAACATGGACCACAGATTATTTATGTTTCTTGATCCTGGGCACCATTATGCCTCAAGTTTTAGGTGGGGTCAGGGAGCTGATCGCCAAACTGATCCAAATGTCGTTATCTACTATTCGAGTTTCGGCGCTAATATTACCTATAATTAGTGTTAATACTTATCGTAGTTATTGTACTAATCCTTGTTTGCAGTTGGAAGAAAGTGCACATGAATTTCCGAGACACATGTGGGACGGAAATGCACAAACTATCCCATATAATCCTCTTCCTACACATTCCGACGAGTTCTTTCAGCCTCTAGGACTAAACACCACCATGCACAACAGGTTCTTTAAATTTAAATGTTTTATTGTCACTACTTATGTCAAAAAAACACTTATAGTATTAAAGAGCTTCTGGCCTAGTGGTATTAAAGAAGTTCATCAACTTTGAGGTTGTGCGTGTGTGTTTGTTTGTTTTTTTTTTTTTTTAAAACTTATAATAAAATTGAATATGTTTCGTATATTACCTTTTCAGCTTCAATGGATTGAGATACAATCCTATCGGGTCTGATGGGATGAACGACGGTGGTGTGAACGAAAACAATTCTAATGGAATGTTTCCAGGTTGGATGCTTTAGTAGACGAAAAATGTGGGCATAACCCTAAGTTTCTCAAGGGTAAAAATAAGCAATCTTCTTGTTCTAGAATGAAACTAGTAATAATTTTATTTACCGAGTGTTTTGTATTAAGTATTACTATGTGTGTTTATGCTACATGTAATTAATTTTCAAAGAGACTTAAGGCTTCATAAGTCGTTGAGTGCATGAACTTAATTTGTTATAAGATTTATTAAGCATTCTGAATTATGATTTGTACTAGAATTTGTTGGTTATCTTTTATTGAATAAGATTTCCTTCTCTAGAGAAGATAAAAAGTAAATCACGTTTAAATTAAACAACCAATAAACCGTTGTACAAAGAACGGTTCTGAATATAAGCATGCACGTATACTTGTTGGCACATAAAATAGTCAAATGTGAAATGATTAGATTGATGTTACATTAGGTAACTTTAATGAGATTGATGTTACATTAGAAAACTTTAATTATAAGGAGCAAGATATAAACAATGAACCAAAATTAAATCAATATTACTAAATAAACATCAAGATTACATATAGATTTAATTAGAGAAACATAGTTTGGTTAGAGAAAATTGAACATGATCTCCCATTCTCCCTTTTAGCACGTGCACTGTGCACATAAAATACGAATTCGCAAAAACCCGTCCGAAATTCGAAAATTGGATCTGACAAGATTTGGTAATGACAAAATCCAAAACTGGATCAAAGATACTGGATCGAGCGGTTCCAATTGCTAGATGTTGGGGAGACAAAAACATGGGAGGGAGACAAAAACAAATGTATGTATATAAGTATTAGGGAGACCAAAGGGCCATTGGCCTAGCGGTATCGTTATGGCCCTTTTAACCAAGAGGTTGAGGGTTCAAGTCCCTTCGTGGACATATTTCGTGGGTTATTGTCGTAAATATTCGTGTAAAGTGTGTGTAGGTTTACCTTTTAAAAAAAAAAGTCTAAGGGGAAGTCCCTCTAATACCAATTGGTTTTAGAAACGGATGGACTCTTAGGCTTATATTGCAGGACATTGTGTTTTGGTTATGCGATCTTACAAATGCCATCAGAGCTAGGCTATAGCCCGATGAGGTGGACGATGGTGGCGCACCCCTGAACGCACGGTGCGACATGGCACACCCCTCAGTTTGCCAACGATAATTGAGTCATGGTGCCTTATACCGAAAGTCTTCCTTCCCAAGGCGTGGAAGTGCGGCGTGTCCCGATGATGAAACAAAAGTGAAAGAAAGAGATCGGCGGTATAAGAGGCGTGTCCCGGTAGTGAAAGAAAAGTGAAAGAAAAGAGACCGGTGATATAAGATGGCGGGAGTATCGTTGAAGGGGAGGCTCGGTGATGTGGTCTTCGGTTTGAGGGGAGGATTGTTGGGGTGCAAACCTATCCCACATAGGAGGGAGACAAAAACAAATGTATGTATATAAGTCTAAGGGGAAGTCCCTCTAATACCAATTAGTTTTAGAAAAGGATGGACTCTTGGGCTTATATTGCAGGACATTGTGTTTGTTGGGGTGCAAACCTATCCCACATAGGAGGGAGACAAAAACAAATGTATGTATATAAGTCTAAGGGGAAGTCCCTCTAATACCAATTGGTTTTAGAAAAGGATGGACTCTTGGGCTTATATTGCAGGACATTGTGTTTGGGCTATACGAACCTTACAAGTGGTATCAGAGCTAGGCTATAGCCCGATGTGGTGAACGATGCAGTGGTGGCGCACCCCTAAGCGCACGGTGCAACATGGCACACCCCTCAGTTTGCCAACGATAATGGAGCCATGGTGCCTTATATCGAAAGTCTTCCTTCCCAAGGCGTGGAAGTGCGGCGTGTCCCGATGGTGAAAGAAAAAGTAAAAGAAAGAGATCGGCGGTATAAGAGGCGTGTCCCGGTAGTGAAAGAAAAGTGAAAGAAAAGAGACCGGTGATATAAGATGGCGGGAGTATCGTTGAAGAGGAGGCTCGGTGATGTGGTCTTCGGTTTGAGGGGAGGATTGTTGGGGTGCAAACCTATCCCACATAGGAGGGAGACAAAAACAAATGTATGTATATAAGTCTAAGGGGAAGTCCCTCTAATACCAATTGGTTTTAGAAAAGGATGGACTCTTAGGCTTATATTGCAGGACATTGTGTTTAGGTTATGCGATCTTACAAATGGCATCAGAGCTAGGCTATAGCCCGATGTGGTGGACGATGGTGGCGCACCCCTGAACGCATGGTGCGACATGGCACACCCCTTGGTTTGCCAACGATAATTGAGTCATGGTGCCTTATATCGAAAGTCTTCCTTCCCAAGGCGTGGAAGTGCGGCGTGTCCCGATGGTGAAAGAAAAGTGAAAGAAATAGATCGGCGGTATAAGAGGAGTGTCCCAGTAGTGAAAGAAAAGTGAAAGAAAAGAGACCGGTGATATAAGATGGCGGGAGTATCGTTGAAGGGGAGGCTCGGTGATGTGGTCTTCGGTTTGAGGGGAGGATTGTTGGGGTGCAAACCTATCCCACATAGGAGGGAGACAAAAATTTGTTAGATCGCATAGCCCAAACACAATATCCTGCAATATAAGCCCAAGAGTCCATCCTTTTCTAAAACCAATTGGTATTAGAGGGACTTCCCCTTAGACTTATATACATACATTTGTTTTTGTCTCCCTCCTATGTCGGATAGGTTTGCACCCCAACAATCCTCCCTTCAAACCGAAGACCACATCACCGAGCCTCCCCTTCAACGATACTCTCGCCATCTTATATC
Source organism: Rutidosis leptorrhynchoides (assembly GCF_046630445.1). Lineage (NCBI taxonomy): Eukaryota > Viridiplantae > Streptophyta > Magnoliopsida > Asterales > Asteraceae > Rutidosis > Rutidosis leptorrhynchoides. The sequence continues at coordinate 664,253,869 of NC_092334.1, forward strand.
ACCGGTCTCTTTTCTTTCACTTTTCTTTCACTATCGGGACACGCCTCTTATACCGCCGATCTCTTTCTTTCACTTTTCTTTCACCATTGGGACACTCCGCACTTCCACGCCTTGGGAAGGAAGACTTTCGATATAAGGCACCATGACTCAATTATCGTTGGCAAACTGAGGGGTGTGCCATGTCGCACCGTGCGTTCAGGGGTGCGCCACCATCATCCACCACATCGGGCTATAGCCTAGCTCTGATGCCATTTGTAAGATCGCATAACCCAAACACAATGTGCTGCAATATAAGCCCAAGAGTCCATCCTTTTCTAAAACCAATTGGTATTAGAGGGACTTCCCCTTAGACTTATATACATACATTTGTTTTTGTCTCCCTCCTATGTGGGATAGGTTTGCACCCCAACAGTGTTTGGGCTATGCGATCTAACAAATTTTTGTCTCCCTCCTATGTGGGATAGGTTTGCACCCCAACAATCCTCCCCTCAAACCGAAGACCACATCACCGAGCCTCCCCTTCAACGATACTCCCGCCATCTTATATCACCGATCTCTTTTCTTTCACTACCGGGACACGCCTCTTATACCGCTGATATCTTTCTTTCACTTTTCTTTCACTTTTCTTTCACCATCGAGACACGCCGCCCTTCCACGCCTTGGGAAGGAAGACTTTCGAGAAGGAAGACTTTCGATATAAGGCACCATGACTCAATTATCGTTGGCAAACTGAGGGGTGTGCCATGTCGCACCGTGCGTTCAGGGGTGCGCCACCATCGTCCACCACATCGGGCTATAGCCTAGCTCTGATGCCATTTGTAAGATCGCATAACCCAAACACAATGTCCTGCAATATAAGCCCAAGAGTCCATCCTTTTCTAAAACCAATTGGTATTAAAGGGACTTCCCCTTAGACTTATATACATACATTTGTTTTTGTCTCCCTCCTATGTGGGATAGGTTTGCACCCCAACAATCCTCCCCTCAAACTGAAGACCACATCACCGAGCCTCCCCTTCAACGATAGTCTGGATCCAACCTTTACCGCCGCCAACTCGGAACTCTCAACCTGGTGAGAATGCAGGGAGATTTCGATACAAGGCTTCCAGGATCAACTCATCATGCCAGGGTCCCCCTCGAATGAGAGCTGGGTCCACTCATCGCTGCTCAAGATCGAGGGGTGCTCCACGTCACTGCGTGCGCTCAGGGGTTTGCGCTACTGCGCCGTCCACCACATCGGGGCTATAGCCTAGCTCTGATACCACTTGTAAGGTTCGTATAGCCCAAACACAATGTCCTGCATTATAAGCCCAAGAGTCCATCCTTTTCTAAAATCCATTGGTATTAGAGGGACTTCCCCTTAGACTTATATGCATACATTTGTTTTTGTCTCCCTCCTATGTGGGATAGGATTGCACCCCAACACTAGATCCATATCGGATTTTTTCCGGATAAAAAGAAATCTGACCGAATCTAGGTTTTCTTTGTCTGCACGAATTTGAAAAAAAAAAGCCGTTTGTAGGCGTTTTTTTCTGTATTTTTTGGAAACATATTACTCCCACAAGTATATTCTAAATAAGCACCAACGTGTGAATACTAAGTCTTCTTATCTGATGGGGAAGTCTGCTTCTAAGAATAAGTCTTTTACATTCAGATTTTCACGTGTTTTGTGTACGTTTTTCTCACTTGACTCTTGTTTTTTGTTTTGAGAGATTGTCATTAGTTCTCGGGAAACTTCCCATAGAAATAGAAGCAAACTCACCGCTCATGCGATCCGTCTCCCGTTAGCTCTCGTGCATCTGCTATGGAATGTCATCTCTCTGAGATGCTTTCTTCCTTATCTATCTCAAAATCTATGTATTCTGAGTACATGCAAATTTTGGATAATACTCTTAGCCCTTCACTTGACGGGGGTCTTTTGAGTTTGTCTAATGCTTATACAGAACGGATCTGGGCTCAGGTCGCCGTTTTGAATGCTCATCTTGCTGTTGATGAGTTGAGGTGTGTGGAGTATCATGAAGGCTAGTTAGATCTGGCTCTCCTTTATTTTGTGCAGCTGGGAGAGGCTCGAAGGACGATGTGTTATAATCAGGCTATAAATTTAATAATGAGAAAATATCAATTATAGACTAAAACACAATTACATGCAAGTATACTCGGTCGTGTAGTAGTATAAAAATGGTAAATTTCATGTATCGTTATAAGAATATGGATGTAATTAAAGAACATAAACTCAAAAATAATTAATTAACTAAAACGAATAAACATGTAGCAAATAAGTAATAACACAAATATGTTCACTTAGACTCTATTCACTTGGATGTTGGATTTTAAGATTAAGACCTAGTTAATTATCTATGCGCGTTAAGTTATCTAGCTAGGTCTAACCGTACGGTCGAAGTATAGATACCTAGTAGAGCGAACATTTAACAAACTCAATGAATTTAACTTATGGCATCATCTGGACGCGATCACCACTAACTGCGGTAACTATTCATCGCAACAATTCACCTCTATCTTATTTCTCTATTGAATCTTATTTGCCTCCTTGGTCAGGATGAACACACAATTCTATTATCACGAATTGTAAATCACTATATCCACTTATTAAGTTGTCAATTCAAGGAAACAAACATACAACTAATTAAACCAAATAAATAATATTAAGATAAATGTGGTTCTTTCATTCAAGCGTTAAATCATATAATAGTTCACCCAATAAATTTAATCTAACATAAACAAGTATTTAGTCTAGATAAAGATACGTAAACTAGCAAACAATCATGGCAATCAACAAAATCAAAACAACAGTCAAGAATAAATTATTTATAGACAAAGAATTTGACTTAAATCTCTAATGATCTTCACTTGAATATGTGTTTTTAGCTTGTTCCATGATGATTGAATCGCGTTCAACGACTTGAGAAACCCTCAAAAACTCCGAAAAATAGCCTAATGACCCCAAACGGGCAGGGTTGAAGAATTATGATTTAAGGTTTAAAATTTGATTTAAATAGGATTTTGCACAGATGTCAGGTATGACGGGCCTTCATAACGGTTTTCCATCAAAGAGGCGCTTTCTTCAAAGTCTAAAATTTTCAGCATCCAAAGCGTCTCTTTCTCTCCAAACCGGCGCTTTCCCTCAAAATATTAACAAACTTCAAAAACTATAGTCGTAGAGCATTGATTTAACGGCATGTAGGCTTTTGACTCTCCTAAATCGAAGTGCACATGAGTGAGTTATGGCCAAAACGGTGAAGACGCGTGAACCAAAACTTGAACCTTATACAAAAATCATCCTTGTAGCTCCAAAAATCTCATATTTTCTACAAAATACCTGAAATCATTTTCAACATAATTAAGTATCAAAAGTTCATGGAATTAACCCACATACACACAAAATAACTCAGATATTGCCTCAAAAACTATATGTAAAACATGTACAAAATAGGAAATCATCCTTTCCGCCTTAGATATTCATCTCACTCTCAACCAATGACTTTCTTAGCCCATGTAGCGAACTTTTGACCAACCTATCCAGACCGCAATATGACCTTAGTAAATGATCTGATAAAGCACCCCACAGGATTTATTATTCTAACATAAAAAATCATTGTGCTAATTATAATTTCAAGCCGACTTTCTATGGAACCCGTATAACAAACTTGCGAACTAACTGATCTGAAGCCTGGAATGGACCTTAGGTGGTTAAGTGACAAGCACTCCAAGGGAACTACTTATTCGAATTGTACGGGCTCATGCATCAAACTACAATTAACATGTTTCAAATGAGAATCAAAATTTCTGGAATCATATACACTATATTTCTTTTCTCTCTTTTTTTTAGGATAAAGGGAAATCCAAAACCAAATAAGTTGCACTATCATTTATTGAAACAAATACTAAACACGATAAAGTAAGATTAACGTTCAACATTAATAACCAAATATATGGGTATGAAACGGATTTGGTTTCATTTGGTTTTTCTAAAAGCTTAGGCTTCTAATGGTAACTAATTGTTTCTAGCACTCTATGGATCTGAGTGCTAACGACCTGGGTAGACTGATTTAAAATTAGTTAAAAATATGAAGGCTTAAAAATCCTAGATATTTCTTTATCAATTAAATTCCCACTAACTCACATAAGTGATCTTACCCCAACTATAACATGTCTCCTAGAGTATTTGCATAACTTATAAATTCATAGGTCAAGATTGATAAATGGGTTATGAGATGATTAGTTTCACAGGATCTAACCAGACTAGCCATAAACTACAAGTCAATACCATGTCAAACATCACTTTAAGCCTTGCTTCACCCACCAAAAGCAAGCTACACATCATCTGCAGGACAAAATACTGTGAGGGAATTAGCGCACTGCTGAGTGAATGGAATTATCTAAGAGGATATTACTATAAGATACAAGCACAGCTTAAAGGCACGAGTCACTAGGCCCTGGTCACAAATTAGGTAACACAAATAAGAGGACCAAAAGCAAGCTACACATCACCTGCAGGACAAAATACTGTGAGGGAATTAGCGCACTGCTGAGTGAATGGAATTATATAAGAGGATATTACTATAAGATACAAGCATAGCTTAAAGGCACGAGTCGCTAGGTCCTGGTCACAAATTAGGTAACACAAATAAGAGGACCGGCGGCCTGGCCAGGTCTTTGACTACTAGCTGATCGGGATAGAGTCTACCGATAAGTTCATGCACTGAATCACTAGTACAGTCTTCTTGATGTGATACACTCATCAATTAAACTATACTACCAATCACAAAACTGGGACCCAACCCGTTTCCATCAAGACTATACCATGTGGAAGGGTTGACCTTTTCCGTCAAGACAACACCATGATGATATCACTGGGTGTGCACATAGTCACTTATAATCACTTACACTAGTCACATACTACACTACACTACACAGTCTAATCATAAGGATGGCACTGGTCACTATACTTCTCACTGAATAATTATATCCATAAAGATAATTCCACTCACCTGGAAGCACAAGTACTCAGTAGTCTTATTCCACCGAGCCTTCACCGTTTCCTTATCACCCGAGAACATCAAATTCTCATTTAGTACACTTTTCAATTACTTATAGCACAACAAATGAGTCAGAGTTACACTTGACCCAAAATCAGAAAATACTGTCACTCGAATGACTGAGCCCTCATTCGTACGGATGAGGTCTCACTCGTACGGATGATATCTCGTTCATGAGGATGACTTTTCAACCTGACTCGCACGGTTGACAAGTTCACTCATACCAGATGATCATCTCACTCGCACGAATAACATCCCACTGGCACGATTGTCAGTCAAGCTCACTTGCACAAGTGACAATCTCAATTGTATGGTTAACTGCCTCACTCGCACGGGTGACTGCCTTACTTGAACGAGTGAGGTTTCGCTCGCCCGGTTGAGCAATAACAACAACATAACTGCAATTCGAGCATGCTACACATCACCTGCAGGACAAAACACTATGGGGAAATTAGCGCACAGCTAAGTGAATGGAAATATGTAAGTGGATATTACTATAAGCTACAAGCACAACTTAAAGGCACAAGTCACTAGGCTGTGGTCACAATTCAGGTATGTCGGGCCTTCGACTACTAGATGATCGGGCTAGAGTCTACCAATAAGTCAATGCACTGAATAACTAGTACAGTCTTCATGACGTGAAACACTCGTCAATTAAACTATACTACCAATAAAAACACTGGACCCAACCCGTTTCCATCAAGACAACACCATGTGGAAGGGTTGAGCTCTTTTGTCAAGACAACACCATAACGGTATCACTGGGTGCGCACACAGTCACATACAATTAGTTACACTAGTCACATACTACACTACACAGTCTAATCATAAGCATGGAACTGGTCACTATACTTGTCACTGAATAGTTATATCCATAAGGATTATCCTACTCGCCTGGAAGCACAAGTACTTCAATAGTCTTATTTGACTAAGCCTTCACCGTTTCCTTTATCACCAGAGAACATTCAATTCCCAGTTAGTACACTTTTCAATTACTTGTACATATCTAACATATAAACACTATAGCACAGCAAATGGGTCAGAGTTACACATGACCCAAAATAAGCAAACACTGTCACTCGCGCAATTTATCCCTCACTTGCACGGATGAGGTATCACTCGTACTAATGAGATCTCATTCGTGCGGATAAATTTTCAATCTGAATCGCACAGTTGACAAGTTCAGTCGTACGGATGACCACCCTCACTCGCACAACTGACATCCCACTCGCACGAGTGATTGTGAAGCTCAATTGCACAAGTAACAATCTCACTCGTACGGTTAACTGCCTCACTCGCACAGGTGACTGCCTCACTCGCATGAGTGAGGTCTCACTCACGCAGTTGAGCAAGAACATGAGCAGACCTGCAACTCGAGCTTTTTACACCCAAATCACGATTTTTGGCAGTTTTGGTCGATTCACTAGTCCAAGAATATATGTATATATATATGTATATATATATATATATATATATACATATATATACATATATATATATACATATATATATATATACATATATATACGTATATATATATATACATATATATATATATACATATATATACGTATATATATATACATATATATACATATATATATATATACATATATATATATATATACATATATATATATATACATATATATATATATATATATATATATATATATATATATATATATATATATATATATATATATATATATATATATATATATATATATATATATATATATATATATATATCCAAAGATAAAATCAAACAATAAACCAACTATAATAAAGACCAAATTTTAAACCCGTTTGATTTCATCAAAATCAAAGACAATTACCTGGTTTTGATTATTGAAAACATTATAATCTGATGCACAAAATCACCTTACTTGAATACACACTTTGATTTTAATGGATTTAGGAGCAGTACGTTATTTAGGGTTTTAGGTTTCTAAAATAAGTAAGGGTGAACGAGCATGAGTATATAATTAGGTTGGGGTTTCTTCATTATTAGGAAAATCCCACTCCCCAATTCATACGGGTATTTACTAGTTATCATGAACACATTTGTACCTCATTAAGCGTCCCTAACGAGGTCCAAATCACATAAGGAGGTCACAAAATGCACATTATCTCATGTACAAATAATTATAAAACACATAATTAAATTTCACTAATATTAATAAATTAATATTAACTAAAGGTAATTAGTTCATTACCACTAGGCCCAAATCCAGGTTGTTACACATGAACTCTATCAAGATCCTGAAACTTTTCTATCTTATCTTTTGACACCATATTACTACGCCACTTTTTAATTTTGTGCTTCAAACGCTTTAGAATGATAAGGAATGAATTTGTAAAAGGCTCATTACGAAACTCCTCCACTGAAGTACTAATTACATCACAAAATCCGTTCCTCTGATACCACGAATGAGGCAATATAAATGGTATCGGCCCGTAGTCATCCTTAGACGAAGAACCCAATAATAGAGTGTGATTCGACCAACCTCTAGACATTGCCATAACCTTAAGATCAGAATCTATCAATCACGTTTGGGGTAACTAAAAATTTGTCAAGCTTCGACATCTTGCTCCCAGGCTTATTTGTCCACGTAAACCTCATATCGCCTATAGAAAGATCGGTAATGTCAGATCCCACAATAAAATTATTAAAAACCGAAGCATCATATGTAGAAAACTCAGACCCAAGTCTTTCACTTGAATCCCGATACGAATTCCAGTCTCTTAGCATCACATAACACCCTTCATGAGACTTTATAAAACAACCAATATAGTACCATAACTCTACCTTTACATTGCCATCTTGAGGAGCACTCATGTTCACCATATAAAACACCTCAAACATGGAAATCCATTTGCCACAAACAATCAGCAAATTATCTGAACACAACATTCAATCCTTGATAAAATACATTAGGATCCCATATGGAAAACAAACCACCCGACCAACCCCTCAATAAACAACAAGTATGATCAAACGCATAAATTCCTCACATGAATTTCAAACGGAACGTCACTACATGAGACATCTTTGTTTATTTTAAACCCATGATTTGAACTCCATTGCAAAAACACATCTCCTTTACCCACAACCGCTTCCTTATCCTCTTCAACCCATGAATATTCAAGGATAGAACAATCCTTTATCCACCGATGTCAAAACCAATCAACTAATTAATACTATAAAGAATCATAATACCCTTTTCACATCATACACCTTCATATCCCTCTTAATAATAAGATTAGATAATTTATGAATTATAGAGATCTCGTGGACATCATACTTACCAGACTATATATCATTGCGGTTGGGGCCTCGTTCATCCTCCATGCCTTGTTGAAAATTCTCAAACCCATAGATATACTACCATTAATGATATTGAATTATCATTCGCATGTTGTTCCTCCCCATACGCGCTCCACCATCTTTTTAACCCCTTCTACATTCGACGTGTTTGTATCTAATAACCTGTCCTAATAACCTTTCCACTTCATCACACTTGGAATCATCACTAAACTCGGATGAAGCATCATTAAAGTTATCACCCTTGATGTTCACACTCCATGATCCAAGCTCGCGAACACTAATCGTGAAATTTTCCCCCGAATCATTACCTTTAACGACTCAATAAAAAAACTTATCACCTTCGTTGAGATGCACATCCTACCCAAACTCATTGCTGATGATCATCGAACTCATAAAACATGAATTTTCCAAAAGTGTCCACTACCTTTTTGAACACAACTAAACCCCATGCACACAATGGTAACCCTATTACATAATCCCATACCATGCTTTCGTCCACCAAAAACTCCGATGAAATAGGTTTGATCTCATGACACAAGAACATCAGTTGATGATTTCGTTTGAACGCATTACATGCCTCCCCCGATTTAAACTGAATCTAAACTCAAGCTCTGCCCACATGATTTATTGACACCCCCTTAAAACCTGCCTCAACGCATATGTAACACCCTGTCAGAACACACTAATGGAATATTAACTCCTGGTCCTACAGTTAACGGTCACGCCCTCTATATGAGACTTTTTTCGAAAAGCAATCGCATTTATTTCAAAAGACGTTGTCATTAAAGTAAAATAAAACCAAACGTTGATGTTAATGACATAAGTAAATAATCTATAACATTATTTAAAAAGAAACTGTTTTAATGCGATCAACATAGTTCTTGACAGAAAGAATCATGCTGGACTTCAATTCAGTGTATGCACCACGAAAGCACATAGTCATCAAAGTATGCGAAAGCTACTACCTTTAAGAACCTGAGATAAAACATGAAAATGATCAACAACAATGTTGAGTGAAATCTACAGGTTTAAGTAAATCAGTTTATCATAGTTAGACCACGAGATTTACTTCAAAACAGTAAAAGTAATACAACATGTATGAGCACTTGAATATAAAGCTTTAACCCGCGGATAGCTTAAATGCGCTACACGTCGTCCTTTACCCCATATTACAAATGCTGATCAAGCATTCAGTTACAAAATTATAAGCACCCTAGTTCGTTGAGTGAGGTTTTTCAAACCTACGGTACTGTCCTTATAGTTTCGAGCCTTACAAAGTTATTAATACATTTAAGCTAGAGGCTTTTGGATCAAACTCATAGTGTATGTTCAGTTTTTGTACTCGTGTCTAATGCGTAAAACAGTTTAAAAATCATCATGTTATGTCATCCCAAAAAGTAAAAGTGTATGAGACTATAGACTCACCTTGCGTGCACTTGACAAAATCACAAGCAACAGTAGTCGAATTACAACGACCAAGTAATGCAAAATAAATGTACCATTTATAGTTACATAAGTTTTGTTTCAAAAGACAGACTCACAATTCAGTTGCCCTATTGCTCAGACCGACGTAATCGTATAGTAAAAGTCAACACAGAAGTCAACTAGTCAAGCAAGTCAACAAAAAGTCAGACTTATTCAAAGTGGTCAACCTAAGTCAACTACCTCAGTAGGTCATGCCAATTTTATCATAAAGTCAAACCAATGTCAACTTATAAGTTTCACATAGTCGTATAGTCAAATAACGTTTACTAGTTTAACTATCGTACGTTTTCACGGCAGTGGACAAACATAGTTCACAAATGACACATCAAACAATTATGAACAACTCCATATCATTAGTCCATGTTATAAGCTTTCTAAAAATACTAAGCACACTATCATACGATTCCTAGAACTCATGCAGCATGCAAAACAATCAAGTTCAGTTTCTGTTTGTGCATCAGTTTTGTAAAAATTCTAATTTAACTTAGAAAATAACAATTAACAAACGTCCAATTGGGGATGACTCTAAACACTAAAAATTATCAGTGGTAAAATAATCAAAGAATTTCATGTAGCCAATTTGTACAGTTTTGACCAACTTGTCGGACTTTCTGATTTAGACAGAATTCAGACATTCAGTTTCGGAACGCATGTAACACATAGCAAACAAAGCATTCAGAGCTTGACATACAAACAAGATATTCTAGGTAACATATAAAATACCACATACTAGAAGCACAAAGTCCAATTCAACTCCTACTTCATGCTAGGCCTCTATGGGTGCAAAATAGACAGATTCGATCCTAATCAGGTAATCGTTTTCGGGGTCGAATATACGAATATATAGAAACATTTACATATGAAGTCTACATGAATTATCAAGTACTAATCATGAAATTTCTAGAAAACAAAAGCTTGGTCATCAAAAAGCATGTTAAGTGGTCGTCTGGTCCATGAACAAATTACTAGTCAACACGTTGTAGCACGAACATTCGAGTAATCATAAAATGACTTTTACAATCCTAGTCCATTTTATGTGTTTTTTAATTCTCTATCCAACTAACATCAGTTGATAGGCCAATTCATAACACACAAATTGCAGTTTTCGTTTTGTTGCATAAATAGATACTGAAACTTCAAACGATCATAACTTAGGCTATACTAAACGAAATCATGCGATTCAAGCGAGCAAATTCAATAATTTTTCGATAGATATCCATATAAACACATTACAAAAATAGAAAACAAATTTACAAAAGCAGTAGCATAGCAATTGGATTCGTTTTTAAAACCTAACACGCAATCCGGACAAAATAACGACTATTTACGTACACGATCGCGACCAATTGAGCAATAGAAAATCTAAATCAACATAATAACAATAAAAATCAGATGTATATATCTACGCTTAGCAATTATACCTCAAACGAGCAACCAAAAAACAATACTAGATGTAGAACGGCGCGTAGAACGACGTTTATGCTCAAGACTTTGTCTTATTTTGTGGTTTGATGGTGCTTCTATGGTGATGGTGGTCGACGGCTTCAAAGAGAGGGAGAGGAGAGGATGTCGACTAGGTTTAGGCAAGAATGAGGCTCCGGTTGTTTTTAATTGCTAATTATATCTAATCATGGCCTCATAAAAAGAATACTAGCAGTCCATAAGTCCAATATAAGTCCAATAAGGGGTGTCATGGGGGGAGTCATCCGAATGGCCGATATGGGGGGTTCCTGGGCTCGTTTTGCTTACTAGTGTATGCGCAGTGGTCCGTTTCGAGTGTCATTAACCGTACCGTGATTCTGGAACGTTAACCGATCGTTAAAACGCAACCCACCGGGTTTAATTCATTAAATACATAATAAATTAATTAAGTTTTTATTAAAAGTAATAATTATTAAAAATAATTATTTTATCAAAAAACAGACGTTTCGCAGTCTCGTGAGACCTCAGTTGCAGTTTTTAAAACCGTTTCGTATTCTCAGTATTTCAAAACATGAAATAAGTTTCCGGCTAATATGATCATATATTATTTATGTAAGTTCATCACGAGTTCAAGTATGCATTTAAATCAATTAAATACACAAATCGAAAGTAATCACCGTCAAATAATTAACGGTCAGTTAACAGAGATTAACGGGAAAAGCTAGGGTATTACAGCATATATGTTTAAGATTAGCGATTGCCTCAACGTGTTTCACCTTAATCAAACCTACCTATAATGGGTTGGAAATATTAACAAGATCAGATTACTCCAACGTGACCTTTTGATTGACTCAACTTTCGATCCCTGAAACCCACCATTTCCGCCAATAGCAGATACATTCTTTGCATTTCCATGTTAGCCATACTTGGCTGCTAATCCAACCTTACACTCTCATCCACGTTAATCTTTGTGGACGACCTATTAGGTCGTTCAAACCTTACCACAGAGTAGTAAAGATAGAAATTAACAATCCGTCTATTAGCCAACACCTTAGCCTGAGCCACGTCTTCAACAACTAAAAATCTAACGAACCCAAACCTTATACCATCTTTCGCTCTCTTATTAGCAATAAACGTATCCAAAATCCGTACGAACGGTGAGCACACCTACCATAGCTTATTCACGTAAGTACTATATGGAAATTCGTTACAAAAAAAAGACGTCGCAATCTTCTCCACGTCGTTACGGTAAGGGTTTGGAATAGTTTATTCAGCCGGGGTGTTATTTGTTCAAAACTTCCACTACCAATCTGATGCAAACCCCTTACCGGATGAACTCCCTACCATCTTCCCCCTATCCCTGTCGTGATTCAATCGGAAAAATCAGTTCATGTAAAAAAGTATCGGATCCAATTGGGATCGCATTTGAATGGCAAATACATACCTCGATATCTCCATAGTTACTTATCAGATCAAGCTAAAAATATTATACGAGGTAGATGGTGTATCTTGAAACTTATTACAACAAAAATTATGACGATCCAACAGTTAACAAAGACATGGTCATTATTTTACATAAGTTGCACATAATCAAACACAAGCAAACTATTGTGGTGTTAAAATCGTATCTTTTTGTATACACTTCCAATCATTATCAAATTTTAACACCATGTAAATATGAATTCCATGAACCACATATAAAAAAACCAAAACGATAATATACCGGAGACACACTAAATATTTTACGGAAGCAGCAAAGACAACCAACAAACTTCCAGTAGTAAATTTTTATAGATAACAAATTTATGTTAAAAGTTCATATCGAAATTTTTTATGGTGTAAATATGCTTTTATGTGTTTTGAACCTACGGTTCAAATTTCGTAAAGAATGAAGGTAAAAAGTTTATTATTCTAACACCTTTGTGCATAACATGAAAAAATAGAAAACAATTTTTCTTTTGTATCTTCAAGAAATCTTAAGCTTTTAAATGACTGGATAATCAAGTAACTTGATACCACTTCTTGGATCTGGTTTTTTGTTCAAGGAAAAGTAATAAACAATAATAAGTGCGGAAAAGGAAGAACAAAAAAAAAAAAAAAAATAGTCCAATTTACTATTTATTCGTGTCACGCAACGATTTATCGTTACTCAAAATTATACTGCAATAAAAAGAATTGAAGTTCCAGTTCTACTCTTTTTATGTATGTAAAGTTGATGTTACATAAATTAATTGTTGTAAATAAAAACTATTAAATAATTTAATTATAATGGTTTATTAAATGGTTTATTAAATGATTAGTAGTATATATACTTTACTAGTACGTATATCATAAATTGAACTTTTATTTATAAATATTCTTTTCGAGACGAAAGGGGTAATTATCTTTACAACTACTAGAACTCCTCAAATTTGTTTTACAACTACTATAATCTCTTAGAGAAAGTCAATATAAACTCTTGAATTTTCTTTTCTTTTTTTATGGACCAATTGATTGAAAATTGCATCGAACTTTTACCCATTTTTATTGTATAAATTCAACTTTTAAATCTCTTATTGTATATAATTAACTATTTAATTCGTATAATTGTATACATTAAATGGGCTATAGCAGATAATTGAGCTTATGTGTATCTGGTCACTTCATCGAAAATGCATCGAACTTTCACCCATTTTTTATTGTATGCATTGAACTTTAAAATTTTCTATTGTTGAGGACTAGAATTAAGATGGATGAGTCTTGATGAAAGTTCGATGCATTTTCGATAAGGATACCGGATAAACCTAAGATCATTATCTCCAATGGCCCATTTTAGTGTGTACAATAATACGAATTAAATAAGTGAGTACATGCAATAGAAAATTTAAAAGTTAGAATGAAAAGACTTTGCTATATATTTTGTATATATTTTTGTAACAAAATTAAAAATAAAAATCTGATAGCCCCATGATTTTCTTTAGATAGCCGAATTTTCTCTACGGAAATCCAGAGTCAACCCTTATCTCATTTGTCTCCTTTCGTCGAGGAAATGTGGGGTTGTGTTCAATCAATATTCAATCAATTAAACTTATTATGTACTTCTTTCGTCCATATTAATAATCCCTTATTTTATTTTAAGTTGTCTTATTGTAATAGTCTACTTTTATAAATAGATAATACTAATAAAGTAAAGTTCATGCATAGTTTCATATCCTTAACTTTTACACATAAGATTAAAAAGTAAAAAACGAAATAAAGAGTAAAATTGTAAAGTAATAAAAGAATATATGATGAAATTTCTCAAATTGTATATTGTATTTTTTGTTTGAGAAGTATTAATATGGACATTAGCGAGCATTTTTTTTTTTAAATTTTCTAATAACAACTCTACGGGCTGTGTTTAAGCTAGGGGTATTCATCGGTTCGGTTTTCAATTATTCGAATTATTCGGTTCAGTTTTTTTGGTTTTGAAACTTTTATAATCAAAACCGAAAACCAAATAGAAATCGAATTCAAATATCAAAATCGAAACCGAAATCAAATCGAAAACCGAATTTGAATTCGGTTTGGTTTCGGTTAAAACCGAATTTAACTTTGAAAATCAATTTGTTACTTTTTTTTTTCCTACGAGATGAACATACACTATTGTATTAACTTTCTAATATATCATATACTATACTAATATATATAATCAAATGTATATATATAAATTTACAAAATACAATAAGCTTATATAAGCTTATAAAATATCATAATACAATACATATTATATCAAAAAAATTAACGAAGATGAATAACTAAGAGAAATTCGATTTGAATTAGCTACTTGTATAAGAATGTGTAGAGAAAGAATTTAGAAGAAAATTAATAATTTAAATAGAATTTAAAATCCGAGTTAGGATACTTTGACTTGAAAAGATAAATTATCTAATCAAATCATATACGGAGTATTTCACATATGTATACAATAATGTTAATAACTTAATATATTTAATTAACAATGTTTAAATTAAATTCGATTTTATATTCGATTTTTGATTAACCAAATTTAGAAATTTTAAATTCGGTTTTCGGTTTTGCTAAATTTGAAAACCATTTTACAAATTTGATTTAAATTTTTTTCAACTTTATTTCAATTTAGTTTTCAATTTAAACGATTTTAACCAAACCGATAAACATCTATACTTTAAGCCATTCAAACACACATCAAACTAGGGGTGTTCAAAACCGGATATCCGAAAATTCGGATAGTGGATTTGGCCATCCGATATCCGAATCGGATTCGGATATCGGATTATCCGAATATCCAAATTTTTGATGTAACTTGAGATCAAATATCCTAGTATCACGATGCGTAGATCAGAACTCAAAAGTTAAAATCTTTCAAGGAAGTTGCAACAAATAATCAAACTTTGAGAAGTGCACAAAGAGAGTTGAAACTACAGATAAAAATATAAAATTACATCCTACTTGAACCTTTTGGACCAGTTAACATTTACATACACATATAAAGTAAAATCAGTGCAAGCTTTCTCAACAATAAACCAAAGAGATGACGATTTATAAAATGAGTTTAAAAAGCACTTATATTGATTTAATTTACACTCTTATAATGAAGATGGAGACCGAAGATGGAGATGATTAGATAAAGAGAAGAAGATGCGATGAGGAATTGAGGATTGGTGATGAAATTATGAAATCGCCATGGAGACTGGAGAGAAAGTTAGATCTAGTGTTTTGCATAAATTACTCCATAAAGATGGAAATCACCCGTCCATGACCCCAGGTGACCAATTACTCCATAAATTATGGGTATTATTAATTTATTATTTATTATTTTGGTCCTTGATAGCTGAAGGAATCCAAGAAGTAGTATATACGATTTCGGATATCGGATATCCGGATATCCGAAAGTTTTGAAAAGCTGTATCCGAAACCCGAATCCGAAAAATCGGATATCCAATTTTCGGATATCCGAAAATCCGGATAACCAATTTTTCGGATATTTTCGGATCGGATATTCGGATATTTTGGATTACAGATTCGGATACGGATATTATGAACACCCCCCTACATCAATCAAACACTTAAACGCCGAGTATAATTAGAAAACTCCTTTTCATACACACATATTTTTATAATTACAAAACTCGTTTTTATTAAGGTGCATGAGCTTCAGAACAAGGTGGTCCCCTATGTACCCGACAACTTCAGGGTAACCAATAAGAATTTGACAACGTTCCTTATGAAACCACTTTGGACGATTACCACTTTCGCAAGATTCTTTCTTTGTTTTATCCACGTGACACCATCGAATCTAACATATTGACGTATTTTAAAATATATTTATATTTATATATTTTTTTGCAAAGCTTTTTAAAATTTATTCAGTTTTTAATATTTTTACAACCGCTTTCTAATTTAAGTCAAACTAATTTTCTAATTTTTTATTATACTTTTGAAATAAAAAAATCGGATATACTTCTCCCACTCAATTTTTTCACACAAATTCTTTCACACGCTGAGTTAGCATTTGACATGGCAAGTTACCTACAAAATAACTACTAACCTTAATTGAGGTTATTTATCTCTAGTTTGTTATCGATTATCTTATATCTTATTCACTTTAATTTAATTCTCAATAATTAAATATATTAATATTATTAACCGCACTACATCTTTTTCATCAAAATATCAACATGGTTAAAAGGACGTGTGCTCTGAATAATCAGATGAATCATAACAATAATTCAATAAATACTTGTAGCTAAGAGTAGACTAACTAAAAGTTCTAATTATATGCTTTTTGGAATAGAGCTCTGCAAACTTAAGGTCTTAAAAGGATGTGTGCTCCGAATACGCACGTAGACTATAACCATGGCAACCATCGTGATTAATAGCTGTTCTCACATACACATCGGTAAAAACTTAAATGATTATATATGTTTGTGGATTTTTTAAAGGCTATTCTTCATACTAATTGAAAAGGTGAAACTCAAATGAAACCTAAAAAAGTGGTGAAATTACATAATTAAACTCTCAATACGTTAAAAAAATACGTTCGTAATAAAAGACCTCTAAATATTCGATTTTGATTATTTACCTTCAAAAGCTTTATATAGATGAAATGGATGGATGTTAGAGAAATTAAACTTTTGGAGAAGAAAGAGAATGTGAGATACTTGTAAAGGTAAAAGAAGAAGAGCTATCTTAAGAAGAAAGAAAAAAGGAGAAAGATTAATATAGATAGCATTTTGTTGTTAAATTGTATCTTTTGGTACTTCATAATCATTGTACTAGTATGTAATAATTACTGTATATATTCTTATGATGAATGTGAAATGAGTTTATCTTCAAAATCATATTAATTTATAAGATATATATAACTCAGCAAAAGATCCTCAAAATAAACCTAAAGGGACAAATTTACTACCTATTTTCATACATCCTTTAGTGCTGGCTTTAGTGTTTTCTTTTTAACTCATAGATTTTGTCATCACCAAATAGGAGGAGATTGTTGAGTCCCCAAAATAATTAAAGATTTAATTATGAAAAAACAACAATTATGTACACTAAAATGTTATGTGCAGTCATCATAGGTTTATTTATGTATAGACAGCATTTGTTGCTGTGTCAAGTGTTCTCGTATGCTACCGGTCTATCAGCACAAGGTAGACAGTATCCTTCATTTAGCACAGGATGAGTGCCCAGCAAATTATGAAGATCAAATGAAACAGCAAAGAAGAACTAGCATAGCTGGTAGCAGCATACTACACTTAGACAGCTATGCTCTATTACAAGCATAGTAGTTTTCTGAGTGGTCTACATCAATTGTACTATTCAACGGAAGTCGAAGACAAAGTTGAACAGAAAAGGACACGTGTCGGCGGCTGACAAGTGACCTTACATGACCACATGGGAATGCAGAAGTTTAACGCATGTGCAGACATGTGTAATACTTTGTCAACGCATAGGGAACCCAATATTCTATTTGTTTATTCAAATAGTGGTGCCAAACCGAATTGGAATGTTCCTGCAAATAGCTACCAAAGAGGAAAGAAGAGAGCACGCTCTCTGATGCAGTCGTCCCCACAAGTACAGACATCCTATTTACGAGTGGACGATAGATCAATTACACGGATAGAAGGACTACTATAAATAGAAGTATTCACTATTGTAATATTTAGTGGTGTGGGCTTATCTAAATAGAGTCCAAACGCGTAATAGCTTTAAGATATCCTCTATAGCTATAATTAGGTGTAATCTGTAATCAACCAACTGTTATTCCACCAAGAACAGTTGTGATTCTTTGTGATTCATATCAATAAAGAATAATCGTTGAAAATTACCCTCGACTCTTATTTAAATTATCTGTTTGAATACTTAATTGATATAACACTTAAGTTAGTTGAAAAGAATTGTATTCACCCTCCCTCTATAATACTCTTGTTGTTTATCAAGGGACCAACAATTATCCATTCAATAACCTTATTCAAATACGTACAAAACAAGACATACACACTATATCATCTTTTCGACCCTATTCAAAGTTTGATTTACATTTTAAACTTTTACTATTGAAAAGTAGACTTTACAAAGCTACGATCAAAATAAATTTCACAAAATGATGTCCAAACGTATCCGTATGGATGCTAACCTATCCATACAAATGCAGCTGTATCCGTACGGATGCATTTCTAATCAGTACAGATGCAGTTCAACAGAGACAAAACGCTGTTTTCATGGTTTATCCCCAAATCTCGTTTTAGACATGTTTTAACACCAAAAACTACTTAGGAAACATACGTAACTCATATATAAACTATAATTAACATCAAACATGTATAACAAAGATGATTTATACAAGAATCAAGCATAAAAAGCACTTTTAACTGATAAGATCAAAAATCCTAATTTATCAAGGATTAAGTCATAAATCGAAACACAAACCTGGATGTGAGCTATAGGTAATGCAAGAAATCAGATGCCAGACTTCGTTTAATCCAAAAGCTCCAAATATTCAAACTAGGGTTTGTGAATTATGAAATGTTAGGCACGAGTTCTGTATTTCTAAATTTGAGAAAAAGGAGGGAACATCCAGAAATATAATATATAAATGGGTTATAAACCCATACCCTATAATACACATGTATTTAAAGGTTTTCAGAGATCTAACGCACCTCGTTAGGCGGCCTTAACAGAGTCCAAATTTGACAAACAAAATTGTTCTGTGACCCCTGTCACAAAACGAATTCAAATAATCAAGTAACTAATTATAAACATATAATTATTAAAATCAATTATAATAGAATACAAGGGCAAGACAGTTACTTCCTTCTAGGCTCGGTCTTAGGGTGTTACAGTAATGAACTTGGAATTGATATTTCACATTGTAACCTGGATAACACTGTGGCTTCAGTGGGTGTTTTCAATTCGATTAAATGAAGATTCTATCGATAAATTTACAGGGGTCTGAAAAGCAAAAGAAACGTGCTTGGATTCGTGAGATATGCTCGAAACATCAGATCCAATTTTTAGCTATTTAAGAAACAAAGAAGACACAATTAAAGCTTTTTGATTTAAAATCTTTATGAGGTAGTTATATGTTTTGATTTTTCGTGCAATTTAGATCGTGTTCGCTCTGGAGGTTTGGTGTCTATTTGGGTCTCAAATTTCTTTATCAAGGAACATATTTGATGCCACAAAAGTTATATTATTATTAACGGAAAATGGTTCAAAAATAATTGGGCTTGTTATATGGTTAACATAAACATGCCTCAGTGCGATCGAATAAACTGATTGTGTGGAATCAGTTGTGTCGTCTTAACAAGGTGATTATATTTTCTTTGGCGATTTTAATTCGGTACAAAGGAGCATTTTGGTTCTGAATTCTCATAAATTAAAGCTTCTGATTTCAACTCTTTTATAACAGATAATGGATTGGTATATGCTCAACTAGAAGGTTTCAATTTACGTGGCGAAACAAACTTGACACAAAGATGAGTAAATTGGATCGATTTTAGTTTCGCATAATATTATTGGTAATGGTGACTCTTTTAAGGGTTTAAACATTCCGAGGGGGAAGTCAGATCATTCGCCCAATCTTTTGTCTAATGTGAAAGTTAACTTTGGTCCTACTCCTTATAAGGTTTTTCATTCATGGTTTGAATGACATGCTTTGGAAGAAGTGATTCAAGCTGCGTTCGTGGAAATTGATCAAATGGGTTCATGGACGAAATTTGTTGCCAAGATGAAGTCTATTAGAACTCGTTTGAAAGAATTGGTTTGTAATACCAGGAGTGGAAAATTGAATAAAAGGTAGGAAGTCTTGCTGAAACTATTGGATTTAGATGACAAAATTGATAAGGGTGTGGCTTCTCAAGAAGAGTTAAATAAGCGTATAACATTGTCAAATGAAGTTGAGAGTATTGATCGATTAAATGCTTCATATTTATTTCAAAATTCGCGTTTAAAATGGATGGAAAGTGGTGATGGTAATTTCAAATTTTTTCATGCGACCATTAAACATAAACTCAATGCTGATTCGATTCAGGGTATAGATAAATGGTGCTTGGTGTGATGATCCTGAGATGATAAAGGGTAAATTCTATTAATTTTATAGCGCCAAATTTAATGAAAATGGGGCTTCTTTCGATTATGTTACCTTTTATAGAGTTCTTGATTAGCTCGATGTTGATTTGTTGGAAGTCGCGATGACGGAAGATGAGATTAAGATAGAGGGTTGGGATTGTGGTAGTTTCAAGGCTCCAGGCCTCGATGGTTTTTCATTTTGTTTAACTAAACGGTACCGGAATCAAATTAAAGCACATGTGGTTAATGATGTGGTTCGCTTTTTCTCTTGTTCTACATTAATGAGAGGTGCTAACTCGGCGTTTTCCCCCTCATTCCTAAGGTTCCTAACCCAACCATTATAACGGACTATAGATCAGTAGGTTCTGTTGAGTCCCCAAAGTAATTAAGGATTTAATTATGACAAAACATAAATTTATTTGCACTAAAATGTAATGTGCAGCCAGCACAAGTTTGTTTATGTATAGACATCATATATTGCTATGTCGAGTGTCTAGTATGCTGCCTAGTCTACCAGCACAAGGTAGACAATATTCTTCGATTAGCACAGGATGTGTACCCAGCAATTCAAGAATATCAAGTGACTCAGCATAGAAGAACCAGCATGGCTGGAAAGCAGCATACAACACAAGACAGCTATGCTCCATTACAAGCATAGTAGTTTCCTGAATGGTCTACATCAATTGTACTATTCAACAGAAGTCAAAGACAAAGTTGAACAGAAAAGGACATGCGTTGGCGGCTGACAAGTGACCTTACAAGACCACGTGGGAATGCAGAAGTTTAACGCATGTGCAGATATGTGTTATCCTTTGTAAACACCTAGGGAACACAACATTCTTTTTGTTTAATCAAATAGTGATGCCAAACCGAATTGGGGTGTTCCTGCAAATAGCTACCAAAGAGGAAAGAAGGGAGCACGCTCTCTGACACAATTGTGCCCACAAGTACAGACATCCTATGTACCAGTGGATAAAAGAACAATTACAAAGTTAATAGGACTACTATAAATTGATGTATCCACTATTGTAACAACTAGTGGTGTAGGTTTTATTTACTAAGAGTCCAAATGTGTAATAGCTTTAGATAACCTCAATAGCTGTAACTTAGGTGAATCTGTATCAACCAACTATCATTCCACCAAGGATTGTTGTGATTCTTTGTGATTTATATCAATAAAGAATAATCGCTGAAAAATTAACTTTGACTCTTATTTAGTTTACTTGCATGAATACTAATTTGCTTAAACTGTTAAGATAAACAAAAGAATTGTATTCACCCCCCTCTTCAATACTCCTGTTGTTAATCAAAGGACCAACAACTGGTATCAGAGCTTCAGTCTTGATAATTTAATATCTTAGATCTGAATTCTCTCATGGATGCATACACAAACTCAGCTTACGTTGAAAATGGGTCATCCAATAGACCAACTAAGTTTGATGAAGATGAGTATGAAACCTGGAAGGTTAGGTTTCTGCTTCACCTTGAGTCTATTGACCCACTCATGCCTGGCATTGCTACTGATGGTCCATTCATCCCTACCGAAACACTTGGCAGTGTTCCTGCTACAGCAAACACTTCTGCTATTCCGGGTAGAAAAGTTGCGCTACCCCCATCTAGATGGGTGGATGAGGACAAACGCTCTGTTAGACTTGACCATAAGATCAGAACTGTAATACCCCGTCAGAATCCACTAACGGAATATTAACTCCTGGTCCCACAGTTTAGCGGTCACGCCCTCTATATGTGACGTTTCTGAAAAGTATTCGCATTACTTATCAAATCAAGTCATTTATTAAAGAAAATGTAACTGGAAAATGTTTGACATAAATGACTAATGTATATGAACCCAAGTGCTCTTGAAACAAAATAGTTTAAATGCGAATATTTGTTCTTGAAATGAAAATGAAAAATATGCTGGACACCGTCCAGTTCTAGCAGCAAACAGCATAATAACTTCAATTAAGCGGAAGCACTACCTCTATGTACCTGAGATGAAACATGCAAAACATCAACGAAAAACGTTGAGTGAAACTATAGGTTTAGTAAATCATTTTGTAAGTTAGGGCACAAGATTTTCTTAGAAAACATCATAGGAAAAGTATACATTATCATGAGCACTTGATTATAAAGCTTTAACCTTTGCGTGAGCCGAGCACACATCTTTAGTTTACCCTATCATTGCATACACTGATCAAGTGTACGAGTAACAACAAAATAGATGCCTGTTATATTTAGGCGAGGTCTGTCAAACCTAACGGTACCGTCCTTATAAGTCGAGCTTACAAAGTAACTAATATAATCAAGTTAAGGATTTTTGATCTGAACTCATATGTATAGTCATTTAAGTTACTTGTGCCTAATATGTAAAACATTTGTAAAAAGCATGCATCTCATCCCTGTAAAAATGTAGTAGGGACTGTAGACTTACCTTAGCAAAAGCACTTGTAATTTCTTAGTAAAACATACGGTTGTCGAACAATCTCGACTGAACAACGTAACCTAAATAAGTAAATCATCTTAAGTATACACTTATAGGTCAAAACATTTCAACCCATAGTGTACGCAAAGTCCTAACTGAAATGTCCCGTTCTTATTGATTAAAAACGTTCCATATTAATTGATTTCGTTGCGAGGTTTTGACCTCTATATGAGACGTTTTTCAAAGACTGCATTCATTTTTAAAACAAACCATAACCTTTATTTCATAAATAAAGGTTTAAAAAGCTTTACGTAGATTATCAAATAATGATAATCTAAAATATCCTGTTTACACACGACCATTACATAATGGTTTACAATACAAATATGTTACATCGAAATCAGTTTTTTGAATGTAGTTTTTACACAATATCATACAAACATGGACTCCAAATCTTGTCCTTATTTTAGTATGCAACAGCGGAAGCTCTTAGTATTCACCTGAGAATAAACATGCTTTAAACGTCAACAAAAATGTTGGTGAGTTATAGGTTTAACCTATATGTATCAAATCGTAACAATAGACCACAAGATTTCATATTTCAATACACATCCCATACATAGAGATAAAAATCATTCATATGGTGAACACCTGGTAACCGAAATTAACAAGATGCATATATATGTAAGAATATCCCCATCATTCCGGGACACCCTTCGGATATGATATAAATTTCGAAGTACTAAAGCATCCGGTACTTTGGATGGGGTTTGTTAAGCCCAATAGATCTATCTTTAGGATTCGCGTCAATTAGGGTGTCTGTTCCCTAATTCTTAGATTACCAGACTTAATAAAAAGGGGCATATTCGATTTCGATAATTCAACCATAGAATGTAGTTTCACGTACTTGTGTCTATTTTGTAAATCATTTATAAAACCTGCATGTATTCTCATCCCAAAAATATTAGATTTTAAAAGTGGGACTATAATTCACTTTCACAGATTTTTACTTCGTCGGGAAGTAAGACTTGGCCACTGGTTGATTCACGAACCTATAACAATATATACATATATATCAAAGTATGTTTAAAATATATTTACAACACTTTAAATATATATTTTGATGTTTTAAGTTTATTAAGTCAGCTGTCCTAGTTAGTAACCTACAACTAGTTGTCCACAGTTAGATGTACATAAATAAATCGATAAATATTATCTTGAATCAATCCACGACCCAGTGTATACGTATCTCAGTATTGATCACAACTCAAACTATATATATTTTGGAATCAACCTCAACCCTTTATAGCTAACTCCAACATTCACATATAGAGTGTTTATGGTTGTTCCGAAATATATATAGATGTGTCGACATGATAGGTCGAAACATTGTATACGTGTATATGGTATCTCAAGATTACATAATATACAATACAAGTTGATTAAGTTATGGTTGGAATAGATTTGTTACCAATTTTCACGTAGCTAAAATGAGAAAAATTATCCAATCTTGTTTTACCCATAACTTCTTCATTTTAAATCCGTTTTGAGTGAATCAAATTGCTATGGTTTCATATTGAACTCTATTTTATGAATCTAAACAGAAAAAGTATAGGTTTATTGTCAGAAAAATAAGTTACAAGTCGTTTTTGTAAAGGTAGTCATTTCAGTCGAAAGAACGACGTCTAGATGACCATTTTAGAAAACATACTTCCACTTTGAGTTTAACCATAATTTTTGGATATAGTTTCATGTTCATAATAAAAATCATTTTCTCAGAATAACAACTTTTAAATCAAAGTTTATCATTGTTTTTAATTAACTAACCAAAAACAGCCCGCGGTGTTACTACGACGGCGTAAATCCGGTTTTACGGTGTTTTTTGTGTTTCCAGGTTTTAAATCATTAAGTTAGCATATCATATAGATATAGAACATATGTGTAGTTAATTTTAAAAGTCAAGTTAGAAGGATTAACTTTTGTTTGCGAACAAGTTTAGAATTAACTAAACTATGTTCTAGTGATTACGAGTTTAAACCTTCGAATAAGATAGTTTTATATATATGAATCGAATGATGTTATGAACATCATTACTACCTCAAGTTTAGTAGGTAAACCTACTGGAAGTGACAAGAAATGATCTAGCTTTAAAGGATCTTGGATGGCTTGAAAGTTCTTGAAGTAGGATCATGACACAAAAACAAGTTCAAGTAAGATTTTTACTCGAATTAAGATAGTTTATAGTTATAGAAATTGAATCAAAGTTTAAATATGAATATTACCTTGAATAAGAAAGATAACCTACTGTATATAACAAAGGTTTCTTGATCTTAGATGATTACTTGGAATGGATTAGAAAGCTTGGAAGTAAATTAGTAAACTTGAAGGGATTTTTGAAGTGTTCTTGAAGTGTTCTTCCTATGATGATTATAGCTTGATTCTTGAAGTGATTTTTGATGAAGATGATGATTAACTACTGGAAAAATACGTTCATAATAGTGTGTGTGTGTGTGTTGAGAGAGAATTAGAAAGAGAATTGGAAGTGAAATGGAGTGAATGATGAGTGGTAATTGGTGAGTGGTGAGTGGGGTTAAAAGGAGTTCTAGTTAGTTGACTAGCTCATGGTAGAAGTTAAAATTGATTAGTCATACATGACATAATCAAGAGTGGAATCCCATGCTAGTTCCTATTGGTATATACTCATAGTAAGTACGTTTTGAAGCTGTGTATAATACGGGTAAGAATACGACTAGAATTCTTGATGAAAGAAAAGAATGGAAAAGTAACTGTAACCATTTTCGTTAAGTATGAGTTTTTTGATATATGTCTTGAAGTCTTCCAAAAGTATTTTAATACATCTAAATACACTACATGTATATACATTTTAACTGAGTCGTTAAGTCATCGTTAGTCGTTACATGTAAGTGTTGTTTTGAAACCTTTAAGTTAACGATCTCAATTAATATTGTTAACCCATTGTTTATTATATCTAATGTGATGTTAAATTATTATATTATCATGATATTATGATATATTAATATATCTTAATATGATATATATACATTTAAATGTAGTTACAACGATAATCGTTACATATATGTCTCGTTTCGAAATCCTTAAGTTAGTAGTCTTGTTTATATGTATATAACTCATTATTAATATACTTATGGAGATACTTACTTATCATAATCTCATGTTAACCATATGTATATCCATATATATATCGTCATGTCGTTTTTACAAGTTTTAACGTTCGTGAATCGCCGGTCAACTTGGGTGGTCAATTGTCTATATGAAACATATTTCAATTAATCAAGTCTTAACAAGTTTGATTGCTTAACATGTTGGAAACATTTAATCATGTAAATATCAATCTCAATTAATATATATAAACATGGAAAAGTTCAGGTCACTACAGTACCTACCCGTTAAATAAATTTCGTCCCGAAATTTTAAGCTGTTGAAGGTGTTGAAGAATCTTCTGGAAATAGATGCGGGTATTTCTTCTTCATCTGATCTTCACGCTCCCAGGTGAACTCGGGTCCTCTACGAGCATTCCATCGAACCTTAACAATTGGTATCTTGTTTTGCTTAAGTCTTTTAACCTCATGATCCATTATTTCGACAGGTTCTTCGATGAATTGAAGTTTTTCGTTGATTTGGATTTCGTCTAATGGAATAGTGAGATCTTCTTTAGCAAAACATTTCTTCAAATTTGAGACGTGGAAAGTGTTATGTACAGCCGCGAGTTGTTGAGGTAACTCAAGTCGGTAAGCTACTGGTCCTACACGATCAATAATCTTGAATGGTCCAATATACCTTGGATATAATTTCCTTCGTTTACCAAATCGAACAACGCCTTTCCAAGGTGCAACTTTAAGCATGACCATCTCTCTAATTTCAAATTCTATATCTTTTCTTTTAATGTCAGCGTAGCTCTTTTGTCGACTTTGGGCGGTTTTCAACCTTTGTTGAATTTGGATGATCTTCTCGGTAGTTTCTTGTATAATCTCCGGAC
This sequence comes from Rutidosis leptorrhynchoides, assembly GCF_046630445.1. Classification (NCBI taxonomy): domain Eukaryota; kingdom Viridiplantae; phylum Streptophyta; class Magnoliopsida; order Asterales; family Asteraceae; genus Rutidosis; species Rutidosis leptorrhynchoides. The sequence continues at coordinate 664,281,174 of NC_092334.1, forward strand.
CCATAATCTGTCTATCCCCCACTTCACTTAATCGGTCTATCCCCCACTTCACTCCAACAAATCGGAGACCTGCACTTTCTACCATAAAGTGCTTCAAACGGCGCCATCTCAATGCTTGAATGGTAGCTGTTGTTGTAGGAAAATTTTGCTAATGGTAGATGTCGATCCCAACTGTTTCCGAAATCAATAACACATGCTCGTAGCATGTCTTCAAGCGTTTGTATCGTACTTTCGCTCTGCCCATCAGTTTGTGGATGATAGGCAGTACTCATGTCTAGACGAGTTCCTAATGCTTGCTGTAATGTCTGCCAGAATCTTGAAATAAATCTGCCATCCCTATCAGAGATAATAGAGATTGGTATTCCATGTCTGGAGATGACTTCCTTCAAATACAGTCGTGCTAACTTCTCCATCTTGTCATCGTGTGCTGATTTGGTGAGACGATCAACTATTACCCAAATAGTATCAAAACCACTTGCAGTCCTTGGCAATTTAGTGATGAAATCCATGGTAATGTTTTCCCATTTCCATTTCGGGATTTCGGGTTGTTGAAGTAGACCTGATGGTTTCTGATGCTCAGCTTTGACCTTAGAACACGTCAAACATTCTCCTACGTATTTAGCAACATCAGTTTTCATACCCGGCCACCAAAAATATTTCCTGAGATCCTTGTACATCTTCCCCGTTCCAGGATGTATTGAGTATCTGGTTTTATGAGCTTCTCTAAGTACCATTTCTCTCATATCTCCAAATTTTGGTACCCAAATCCTTTCAGCTCTATACCGGGTTCCGTCTTCCCGAATATTAAGATGTTTCTCCGATCCTTTGGGTATTTCATCCTTTAAATTTCCCTCTTTTAAAACTCCTTGTTGCGCCTCCTTTATTTGAGTAGTAAGGTTATTATGAATCATTATATTCATAGATTTTACTCGAATGGGTTCTCTGTCCTTCCTGCTCAAGGCATCGGCTACCACATTTGCCTTCCCCGGGTGGTAACGAATCTCAAAGTCGTAATCATTCAATAATTCAATCCACCTACGCTGCCTCATATTCAGTTGTTTCTGATTAAATATGTGTTGAAGACTTTTGTGGTCGGTATATATAATACTTTTGACCCCATATAAGTAGTGCCTCCAAGTCTTTAATGCAAAAACAACCGCGCCTAATTCCAAATCATGCGTCGTATAATTTTGTTCGTGAATCTTCAATTGTCTAGACGCATAAGCAATCACCTTCGTTCGTTGCATTAATACACAACCGAGACCTTGCTTTGATGCGTCACAATAAATCACAAAATCATCATTCCCTTCAGGCAATGACAATATAGGTGCCGTAGTTAGCTTTTTCTTCAATAACTGAAACGCTTTCTCTTGTTCATCATTCCATTCAAATTTCTTCCCTTTATTGCGTTAATGCAGTCAAGGGTTTTGCTATTCTGGAAAAGTCTTGGATGAACCTTCTGTAGTAACCAGCTAGTCCTAAAAACTGGCGTATGTGTTTCGGAGTTTTCGGGGTTTCCCACTTTTCAACAGTTTCTATCTTTGCCGGATCCACCTTAATACCTTCTTTGTTCACTATGTGACCGAGGAATTGAACTTCTTCCAACCAAAATGCACACTTTGAAAACTTAGCGTACAATTCTTCCTTCCTCAATACTTCTAACACCTTTCTCAAATGTTCACCGTGTTCTTGGTCATTCTTTGAGTAAATAAGTATGTCATCAATGAAAACAATGACAAACTTGTCAAGGTATGGTCCACACACTCGGTTCACAAGGTCCATGAACACAGCTGGTGCATTAGTTAAACCAAATGACATGACCATAAACTCGTAATGACCGTAACGTGTTCTGAAAGCAGTCTTTGGAATATCATCTTCTTTCACCCGCATTTGATGATACCCGGAACGTAAGTCAATCTTTGAATAAACAGACGAGCCTTGTAGTTGATCAAATAAGTCGTCGATTCTCGGTAGTGGGTAGCGATTCTTGATGGTAAGTTTGTTCAACTCTCGGTAGTCGATACACAACCTGAATGTACCATCTTTCTTCTTGACAAACATAACAGGAGCTCCCCACGGTGATGTGCTTGGTCGAATGAAACCACGCTCTAAAAGTTCTTGTAATTGGCTTTGCAGTTCTTTCATCTCGCTGGGTGCGAGTCTGTAAGGAGCACGAGCTATTGGTGCAGCTCCTGGTACAAGATCTATTTAAAATTCAACGGATCGCTGTGGGGGTAATCCCGGTAATTCTTTCGGAAATACATCGGGAAATTCTTTTGCAATGGGAACATCATTGATGCTCTTTTCTTCAGTTTGTACTTTCTCGACGTGTGCTAGAATAGCATAGCAACCTTTTCTTATTAGTTTTTGTGCCTTCAAATTACTAATAATATGTAGCTTCGTGTTGCCCTTTTCTCCGTACACCATTAAGGGTTTTCCTTTTTCTCGTATAATGCGAATTGCATTTTTGTAACAAACGATCTCTGCTTTCACTTCTTTCAACCAGTCCATACCGATTATCACATCAAAACTCCCTAATTCTACTGGTATCAAATCAATCTTAAATGTTTCGCTAACTAGTTTAATTTCTCGATTCCGACATATATTATCTGCTGAAATTAATTTACCATTTGCTAATTCGAGTAAAAATTTACTATCCAAAGGCGTCAATGGACAACTTAATTTAGCACAAAAATCTCTACTCATATAGCTTCTATCCGCACCCGAATCAAATAAAACGTAAGCAGATTTATTGTCAATAAGAAACGTACCCGTAACAAGCTCCGGGTCTTCCTGTGCCTCTGCCGCATTAATATTGAAAACTCTTCCGCGGCCTTGTCCATTCGTGTTCTCCTGGTTCGGGCAATTTCTAATAATGTGGCCCGGTTTTCCACATTTATAACAAACTACATTGGCATAACTTGCTCCGACACTACTTGCTCCGCCATTACTCGTTCCGACACCATTTGTTCCTTTCGTTCTATTAACCCCTGGTCCATAGACCTCACACTTCACCGCGCTATGACCATTTCTTTTACACTTGTTGCAAAATTTGGTGCAGAACCCCGAGTGATACTTTTCACACCTTTGGCATAGCTGCTTCTGATTGTTGTTGTTATTGCGGTTATTATTGTTGTTGGGATGATTGTTGTAGTTGCTGTTGTTGTTGTTGTTGTTGTTGTTGGGCCGTTTGTTGTAGTTGCGATTGATGTTGCGATTGTTGGGATAATTATTGCGATTATTGTTGTAATTGCTGTTGTTATTGTATTGGTGATTCTTATCACCGTTTTCCTCCCACTTTCTTTTGACTTCCTTCACATTGGCCTCTTCAGCAGTCTGTTCTTTAATTCTTTCTTCAATCTGGTTCACTAGTTTGTGAGCCATTCTACATGCCTGTTGTATGGAGGCGGGCTCGTGTGAACTTATATCTTCTTGGATTCTTTCCGGTAATCCTTTCACAAACGCGTCGATCTTCTCTTCCTCATCTTCGAATGCTCCCGGACACAATAGGCACAATTCTGTGAATCGTCTTTCGTACGTGGTAATATCAAATCCTTGGGTTCGTAACCCTCTAAGTTCTGTCTTGAGCTTATTGACCTCGGTTCTGGGATGGTACTTCTCGTTCATCAAGTGCTTGAATGCTGACCATGGTAGTGCGTACGCATCATCTTATCCCACTTGCTCTAGATAGGTATTCCACCATGTTAACGCAGAACCTGTGAAGGTATACGTAGCGTACTTCACTTTGTCCTCTTCAGTACACTTACTTATGGCAAACACCGATTCGACCTTCTCGGTCCACCGTTTCAATCCGATCGGTCCTTTGGTTCCATCAAATTCCAAAGGTTTGCAGGCAGTGAATTCTTTGTAGGTGCATCCTACATGATCTCCAGTACTGCTAGATCCAAGGTTATTGTTGGTATGTAGCGCAGCCTGTACTGCAGCTATGTTTGAAGCTAGAAAAGTACGGAATTCTTCTTCATTCATATTCACGGTGTGTCGAGTAGTCGGTGTCATTCCTTCAAAATAGTCAAATGGAACAAGTTAATCATACAGAATATTAAGAGTAGTTAATAGTATTTCGTAGCATAATATGAACTCATTTATAAAAGCTTTTTCTTCATATTAGCGTTTTATAAGTTTAAATTCGGGTAGTACCTACCCGTTAAGTTCATACTTAGTAGCTAATATACAATTCAACTACTACAATTCTATATGAAAAACTGATTATAATAATATTTCGCGTTCAAACTTTTACACAATATTTTACAAACTTACAATACCACTTATTTTACATATAGCATGAAATATAGCACACAATAAATTTGATACAAGATGGTTGTGAAGATAATTCTAGCTAGTACACAAGTCGTTCAGCAAAGGCAATAAAGACACGTAATTCATACGTCCAGAAACAAGTCATGCATTCTGGTTTTACTAGGATTACTTCCCATCCTTGGTCTTGTGGAACATAACCGTTATGGCCATTGATAAGACAGCGTGTTGTAACGTCGTCAAAGGGACGAGGGTTACGTAATGACCAACAGTCTCGTAATAACCTAAAAACCTCATTTCTTACCCCAATTACTGACTCTGTCACTTGTGGGAACGTTTTGTTTAATAGTTGTAGCCCGATGTTATTGTTCTCACTTTGGTGAGAAGCGAACATTACTAACCCGTAAGCATAACATGCTTCTTTATGTTGCATGTTAGCCGCTTTTTCTAAATCACGAAGTCCTATATTCGGATATACTGAGTCAAAATAATTTCTTAACCCGTTGCGTAAAATAGCATTTGGGTTCCCCGCAATATATGCGTCAAAGTAAACACATCGTAACTTATGGATTTCCCAATGTGATATCCCCCATCTTTCGAACGAAAGCCTTTTATAAACCAAGGCATTCTTGGAACGTTCTTCGAATGTCTTACAAACTGATCTCGCCTTAAATAGTTGTGCCGAGGAATTCTGACCGACTCTAGACAAGATTTCATCAATCATGTCTCCGGGTAGGTCTCTTAAAATATTGGGTTGTCTATCCATTTTGTGTTTTTATACTTTAAAATAGACAAGAGTTAGATTCATAAAAAAAAATACTTATTAATACAAGCAATTTTTACATATATCATAAAGCATAAGCACACTATATTACATATATTACACCACACAAATACAACTATCTTATACCGACTCGCTCGTTTCTTCTTGTTTGGTTTTGGTTCGTTTTGCCAAGTTTCTAGGGATATATGATGTTCCCCTAATACGAGCCGTCGTTGTCCACATTGGTTTAGAAAAACCTGGTGGTTTAGAGGTTCCCGGGTCATTGTTACAACTTAAGGACTTTGGGGGTTGACGATACATATAAAGTTCATCGGGGTTGGAATTAGATTTCTCTATTTTTATGCCCTTTCCCTTATTATTTTCTTTTGCCTTTTTAAATTCAGTTGGGGTAATTTCTATAACATCATCGGAATTCTCGTCGGAATCCGATTCATCGGAGAATTGGTAATCCTCCCAATATTTTGCTTCCTTGGCGGAAACACCATTGACCATAATTAACCTTAGTCGGTTTGTTGAGGATTCTCTTTTACTTAACCGTTTTATTATTTCCCCCACCGGTTCTATTTCTTCTTCCGGTTCCGATTCTTCTTCCGGTTCTGATTCTTCTTCCGGTTCCGACTCTTCTTCCGGTTCCTCTTCGGGAACTTGTGAATCAGTCCACGAATCATTCCAATTTACATTTGACTCTTCATTATTATTAGGTGAGTCAATGGGACTTGTTCTAGAGGTAGACATCTATCACATAATATCAAACACGTTAAGAGATTAATATATCACATGATATTCATATGTTAAAAATATATAGTTTCCAACAAAAATGTTAAGCAATCATTTTTAAAGAAAATACGGTCGAAGTCCAGACTTACTAATGCATCCTAACAAACTCGATAAGACACACTAATGCAAATTTTCTGGTTCTCTAAAACCAACGCTCTGATACCAACTGAAATGTCCCGTTCTTATTGATTAAAAACGTTCCATATTAATTGATTTCGTTGCGAGGTTTTGACCTCTATATGAGACGTTTTTCAAAGACTGCATTCATTTTTAAAACAAACCATAACCTTTATTTCATAAATAAAGGTTTAAAAAGCTTTACGTAGATTATCAAATAATGATAATCTAAAATATCCTGTTTACACACGACCATTACATAATGGTTTACAATACAAATATGTTACATCGAAATCAGTTTCTTGAATGCAGTTTTTACACAATATCATACAAACATGGACTCCAAATCTTGTCCTTATTTTAGTATGCATCTGCTGAAGCTCTTAGTATTCACCTGAGAATAAACATGCTTTAAGCGTCAACAAAAATGTTGGTGAGTTATAGGTTTAACCTATATGTATCAAATCGTAACAATAGACCACAAGATTTCATATTTCAATACACATCCCATACATAGAGATAAAAATCATTCATATGGTGAACACCTGGTAACCGACATTAACAAGATGCATATATATGTAAGAATATCCCCATCATTCCGGAACACCCTTCGGATATGATATAAATTTCGAAGTACTAAAGCATCCGGTACTTTGGATGGGGTTTGTTAAGCACAATAGATCTATCTTTAGGATTCGCGTCAATTAGGATGTCTGTTCCCTAATTCTTAGATTACCAGACTTAATAAAAAGGGGCATATTCGATTTCGATAATTCAACCATAGAATGTAGTTTCACGTACTTGTGTCTATTTTGTAAATCATTTATAAAACCTGCATGTATTCTCATCCCAAAAATATTAGATTTTAAAAGTGGGACTATAACTCACTTTCACAGATTTTTACTTCGTCGGGAAGTAAGACTTGGCCACTGGTTGATTCACGAACCTATAACAATATATACATATATATCAAAGTATGTTTAAAATATATTTACAACACTTTTAATATATTTTGATGTTTTAAGTTTATTAAGTCAGCTGTCCTCGTTAGTAACCTACAACTAGTTGTCCACAGTTAGATGTACAGAAATAAATCGATAAATATTATCTTGAATCAATCCACGACCCAGTGTATACGTATCTCAGTATTGATCACAACTCAAACTATATATATTTTGGAATCAACCTCAACCCTGTATAGCTAACTCCAACATTCACATATAGAGTGTCTATGGTTGTTCCGAAATATATATAGATGTGTCGACATGATAGGTCGAAACATTGTATACGTGTCTATGGTATCTCAAGATTACATAATATACAATACAAGTTGATTAAGTTATGGTTGGAATAGATTTGTTACCAATTTTCACGTAGCTAAAATGAGAAAAATTATCCAATCTTGTTTTACCCATAACTTCTTCATTTTAAATCCGTTTTGAGTGAATCAAATTGCTGTGGTTTCATATTGAACTCTATTTTATGAATCTAAACAGAAAAAGTATAGGTTTATAGTCGGAAAAATAAGTTACAAGTCGTTTTTGTAAAGGTAGTCATTTCAGTCGAAAGAACGACGTCTAGATGACCATTTTAGAAAACATACTTCCACTTTGAGTTTAACCATAATTTTTGGATATAGTTTCATGTTCATAATAAAAATCATTTTCTCAGAATAACAACTTTTGAATCAAAGTTTATCATAGTTTTTAATTAACTAACCCAAAACAGCCCGCGGTGTTACTACGACTGCGTAAATCCGGTTTTACGGTGTTTTTCGTGTTTCCAGGTTTTAAATCATTAAGTTAGCATATCATATAGATATAGAACATGTGTGTAGTTAATTTTAAAAGTCAAGTTAGAAGGATTAACTTTTGTTTGCGAACAAGTTTAGAATTAACTAAACTATGTTCTAGTGATTACGAGTTTAAACCTTCGAATAAGATAGTTTTATATATATGAATCGAATGATGTTATGAACATCATTACTACCTGAAGTTTAGTAGGTAAACCTACTGGAAGTGACAAGAAATGATCTAGCTTCAAAGGATCTTGGATGGCTTGAAAGTTCTTGAAGTAGGATCATGACACAAAAACAAGTTCAAGTAAGATTTTTACTCGAATTAAGATAGTTTATAGTTATAGAAATTGAATCAAAGTTTGAATATGAATATTACCTTGAATAAGAAAGATAACCTACTGTATATAACAAAGGTTTCTTGATCTTAGATGATTACTTGGAATGGATTAGAAAGCTTGGAAGTAAATTAGTAAACTTGAAGGGATTTTTGAAGTGTTCTTGAAGTGTTCTCCCTATGATGATTATAGCTTGATTCTTGAAGTGATTTTTGATGAAGATGATGATTAACTACTGGAAAAATACGTTCATAATAGTGTGTGTGTGTTGAGAGAGAATTAGAAAGAGAATTGGAAGTGAAATGGAGTGAATGATGAGTGGTAATTGGTGAGTGGTGAGTGGGGTTAAAAGGAGTTCTAGTTAGTTGACTAGCTCATGGTAGAAGTTAAAATTGATTAGTCATACATGACATAATCAAGAGTGGAATCCCATGCTAGTTCCTATTGGTATATACTCATAGTAAGTACGTTTTGAAGCTGTGTATAATACGGGTAAGAATACGACTAGAATTCTTGATGAAAGAAAAGAATGGAAAAGTAACTGTAACCATTTTCGTTAAGTATGAGTGTTTTGATATATGTCTTGAAGTCTTCCAAAAGTATTTTAATACATCTAAATACACTACATGTATATACATTTTAACTGAGTCGTTAAGTCACCGTTAGTCGTTACATGTAAGTGTTGTTTTGAAACCTTTAAGTTAACAATCTCAATTAATGTTGTTAACCCATTGTTTATTATATCTAATGTGATGTTAAATTATTATATTATCATGATATTATGATATATTAATATATCTTAATATGATATATATACATTTAAATGTCGTTACAACGATAATCGTTACATATATGTCTCGTTTCGAAATCCTTAAGTTTGTAGTCTTGTTTATATGTATATAACTCATTGTTAATATACTTATGGAGATACTTACTTATCATAATCTCATGTTAACCATATGTATATCCATATATATATATCGTCATGTCGTTTTTACAAGTTTTAACGTTCGTGAATCGCCGGTCAACTTGGGTGGTCAATTGTCTATATGAAACATATTTCAATTAATCAAGTCTTAACAAGTTTGATTGCTTAACATGTTGGAAACATTTAATCATGTAAATATCAATCTCAATTAATATATATAAACATGGAAAAGTTCGGGTCACTACACTAGTGCTCAGACTGACTCAACGAACAAGTAAAAGTCAACTAATCCAAGCAAGTCAACAAAGGTCAACCAAAGTCAACCCTAAAGTCAACTCGGTCAAAGTGTCAACTAAAGTCAAACATCTCAGTAGGTCATACAAACATGATCAATAAGTCAAACCTAGGTCAAGTATCACTTTACAAGTCATAATTAAGCATATTGCACTTTTGCACCTTAGAACATGCCTTAGAAATTCGTACGTCGTAGAAAGATCCAACTATAGCTCATAGCACATAAATCATTAAATTATGAACAACTCCATATATTAACTACACTTAAAATCAATTCCAAAAAATTGGCCAAAGCCTCATACGATAAATAAAAGTCAGAAGTCAGAAGGGGTCTAATCATAGTTCATTACAGAAATTTCTGCCCGCGCGTCAGTTTTTAAACATTTTTCATAAAATATAGAAAATAGATTTTGACAAACGGTCAATTGGAGCATCTCAAAACATCACAAAGTTTTAGTGATAAAATAATCAGAAACATTTCTGTAGCCAATGTGTACAGTTTTGCAAACCTTTACAGACCTTCCAATTTCGTTCATCAAACAGACATATCATTTAGACGAGCATAGATCTCATGGCAAATCCCGTTCTCGCAAGTTCGCATACAAATGAAACATATCAAGTAACATATAAAATAACATATTACAGAAGATCAAAGTCTCAATAAATTCCTAGTTCACTCTACCATTTTTTATGTAACTTTGAAAAACGATTCAGCTCACTTTAAAAATCAAATCTTCGTTTTGACATAACGGGAGCATTACTTAACCTTTTGACGCAAATCTTAAGTCTAAATTGCATAACCTTTCACAAGGAATGCATTAGTACACTTTATATAAGCTAAAACACAAAGCATGCAACTCAGAAAATTCGTATATCATGCAAACCCTAACGAAAACTTCGATTAAGCATATCTTGAGCATACGATAACGAAATCACGCAAAATCGGAGTCTAATTAATAACTTTTTGATATATTTCTAATTAAACATATTAAATGACCAGATATCATGTCAATTAAATCATATCATTAAAATACAAATTCGTTTTTCATACATACAACGTTAATTACACAATCAAACGATAAAGAACAACACTAGACACCATTAATTGAGCACTAGACTTGATTACACCATGTAATTGAACAAAAAACTGAATTAATAAAATTAGGGTTACTAGTTATACCTCAAACGATTAAATTGATCACACAAATGCGTAGAGAACGATCAAAGCAACAACGTTCGTGCACGGGGTTTCTTCTAATTTCAACTTGTGATGGTGGTTGTGGGGTGGTGATGGCCGATGGCCAAGAGGGAGAGGGAGAGAGGGAGATGTCAACTAGAATGGGAAAAATTAGGGTTTCCATGATTTTCTTTCCTATTTATAGCTAGTAATTAGGGCCTAATTAAGATAACTATTGACTTTGTAGCCCAAGTTAAGTCCATAAGGGGGTTCATGGGGGGGTTCGGCCGATGCGGCCCTATAGGGGTGTTCCTGGGCTCGTTTTGCTTACTTACTCATATGCGCGTGGTCCGTTTCGTTGCCTTTAATCGTATCGGGTCTCCGGAACATTAACTAGTCGTTGAAACAAAATCACCGGATTTAATTCATTAAATAAATAATAAATTAAATTAGTTTTTCTTAAAGTAAATAATTATTGAAAATAATTATTTCGTCATTTTTCTGAGTTCCGTAAACTGAAAAGCTTTCTAGGCGATTAACTTAATCGTAACGTTTTCTAGTTATTTCACTTTCCGAAATAAGTTCATAAATTAATATAACGTATTAATTCAAGAATATCTCTAATAAGCATGTATTTAATTCTATTAAACACACAAGTCTAAGTAACCACCGTTAAATACTTAACGGACAAGTAACGATAGTAAACGGAAAAAATCGGGTTGTTACATTACCCACCTGTTATGAAAAATTTCGTCTCGAAATTTTAGTGCTCATCCGCCGTAGTCATCTCCTCGGGAAACAGTTGTGGATATTTAAGTCTCATCTGATCTTCACGTTCCCACGTGAATTCTGGTCCTCTACGGGCGTTCAATCTAACCTTAATGGGCGGAATTCTACTTTGCTTTAGTTGCTTAACCTCACGATCTATAATCTCAGCAGGTTCTTCAATGAAATTAAGCTTATGATCAACTTGCACTTCGTCTAAAGGAATTATCAAACTTTCATCTAATAAACATTTCTTCAAATTGGAAACATGGAACGTATCGTGAATCTCACTAAGTTCTTGCGGCAACTTCAGTCTATACGCTACTGGACCAATTCTTTCGGTAATCTCGAACGGCCCAACATACCTCGGACTTAACTTTCCTCTTTTGCCAAAACGCACTACACCCTTCCAAGGTGATACTTTAAGCATAATTTTGTATCCAACCTGAAATTCCAAATCTTTCCTTCTAATATTGGCATAACTCTTTTGACGATCTCGCGCTATTTTCATCCTCTCTCGTATCTGCGCGATCTTCTCAGCCGTTTCGTGTACAATCTCAGGACCAGTTAACTGACTATCTCCTAACTCAGTCCAACAAATAGGTGATCTGCACTTTCTGCCATACAGTGCTTCAAAAGGCGCTGCTTTTATACTTGCATGATAACTATTGTTGTAAGAAAACTCTACTAACGGTAGATGTCTATCCCATCCAATTCCAAAGTCAATCACACACGCTCTTAACATGTCTTCTAATGTCTGAATGGTTCTCTCACTTTGACCATCAGTCTGTGGGTGATATGCTGTACTCATATCTAAACGAGTTCCCATGGCATCTTGCATAGCTTGCCAGAATCTAGATGTAAATCTACTATATCTGTCAGAAATAATGGATAGCGGCACTCCATATCGAGAAACTACTTCCTTTATGTAGATCTGTTCCAACCTCTCCATCTTATCAGTTTCCTTAATCGGTAGAAACTGAGCGGACTTTGTAAGATGATCAACTATAACCCAAATCGTATCGTAACCTCCTACCATTTTAGGCAACTTCGTGATAAAGTCCATTGTAATATTCTCCCACTTCCATTGTGGAATCTCTGGCTGTGTCAACAGTCCTGACGGTTTCTGATGCTCTGCCTTAACTTTAGTACAAGTCAAATACTTACCAACATAAGTAGCGATATCATCCTTCATATTAGGCCACCAATATAGTGCCTTAAGATCTTGGTACATCTTGTTGGATCCAGGGTGAATAGAATACCTTGTCTTGTGTGCCTCTTCTAACACTAGTTCCCTTAATCCGCCAAACTTCGGTACCCAAATTCCGACTATGAAATATCGGGTTCCATCGTCTCGAGTAATGAACTTCTTATCGATTCCTCGAAGCAATTCGTTAGTAACGTTCTCTTCCTTCAACGCCTCTAACTGTGCGTCACGTATCTGAGAAGTAAGGTTCCTTCGAATAGTCAAGTTCAATGCTCTAACTCGAATAGGCTTAACTCTCTCCTTCCTACTCAAAGCATCTGCCACTACATTAGCCTTACCAGGATGGTAGCTAATGTCGCAGTCGTAGTCGTTCAATAGTTCGATCCAACGTCTCTGTCCCATATTAAGCTGTTTCTGATCGAAAATATGTTGCAAACTCTTGTGATCCGTGAAAACAGTAAACTTAGTACCATACAAATAGTGTCTCCACATCTTCAACGCAAAGACTACAACACTAAGTTCTAAATCGTGAGTCGTGTAATTCAACTCATGTATCTTCAACTGTCGTGACCCATAAGCAATTACTTTCGTACGTTGCATCAACACGCAACCAAAACCCTGTTGTGAAGCGTCACAGTAAACTACGAAATCCTCTGTTCCTTCAGGTAAAGACAAAATCGGTGCAGTCATTAACTTCTCTTTTAATAACTGAAATGCAGCTTCATGCACTCTGTCCATTCATACTTCTTACCCTTGTGAGTCAATGCTGTTAAGGTAGGGAAATAGTAGAAAATCCCTCAATGAATCTTCTATAACAACCGGCGAGACCTAAGAATTTTCGTATCTGCGTTGGCGACTTAGGAGTCTCCTATTTCTTAACTGTCTCTATCTTCGCAGGATCAACTTGGATACCATTGACACCTACAATATGACCCAAAAATTACACTTCTTGCAGCCAAAAGTCACACTTATAAATTTCGCGTACAACTGCTCCTTCCTGAGCATCTCTAGTAACAAACGAAGATGTTGTTCATGTTCCTTCTCATTCTTAGAATATACCAGAATATCAACGATGAACACTATAACAAACTTTTCTAGATATGGCTTACACACATGGTTCATGAGATCCAAGAACACAGCTGGTGCGTTCGTCAATTCAACCGGCATAACAGTAAATTCATGATGACCATAGTGTGTCCTAAACGCCGTCTTCGGTATATCTGCCTCTTTCACTCTCATCTGATGATAACCTGATCTCAGATCGATCTTAGAGTAACATGCTGATCCTTGCAATTGATCAAACAAATCATCAATCCTCGGCAACGGATATCTATTCTTGATAGTTAACTTATTCAACTCCCTATAATCAATACAAAGTCTCATAGATCCATCCTTCTTCTTCACAAATAGTACTGGAGCTCCCCATAGTGAAGAACTCGGTCGAATGAATCCTTTGTCTAAAAGCTTTTGAAGTTGACTAGACAACTCTTGCAATTCTGGTGGTGCAAGTCTATACAGTGCACACGCTACTGGTGCTGCTCCAGGAACTAAATCAATCGGGAACTCTACATCTCTATGCAGAGGTAATCCAGGTAACTCATCGGGAAAATCATCGAAAAATTCTTTAACAATGGGCACATCTTCGAGTTTCTCGCCTTTAGATTCAGTTTTGCTCACGTGAACCAGCTTAGCAAGACAACCCTTTCTCATGTGTTTTTGCGCCTTCAAACAGTTGATAAAATGTAACGGCGTATTGCTTCACTCTCCATACACCATTAGAGATTCACCTTCAATAACAGGAATACGAATTGCCTTCTGATGACAAACGATGTCGGCTCTACTCTCGGCTAACCAATCCATTCCAACCACAAGGTCAAAACTTCCTAGCTTAATCGGTATCACATTTATCTTAAATGACATTCCAGCCAAATTCGAAGTTCAATCACGGTAAACCTTATCAGCACTCATTAGATTTCCATTTCCTAGCTCTATAGAGTATAAGTTTTCTAATGATGATACAAGATTCTTAAGATTATGGAAAAAATCTCTAGACACAAAGCTTCTATCAGCTCCAGAATCGAAAAGTACATAAACATGTTGATTATCAAGAAGAAACGTACCCGTGACTAGCTTAGGATCATCACGAGCTTCATTAGAGTTAATGTTGAAAGCCCTTCCTCTAGCAGGTTCAACTGTCTTACTAGCAGTTGGACAATCCTTCCGGAAATGACCTTCCTTTCCGCATCCATAACACATATTCGTACCAGCTTTACACTCGGCAGCCAAATGTCCATTCTTCTTACACTTATCACACCTCTTCATACAATCTCCCGAGTGATGCTTATTACACTTAGCACACAACGGTAACTTTCCCTTATAACCAGAACTAGCATTCGGAGTTGCAGTGTTACCCTTGGCAGTATCTTGTTTCTTAAAGGGCTGCTGGTTGAAATTCTTCCCTGATTTTCCATTGTTGTTGTTCCATTTTCTCTTGTTATCATAAGCTTTAGTCTTAGTTAAGGCAGGAGTCTTCCCTCGCTATTCAACCTGGTCTATCAACTCACTAGCTATCTCAACAGCCTCTTGTATAGTTCTCGACTTCGAAGTAGTCACACCGCTTTGAATATTCTCGATCAAATCCTTCGCATATAGAGTGATCTTACGGCGTTCAGGAGTAACCATATGCGGTCACATGGGAGCAAGCTCAAAGAATCTCTTGTTGTAACTGGCCAAATTGGTACCCACTAGCTTCAAGTTTTGGAGTTCCCGTTCCATCTTAACAGTTTCAGTGTAGGGACAATACTCTTCGATCATCCGCCGTTTCAAATCCTCCCATGGAGTCTCAAAAGCCTGATCCATTCCTACGGAATTTGCATAAGTATTCCACCATGTCAAAGCACCATCAGATAGCTTACATGATGCAAACTTTGTTCTATCCGCATCTCTACAACCGCTGATACGGAACACAGACTCAAGCTTCTCAAACAAACGAGTTAAACCAACTGGACCTTCGGTGCCATTAAACGACTGTGGTTCACAACTCAAGAAAGTCTTATACGCACACCCTGCTTGTCCATTGTTTTGAGTGTTAGCTGCATCCTGGTTTCGCTTATTAGTAGCGTTCACATTGTTGCTATTGGTCCCATTACGGAGTTCTGCCACGTCTCGGTCAATCATTCAGAGATCCAATGATGAACATCAGTTTGGGAAACTTGCTTGGGCGGCATTATCTTTCTGGTCAAGATAATACATTCGGTTAGCGTCAATGAAATCGACATATAAAAATTATTCTAGCAACGGGATGATGCATAGTAGATAAAATTAAATCATAGTGATTCTAGTAGGTCTAATGATAAGTAATAGCGATACATAGCGTTTAGTAGTAGAAGTAGTAAGGACAATGTACACTAGTAGCATTATCACTAATTAACAATAGCAGTAGCAACACTAAGCATGATCAATCATTAATAAATCCAACACTTAATGTAATAAAACCTCGTTCAGACATCATGCATAACCAACAAAAGTAACATCACTTCTCATGTCATAAGCAAAACCACATAAGTAAAACCACATCTAGCAATGTATGTGCGAATATCAATTAATAGACAGTAATATTCAAATAGTATTCAATAGCGTGGAACAAGTCTAAATGAGCGATCTCTATTTCCGTTTTTGGAACTCCTTCAACAAATACTCGACCATCTTCTCCAAATTCTTGACTCGCAAAGTGAGGTCATTGGGGTTGTTGTCATTAGCAGCAGCTGTGAAGGTACTAGGTTTAGAAGTAGATGTAGAAGCATCGTAGGGATGAAAACGGCGACACATCTCAAGTGACTGGTTATCATAGCGAAAACTCTTGTAAAATGGATTTCTATCTTGAGCAGGTCCTTTCGGTATCCTACGGTGGCCTCTCGGTCCGTAGGGGTTAACAATGTGGGGATTAACAAAAGGTGACTGGGGCGAATCAGGTACATCAGGTTAAGATTCAGATTCGGGTTTCGAGTCTTCCTCGGGATCCTCTTCCGGTTCTTTTCCCTTGGGCTCATGCTCGTTCTCAGTTTCCATCTCAGGTTCTGACTCGGTATCATCTAAAAACTCGAGTATCGTATTTCCTTACGCTTGCACGGTTTCCTCGGATTCCGTGTCGGAGTCGGTAAGAATGATAGGATTGGAAGAAGTCATCTAGCACTCAAAGAAACACAAAGTTAGTTCATCTAGTAATCATGTCATCATAGGAATCATGTAGCATAGTAATTAATCTAACTAGGGTTCATGCAACTTAACAAGTCTAAGGTTACAGTTTAGACTCATTAGATGTCCTAACGTTCGACTCTCTAATGCAGCCTAGTCCTAGGTAACCGATCTGCTCTGATACCAAATGTAATACCCCGTCAGAATCCACTAACAGAATATTAACTCTCGGTACCACAGTTTAGCGGTCACGCCCTCTATATGAGACGTTTCCGAAAAGTATTCGCATTACTTATCAAATCAAGTCATTTATTAAAGAAAATGTAACTGGAAAATGTTTGACATAAACGACTAATGTATATGAACCCAAAACATCTTGAAACAAAATAGTTTAAATGCGAATATTTGTTCTTGAAATGAAAATGAAAAATATGCTGGACGCCGTCCAGTTCTAGCAGCAAACAGCATAATAACTTCAATTAAGCGAAAGCAATATCTCTATGTACCTGAGATGAAACATGCAAAAAGGTCAATGAAAAACGTTGAGTGAAACTACAGGTTTAGTAAATCATTTCGTAAGTTAGGCCATAAAATTTTCTTAGAAAACATCACAGGAAAAGTATACATTATCATGAGTACTTGATTATAAAGCTTTAACCTTTGCGTGAGCCGAGCACACATCTTTTGTTTACCCTATCATTGCATACACCGATCAAGTGTACGACTAACAACAAAATAGACGCCTGTTATGTTTAGGCGAGGTCTGTCAAACCTAACGGTACCGTCCCTATAAGTTGAGCTTACAAAGTAACTAATATAATCAAGCTAAGTGATTTTTGATCTGAACGCATATGTATAGTCATTTAAGTTACTTGTGCCTAATATGTAAAACATTTATAAAAAGCATGCATCTCATCCCTGTAAAAATGTAGTAGGGACTGTAGACTCACCTTAGCAAAAGCACTTGTAATTTCTTAGTAAAACGTACAGTTGTCGAACAGTCTCGACTGAACAACGTAACCTCAATAAGTAAATCATCTTAAGTATACACTTATAGGTCAAAACATGTCAACCCACAGTGTACGCAAAGTCCTAGTGCTCAGGCTGACTCAACGAACAAGTAAAAGTCAACTAATCCAAGCAAGTCAACAATGGTCAACCAAAGTCAACTCGGTCAAAGTGGTCAACTAAAGTCAAACATCTCAGTAGGTCATACAAACATGATCAATAAGTCAAACCTAGGTCAGGTATCACTTTACAAGTCATAATTAAGCATATTGCACTTTTGCACCTTAGAACATGCCTTAGAAATTCGTACGTCATAGAAAGATCCAACTATAGCTCATAGCACATAAATCATTAAATCATGAACAACTCCAGATCTTAACTACACTTAAAATTGATTCCAAAAAGTCTGGCCAAAGCCTCATACGATAAATAAAAGTTAGAAGTCAGAAGGGGTATAATCGTAGTTCATTACAGAAATTTCTGTCCGCGCGTCAGTTTTTAAACATTTTTTATAAAATATAGAAAATATATTTTGATGAACAGACAATTGAAGTCATCTCAAAACATCCCAAAGTTTTAGTGATAAAATAATCAGAAACATTGCTTTAGCCAATGTGTACAGTTTTGCAAAGCTTTACAGACCTTCCAGTTTCGTTCATCAAAGAGACATATCATTTAGACGAGCATAGATCTCATGGCAAATCACGTTCTCGTAAGTTCGCATACAAATGAAACATGTCAAGTAATATATAATCTAACGTATTCCAGAAGATCAAAGTCTCAATAAGTTCCTATTTCACTGTATCAATTTTTATGTAACTTAGAAAAACGATTCAGCTCACTTTAAAAATCAAATCTTCGTTTTGACATAACGGGAGCATTACTTAACCTTTAGACGCAAATGTTAAGTCTAAATTGCATAACTTTTCTCAAGGAATATAGTAGTACACTTTATATAAGCTAAAACACAAAGTATGAGACTCAGAAAATTCGTATATCATGCAAACCCTAACGGAAACTTCGATTAAGCATACCTTGAGCATACGATAACGAAATCATGCAAAATCGGAGTCTAAAATTAATAACTTTTCGATATCTTTCTAAATAAACATATTACAAGACCATATCTCATGTCAATTAAATCAGATCATTAAAATACAAATTCATTTTTCATACATACAACGTTAATTACGCAATCAAACGATAAATAACAACACTAGACACCATTAATTGAGCACTAGACTTGATTACACCATGTAATTGAACAAAAAACTGAATTAATAAATTTAGGGTTACTAGTTATACCTCAAACGATTAAATTGATCACACAAATGCATAGAGAACGATCAAAGCAACAACGTTCGTTTACGGGGTTTCTTCTAATTTCAACTTGTGATGGTGGTTGTGGGGTGGTGATAGCCGACGGCCAAGAGGGAGAGGGATATGTTGACTAGAATGGGAAAAATAAGGGTTCCCATGATTTGCTTTCCTATTTATAGCTAGTAATTAAGGCCTAATTAAGATAACTAGTGACCTTGTAGCCCAAGTTAAGTCCATAAACGGGTTCATGGGGGGGTTCTGCCGATGGGGCCCTATAGGGGTGTTCCTGGGCTCGTTTTGCTTACTTACTCATATGCGCGTGGTCCGTTTCATTGCCGTTAATCGTACCGGGTCTCCGGAACATTAACTAGTCGTTGAAACAAAATCACCGGATTTAATTCATTAAATAAATAATAAATTAAATTAGTTTTTCTTAAAGTAAATAATTATTGAAAATAATGATTTCGTCATTTTTCTGAGTTCCGTAAATTGAAAAACTTTCTAGGCGATTAACTTAATCGTAACATTTTCTAGTTATTTCACTTTCCGAAATAAGTTCATAAATTAATATAACGTATTAATTCAAGAATCTCTCTAATAAGCATGTATTTAATTCTATTAAACACACAAGTCTAAGTAACCACCATTAAATACTTAACGGACAAGTAACAATAGTAAACGAAAAAAGTCGGGTTGTTACAAGAACCTTGATAGCTATCACATTACCTAACCATTTTTTAAACTAATTAAAGGAAAATCAAATGCTAAAGCCATGTTAGACTATCTTGATGTTACATATGAGGGTATGGACGAAGTTAGGCAAAATAAGATTGTTGCTTTGAAAAGAGAATATGAAATGTTCTTTGCCTACAAAAGTGAGACCCTTAAGCAAACTTTCATTAGGTTTAACTCTTTAGTTGCTGACTTGCTCACCTTGAAAGTCACATATACTGACTTTGAATGATCATGCATATTTTAACCGAGGGGTCTTAACATGCTTGCTCAACGTAAAGGAGGGGTTTAAGGATCTTAGAACGTGGCTCTCCGGTCCGGCTACCGTGAATAACCCTGGCCGACATGATGATGTCGGCGGGGTGGCCAAGTGATTAAGTCCACCTTCGATGACGTCCGTCGATCAGAAGGCCCCAAGCAAGGTTGTAGGTACCAGTTAATAAAGAACTCACCTGTTAACCTTTAGAAGATGATAGAGGATGTAAGTTACGTAGGATGTGTGGTAGAAGATGGCTACGTAACGTGGTATATTGCTAACGACGATTAGGGTTTGTATTTATAGGCAAACCCTAATTCTAGAACCGTCATAGGATAGTGATAATCGTTTCCATAACCATCTCCCCCAAATCACGGATATAATTATGGAAAAGATATTTGCTCATCCGCCGTAAAGGGACCAGATACGGATCCGCATGCCGCATGACGCATGAGAGCACCCCGCATACGCACCATAGCGCATGCCCGTGTGCATGTTACATGCGCATGCGGGCTGTGGTATCATTAAGTCCCCCCAGTTTGATGTTATATGACGCAAGTCATATGATATCAAACTATTAAGCGAAAAAGAGAAAACAAAAGGACATCGAGCATTTAATGTCCTCGCGTGCGCCTCGATGCCTGTCACAATCGCAGAAGCCCATTCGGCTGACAAGACATCAAGTAACAATGCCGCAGGCGCGTGCGAACCACGCGCGTGTTTGTAATCATTCTTAACTGACACCACGCGCGATCAGCAAATGCTACCCGTCGATTGCATTACACGTGTATGGCCACGATAACACCATTCCAACCCACGCTCCCCCAATATTGCCTATAAATAGCCCCAAATCACACACATTTTCACTTTTCCGGTGTCAAGCTTTCCAAATACGCTCTCGCCTTCAAATCCTATCAATTTCGATCAACTCCGTCACATTCCGATCGTCATTTAAAGGTCAGTCGTTCTCCATTCATCTAAAAATGACCAAAGCTAATGAAACTTTCGTAGAGAATGTAGAGTCCAACATAGGCCAGAAAAACATCGACCACTTAGTTAAGCAATACCCCCCTCTTGCGGGTTACAATCCGGTACCACCACTGCCTAGCCAGCGAGCCCATCAGCCACCAGAGAATAAGGTGGCGATCTACGAACATGCTTTTAAACATGGTAATTTTAGGGTTCCACCCACCGACTTCTTTTTAGGCGTACTCGATCATTTCAAAGTAGGGCTAGGGCAATTGCACCCGTATGCTATAGGCAAAATCGTTCTATTCGAGATGTGGTGTGTTGCACTCAACACAGTACCATTGGTGAAGGTTTTTTGCCACCTATTCCGCATAGCCAACCACCATAAATCTTGGTTCACCTTCTTCGCACGCCAAAATTTCACAAAAACCCCGAAATCGAATGCGGGAAGTTGGAAAGAAACTTTTTTCTTCGTCGACCAGACCGTAGTAGGCACTGGCTTCCCGCAGACGCTCATTTGGTGCGAGAAGGTAGAAAAGGATGTGAACAAGATGCCTGCGTTGGATGACGAGGAGAAAAAGTTGTTGAAGTAGTGCGTCAACGCACAACTGGTGCACCGTTCGTATGGTAATGTTATGCTGCGGTTGGGGAAGATCTCCGCGTATTGGCCTTGGGAGGATGTGCGGCCGGCCATAGTTGGCCCCGATGGAAAGGGTAGGAATAGCATAAACGCGTACTTACGTAAATTTTTGTATATTTTCTAACGCAGGCGTTTATTGTTTGCAGAGATGAGGATGAAGAAGGTGCTTACCGCGGAGGAGATTGCTGGGATCTCTTTCCGCAAGCAGGATGTGGACAAACAGCTAGAGCAGGCAGCTGCTAGCGAACATGTGGATGAATCGCCGGCGGAGTCAGGCAATAAACGCAAGGCGGCTGGGACGTCCGAGGCGCAGAAGAAGAAGAAGAAGACTCCTAAGCAGCTGGAGGATATGCGCAACGACAATTTTGTTGCCATCGAGCCGCGGTCCGCAGACCTACCTCCCCCCATTAACGGTGAGCGTTTATTTTTTCGCATGTATACCGCGTAGAAAAATCTGCGTACTAATCTGAGTATTTTGCAGAGCATGTGGAGGAGACGCAGCCAACAACACCGCGGGTCAACCCCGAGCTGCAGGCCACTGCCACATCCAAAGACAAGGCGATCCCCGTCGAGTCTGAGTCTACATTACCTCCTCCGCAAGGCAGCTTCCGTGTTGCCAACCTCCGCCAACTTTGCCAATCCTCTGCAGAAAATGCTGCGGAGCAATCTGCATTCTTGCAGCAAATCTTCCCAGCAGAGTTCCGCGAGCAACTGGCCGTGCTGCCGTTTAACCAGGCGCTCAACGCCTTTGTCCAGAACGGGCTGGTATTCTTTGGGATGTTTGCGGACCAAGCCCGTCGATCCTCCAGCCTATACGATGTTGCACTGCGCAAAGAGGTGGAGTTGGGTTTGCTGCAGGCGGGTGTAGATCAGGCAAAGAAGGACAGGGACGCTGCTGAGGAGGCCCGCAAAGCTGTTGAATTGACTGCGGCCGAAACCAAGACCCTCTTGATTCAAGAAAGAAAAAAGAATCAAGAGCTTGTGGGTGCGGTTGATCAGGCGAAGGGGGAAACTGAGCGAGTGAGGCTGGAGTTGGAAAAGGTGACGAGGGAGAGGGACGATGCGGTTACCGACCGCGAGCTGGCCGAGGCAGATATGACAAAGCTGCGCACCGCACTCCCCGCAATTGCGCAGAAAGTGATGGACTCCGAGCCCGTGTCCGACCGGTTTAATGCCTATGTCGATGCGGTCAAGGACCATGAGGTGAACAAGGCTGTGCGGGAAGTGATCCAGGCATGCGGCCTAACTCCACCGTTCCCCGACATTGTCCAAAAGAAATTAAAGGAGGGAACGGCCGCGGCGCTGCTGGAGGCGGAAGAGGCAATCAAGTCCATCCCTATCCCTTTGATCAATGCGTTTGCGGCTGACCCGACGATGCCGCTTGATGGGTTTTTGAAGGAGGATTACTAGAGTAGTTTGTGCCGTAAGCCCTAATCTTAGGCAGGTAATTGTAAATGTATTTTGGAGCCCTAAGTCCCATGTTGGGCAGGCATGTGAAACAATTACTTATGTAATAATTTATTTGGATGTGTATATATGTTTGTCTGTTATGCATGCGTGATATCCTTGTTTATATATCGCGAATCAAAACAAATTATGAACCGCATGCGCATGCGCATAGTTAACCACAACTTATGCGTATGCGGATGGTACTGCGTAAAATAAACCAATATTTTAACTTACCTTTAACAATTTAGACTCAAAAGCTACTGCGCTATTGCTTTGTCATGTACTAGAGGTGCACTATTAGTTGTATGGTAAGCAAACGCAACTAAAAACAAACCAATGTTTTTATGCTTAGGAGTTCCTCAAGCAAACCAATGCGAGAGCGATTACGCACAAGCAAACCAATGCTTGTATATTTAAAGTCGACTTTGCAGCCATCTAGTCTGCGTGGCGCTTGGCTAGGGGAAAACCAATTCCCTTCGCCTGCCGTTATTGTCTAGCCTTGTAACCAAACAGGCTTCTGCCGCACGGGGGCTAGAGGACACCCCTTAAGTAGGCAGGAATCGCATACAAAAAATATAAATGGACAACAAAAGTATGCGCATGTAATTATTTTTATTTGGCATTAATTATGATTACAACTGCGACATATCCGAAAGGATGAAAAATAAAATAATGTGCTAAACAAATTGGAGTGATCAAGTCCATCTAGCTACATGTAACATTTTTTCAATAACGTCGCATGCCAAGTGCGTTTCACAGGTTTGCCATCTAATGTCTCTAGATGGTATGCCCCGGTGTTGCTTGCTTTTGTTACCCTGTATGGGCCCTCCCAACGAGGTCCCAGTTTCCCAGTATCTTCCGCATGACTTGCATCATTCTGGCGCCAAACCAAATCACCGCACTTATAAGTGCGTGAACGCACACGCTGGTTGTAATACTTTGCGATTTTCTGCTTGTTATTTGCTTCGTTAACAGCCGCAGAGAGTCTGCGTTCCTCAAGCAGATTAAGATTTTCCCGCAGAGCTTCAGAGTTATTTTGCTCATCAAAGTTTTGTATGCGGAACGTTGGTACCCCAATCTCTGCGGGTACAACAGCTTTTGACCCATAAACCAAACTAAACGGAGTCTCACCAGTGCTTGCTTTGGGTGTGGTTCTATGCGCCCATAAAACCTTTGGAAGCTCATCCACCCAACCAACGCGGTCATGACCCAACCTTGCCTTGATTCCAGCAACTATATCTCGGTTGGTAACTTCGCACTGGCCATTCGCCTGCGGATGCGCAACTGAAGTAAAAGTTTGCTTAATATTAAGCTCCGCACACCAACTGCGAAAAGGATCGCCGGCAAATTGTGTACCGTTATCACTAACAATTTCATTGGGTATGCTGAATCGACAGACAATGTCTTCCCATACAAAATTCCGCACTCTTTTCCCCGAAATTGTTGCCAGCGGTTTCGCTTCGACCCACTTCGTGAAGTAATCGATTGCAACAATTAAGAATTTGACATTTCCTGCGTGTGCAGAGTATGCGTAAGATAATGACGTAAGTAGCATATTTAGCAAATGAATGGCAATATTACCTTGGCCTTTGGGGAATGGTCCGACTATGTCGATCGCCCATTTGCAGAATGGCCATGGCGAGGAGACCGGTATCATTGGATGCGCAGGTGCCCTGCTGATAGGTGCATGTATTTGGCATGATTCGCATTGCTTGACAATACGCGCGGTGTCTGCGTACATAGTAGGCCAATAATAACCTAACCGCATGATTTTTGACACAATGGACCTGTGTCCCGAATGAAGGGCGCATGCACCCTCATGCACCTCTCGTATAACTTCCTCTGCCTCTTTCGGACCTACGCACCTTAAATGCGGTCCCAAATAGTTTCTTCGATACAAGACGTCACCCTCGAGGGCATAAAGCGGTGCCTTTGTGCGGACTTTCTTCGCATCAGAAGAGTCCGCGGGTGAAGTGCCGTCCCGTAAAAAAGCGATGATGGGCGTCATCCACGTTGGGCTTGATTCCTCAACCGGTGCCACTAGAGGCATCATGACAATAGATTTTGTGTTGAGTTCCTCTATTAGAATTTTCTTACCCATATGATCAAAAGCCAAGGCAACTAGTTTGCTTAGCGCATCCGCCTTCTTATTTTGCCCCCGCATTACGTGCGAGATTTGAAAAACCTCGAACTGGTCAGCGAGATTATGAACAAGCGATAAATATTGCTGCATAGCAATGTCGTGCGCTTCGAAGTCTCCGCAGACTTGATTGCATACTAGCTTTGAATCCACGTAAGCGTGCAAGATTTTAACATTTAGCTTATGCGCGATGCGCATACCTGCTAGCAGAGCCTCATACTCTGCTTCATTGTTTGTGACAACAAAATTAAACCGCAGTGCGTACGTATGTTCCTCACCGCCTGGACCTGTCAAAATTACACCTGCGCCTGCGCCAGATGCGCTACACGCACCATCTGTGTATAATTCCCATGGTGATAGAACAGGTGCGGGCGGATCTTGATGTTCTGCTGACGCTTCGACATCCACAGGTATTTCTGCTAGGTAGTCAGCAAGTATTTGACCCTTAACCGCACTGCGTGAAGAAAAGTTTATTTCATGTTCTCCCAATTCGACTGCCCACTTGGCCATTCGGCCAGAAATCTCGGGCTTGTACAGTACCTGAATGAAATAAAATGATTGCGTTAGTCAATGCGGTAACCCCGGTCATTGCCGCAAAGTAATCATGTACCAACCTGTTTGATTGGCTGATCAGTTAGAACCACAATCGGATGTGCTTGAAAGTATCGGCGCAAACGCCGCGCTGTATGGACAAGCGCATATACTAACTTCTCTATTGGCGAGTAGTTTACTTCGCTTGATGTCAGCGTCTTGCTTACGAAGTAGACCGGCATTTGTGTCTGAGAAAACCTCAGCGTTAAAGTTCTGCGAAATAAATAATGCAAGTAAATTGATAAGTTACCTTTTCGCGGTCTGCGATGAGAACTGAACTGATTGCTTCCTTTGATGCCGCAAGGTACAGCGTTAACGTCTCCCCATTCACTGGCGCAGTAAGTGTTGGTAACTCTGCAAGCACCTTTTTCATCTCCTGAAAGGCTGATTCTGCTTCCTGAGTCCAGACAAAATCCTTTTTCTTCAAACAGTTTTTCAAAGTGTTAAAGAATGGTAGCTGACGCTCTGCGGCTTTTGACAAAAACCGCGTGATTGCTGCGAGCTTCCCAGTGAGACTCTGCACATCTTTCTTTGTTTTCGGAGATGGTAAATTATCAATAGCTTCAATCTTTTTGGGATTAGCCTTGATGCCCCGCGCTGTCACCACATGACCTAGAAACTTGCCTTCCTCCTCTCCAAAGCTACATTTAAGCGGATTAAGCTTCATGTTGATCCTTCGCAGAGACGCAAACGTTTCTAGGATGTCTGCGAGCATGTCTTCTTCGGTGTTGCTTTTGATTACCAAGTCATCGACATACGCTTCAAGATTTCTGCCAATTTGAGGCTTGAATGCTGCGTCAATTACACGCTGATAGGTCGCGCCCGCGTTCTTCAAGCCAAAAGGCATCTTTGTGTAACAATAAATACCCTGCGGCGTATGAAAAGCAGTCTTGTCTTCGTCTTCCGCAGCCATTAGAATTTGGTGATAACCTTTGTATGCGTCCAGAAAGCACTTATATCTGAATCCAGACAAAGATTCAACCTTCCAGTCTATCTCCGGGAGAGGGTAATTGTCTTTAGGACATGCTTTGTTAATGTCTTTAAAATCAACGCACATTCGCCAGTTACCATCAGCCTTTTTCACCAACACCGGATTGGCAACCCATGTTTGATAACGCACTTCGCGTAGAATGTTTGCTTTGACAAGGTTGTCTACTTCTGCGCATAGCCAATCACTGCGGTCTAAAGCCATATGTCGCTTTTTTTGTCTAACAGGTGTGAGCGATGGATTAACATTCAATTTATGTTCCGCAATGTCCCGCGGGACACCTGTCATATCTGATTCGCGCCATGCGAAAACATCTGCGTTTGCGGACAATATGCCATGTAACTTAGCCTTGGTTGCAGCTGATAAACCTGCGCCGATTTTTATACCCTTATCTGGATGCAAGCGATTAGCAATGACCGCACTGCTTGCAATCTGCTCCTCGACGCTAGGGATGTTAATTTGCACCACTGACGCACATATCTCAATCTTTTGATGTGACGCCATTGTGGCAACTCCTCCCTTAGTAGGAAACTTAATCAAACCGTGCACTACCGAAGGTATGATGTTAAAACACCGTATGAAATTTCTTCCCAGTAGCGCATTATATCGCGAAGTCGAGCGAACCACATAGAAGTCAACCAATTCGTTCCTTGTTAACTGCGGATTCCTGTCATCTTCGAGCTCTATTAATAACTCTATCCGTCCCACGGGCCATGAGCTTTCTCCGGAAAAACCAGACAGCGTGATATCGGACGGACGTAGCTGCGCCTTCACGTGTTCGGGAAGAAATTGATAGCAATGCTCGTACATAATGTCAACGCCGCTCCCAGTGTCGACATGCATGCGCTTGACCTGCACCCCGCAAGAAGGAATGCGGCACTTGATAATGATAGGTTCATTCACCCTGTCAATTGACATCACAGGAGGGAAAGTGATTGGAAGAAGTTCCCAATCCTGATGATCGTTATACCTTCTTCGCTGACCTAATCTCTCTGCATCAACCATGTTAATGGTTAAATCAGCATTTTTGGCCTTATCCACTTTCTGCCACGCGAAGGTTTTAGTTTTTGACCCCTCTTCTGCGGCTTTCCCTTTATCTTTCTTTGGCGGTTTGAGGTGATCCAACTTACCCGCACGGAGCGCCTCCAGTACCCGTTCCATCAAGTTTTTACACCTATTCGTATCGTGCCCGTAATCATCGTGAAATTCACAATACTTTGTCTTATCCCGCTTACCAAATTCTGTAAGCGGAGTTGGGACCGCGAAGGTCGCGCATACTGGCTCCGTCGCCAAAATTTCTTTGGGCGTTTTGGATAAGCTTTTAAGAAGCGCATAGTTCTGATTGTTGATGCCGCGCTGATTATTGTTTCGATAATTGCCACTTGATTTCCCTTTATCATTCCTGATAGGACCACCACTAGGATACCTTCCGCGAGAGTTGTTACCACGATTTTGATCGCGCGAACGATCATCATCGTCCTTCCTCTCGTTGCGTGTGCTAGCTGTTGGAATGTCATTATCTTCGCCACTCCGCATATAGTCGTGGCATTCATTAAGCGCCTCAGCATAAGTTGTTGGGACTGTATGGCGCAGACGCCTTACCAGTGTTGGATGACGTTCTGAGTTTATACCATGTATGAGTCCGGAAATCTGTTGCTCTGGTTTGAGATCTGGTATACGCAGGCACTCATTAGTATACCTTGTGAGAAATTCGCCCAAAGATTCCTTGGACTTCTGCACGATGTCATGGCATTCAATGTGAGTGCGCTTGCGTGGTCTCTGATTCTGATATTGCAGTAAAAACTTTGTCCGCAGATCCATAAACCCGGCAATACTACCCGCCGGCAACTTATTAAACCATTCACGAGCAATACCCTGTAGTGTCATAGGAAATATCTGACACGCAACCGGATCCACCCAGCCTTGAGTGCGCATTGCACCTTCGAAGCGCTGTAAAAAATCATCTGGATCGGTCAGGCCATTGTAAGTACCCAACGTGCTAGGTATCTTTGGTGCTGATGGAAACGGGTAGGCGGATATATGCGGAGGAAACTTGTCAAAGGTAGTCGGTAGCTCGAAGGGTGGTTTAACAGGATCCCCTTTCAAATTTGCAAAGAAACGCTTCATCATGTCCTGAACAAAGTCAGGTTGTGAAAATAAGTGAACCATATCGGGAGGTGCGGCCTGCATGAATTGACTTGCAAGATTTGCCTGCCCTTGAACATTTTGCCAAGGTTGACCCTGCGTCTGCGGATATGACCAAGGCTGCTGTGTTGGAAAAGAGGGATAACTTGAAGACGCGGAGTACACAGGTGGCTGTAAAGGAAGCGAAACCTGTGGCGCAGATATCTGCGAAACTTGAGGATACACACTTAAAAGCCCAACTGTATGCGCTGTGCTTTGCTGCTGCGCTGTTATCGGCGCCCAATGAGAGTTCGCATCTGGGATGACCCCAAATCCCCAACTATTAAGTAATGCCTGCGCATCCGCAGGAGTTAAAAATTGTGAAACTGGGCGCGGTGGTTGCCAAGGTTGCAACGGTGTAAATGACGAATTCTGCTGAATGCCCTGCGTATGCAGAGGTATTGAAACAGTGGTACTGTAAATAGGTACCTGGCCGCAGCAAACCACATGCGGCCCCGTTGTTCCACCGCCAACGCCTGCAAAGATGACCCTTGGATCCACTGTCGAAAAGTCCAGCCGCGTGGTTGTGACTGGTGAGTTTGCTCTTGGCGGTGTGACCCCGTCTGGATATATCGGCTTGTACCTCTGAAAGGGTTCGCCGGATATAGGTGGAGGGTATATCGTGTATCCCGCCTGAGTAGCGGCCTCCGTAGTCATAACCGGTGTATGTTGACTACCAGACGGTGCGTTCTGAACATCTGTTTGGGTATGTTCCGATGATTCCTCAGAAGTCATGATACTGTTAAAGAAAAAATTCAAAAATTTTGTAAATAACGAGTCATACAATTCAAAACCTTAAAAGAAAAAGCAATTAAATAGTCTTGAATTAATTCGACTCTCAATGAAAGCACCACTTGATCATGCATATTTTAACCGAGGGGTCTTAACATGCTTGCTCAACGTAAAGGATGGGTTTAAGGATCTTAGAACGTGGCTCTCCGGTCCGGCTACCGTGAATAACCCTGGCCGACATGATGATGTCGGCGGGGTGGCCAAGTGATTTAGTCCACCTTCGATGACGTCCGTCGATCAGAAGGCCCCAAGCAAGGTTGTAGGTACCAGTTAATAAAGAACTCACCTGTTAACCTTTAGAAGATGATAGAGGATGTAAGTTACGTAGGATGTGTGGTAGAAGATGGCTACGTAACGTGGTATATTGCTAACGACGATTAGGGTTTGTATTTATAGGCAAACCCTAATTCTAGAACCGTCATAGGATAGTGATAATCGTTTCCATAACCATCTCCCCCAAATCACGGATATAATTATGGAAAAGATATTTGCTCATCCGCCGTAAAGGGACCAGATACGGATCCGCATGCCGCATGACGCATGAGAGCACCCCGCATACGCACCATAGCGCATGCCCGTGTGCATGTTACATGCGCATGCGGGCTGCGGTATCATTATTGAACAAGTCAACAAATTCATTGACTCACTGCCTACAAAATGGAAACATGTTATTGACCCATTAAGAACCACTCATACTTTAAAGAATTTTAACATGTCTTCTCTGTATGGTACACTTTGGAACCATGAGAAGGCAGAGGCCAAACTTGAGCTTAATTTGAAAGAAAACTTGAAGTCTGCTCCCACCACTTCAAAATCTACAAAATCAGATGATACTGCTCTTGTTGCTGCTGCTAAAAAGAAAGCCCAAAAGGCTTTACTGGTTCAAAAGCTGATGGCAGAAGAAAAGTCAGCTGAAGAGGAGGATACTGGTACTGGGTCTGAGAAAAGTAGTGATGATGAGGATGATGTAGAAGGGTTTGCTGAAGGTATGGCATTGCTGGCTAGGCAGTTCAAAATGTCCAATCATAGTAGAACCAGCAAGCTATACAAAGTGAGTAAGAAGTCAAGTGCTATGTATGGCAGCAAATCAGTCAAGGGCCTCAAATCAGAGTGTTACAATTGTGGGAAGGTTGGACATTTTGCTGCTGAATACATGTCCAGGAAACCTTCAACATCACATGCTAATTCCTTCTCAAAAGCTGAAAAGTACAAGAACAAGTACAAAGCTATGAAGGCTCAGATGAAGGAAAGCTCAAAGACTGGTAAGAAGGAAAAGAAGCTAGAAAAGGTACTAGTATCTGAACATCATGATTGGGATGAAACCAGTTCATCTTCATCCTCTGACAGTGAAACTGATGATGATGGTGCTGGATATGTTCTAGTAAAAAGCTGTGTTTGATGGACAAAGAGGTTGAGGAGTTTGATGAGGATGATAATGGTAGTACATTTGTGGCTGATATGAGGGAAGGTGAACTAAAAAGGGATTCACCTCAATAGAAATCTGAAATGCTCTATAAGGTTGAAAATTTTCGAACTTATACTGATGATGAAAAAGCTGAAATGTTTAACTACCTAAGAATTGACTTAAGCAGAGGTAGCAAACGTGAAGAAGGTTTCAAAACTGAAATTAAATCTTTAAATGAAAAACTTAAATGCAGATCCGATGAAATGAAGATCTTAAAAGATGAAATTTCTAAACTTGAAAAACAAAATTTTGCTTTAAAATCTCTTCACTTAGATACAGCAGTAGTCCAAAACCAGCTTAGTGACCTTAAAAGGGTAGTAGCCTCTTGGTGTTTGTCTGCTCAACACACAACAAAGTGCATTAATGAGCAGATACCTGCCCAGGTTGAGGCATTCTTTGCTAGTGACTATGCTACTGTTGTTGCACATGCTGAAGTCACTTTCATGGACCCTATGATTGAAATTGATCCTGATGCTGTCTTGCTAAATACTTTTGCCATGACAGTTAATGGTAACAAGGTCTTCACAAATAAATTTTTAAGACCTGCTGTTAACCCACCACCTACCATGAAAGAGATAATGGAGGATGAAGAAATAGCAAGAGAAGCCAGTACCTCAACTGATGAGACTACTGACCCATCTAGCATCTACTACATGACTCTAAAGGAAAGACGTATTAAAAGTGAAATCACTGAAAACAATCGAAGAAAGTTAAAATCAACTGATTCCCCTTCGTGTTCAAATTTCACCAATGCTGAGCCAGCTGATGAAAATCGTACTGGTTAACCAGTAGCTGCAGACAAGCTAGCAAAACGTAATACTGGAAAGTCAAAGGTAGCAATCAAGATTCATACTGGTTAACCAGTATCAGCTGACAAGCCAGTAACTTCCCACACCGGCTCGTTAAATAATAAAGGCAAAGCAGTATACCATGATTATGGTACTGGTTCCAAGAAGAAAGCTGCCCTTAAGGGAAAAGCTAAAGTGGACCAAATTGTGGAATCGTGTGCTGGGTCATCAATCACTGAGATAATGACTGTTAAGCTTGACCAGCTCATAGCTGCTATAGTCAAAAGCAGACCTGATCTTACTTCCCCTATTAAGTCTGTGTATGACTAGTCACCTAGACCAAAAGTGAGAAAATGCTACAAGTGTGGTAGCAAATTTCACTTGGCCAACCAGTGTACTCAAACCTAATTCCCATCTGCTGCTGCCTCTTCAAGCAAACCAGCAGACAGGAAGAGATCATCAAAAATGACTCTTCCAGAACCCATCCTCGGATGGGTTGCCAAAAAGAACTAATCTCTTAGCTACTGTGCAGGGCATTCAAAACAAGCAGATATGGTATCTCGATAGTGGATGTTTTAGACATATGACCGGATGTAAGTCCCTGCTGATAGACTATCAAGAAAAGGATGGTCTAATTGTTTCATATGGAGATAATTCGTTGGGTTACACAAAGGGTTTTGGCACTTTAACAAATAGGAATGTCACATTCTCAAATGTGGCATATGTCGTTGGGCTTAAACATAATCTACTCAGCATAAGCCAACTGATAAGTAAAACTAAGATAGTCTAATTCAGAAGAAAAATTGGCACTATTTTTTATAAGACAGGGAAGCCTCTGATGACAGCAAAAGGACATGAGAACATGTATCAAATCGACATGAACACATCAGTCACAACAACTAATACTTGTTTTTATTCAAAGGCAGCAGACAACCTCAAGTGGTTATGGCACAAGAGACTCTTACATCTCAACTTTAAAGATATTCAAAAATTATCTAGTAAAAGTTTGGTGTCTGGGCTACCCACAATGTCTTATTTGAAGGACATATTGTGTCCTGGTTGTGAAAAAGGAAAGCATCACCATGCTTCATTCAAGTCAAAGAAGATTTCATCTGTTGAGAAACCATTTCACCTACTTCATATGGATCTTTTTGGTCCTGTTAATGTAGCCAGCTGTAGAAGGAAGAAGTATTTCAAAGATAAAGGTATTTCACAGAACCTTTCTGCCGTGAGAACACCTCAACATAATGGTGTTGCAGAAAGAAGGAACAGAACTCTCATTGAAGCAGCAAGATCTATGTTGGCTGAGTATGGGTTGAAAAATTCATACTGGGCAGAAGCTGTGAATACTGCCTGTTTTACCCAGAATACATCTTTAATAGTGAAAAGACATCAAAAGACCCCTTATGAAGTTCTCAAAGGAAGAAGACCCTCAATTTCATTTCTTCATGTATTTGGCACTCCCTGTTTCATTCTGAACAACAGGGACCAGCTTGGTAAGTTTGATGCTAACGCTGATGAAGGTATATTTCTTGGATATTTTAACATGTCAAAGACATATAGGGTTTTCAACAAAAGAATGGGCTGTTTTGAAGAATCCATTAATGTTACATTTGATGAACTGCCCTCACTTCACCTTCTGGACAAGAAGATGAAGAGTTATTATTTGAAGAGCCTACTCAGCAAGCTCTTGATGATGAAGAAGAACCAGCAACAACTCCCTCACCAATCCATGTTGCTGAGTTCTCTGATGATGAAATGGAACATTCTGTTCCATCTGTACCTAAACCTCGTGGACCTACTGGCTCTACTGAAGTTCTACAACTTGAGCAGAGGTCTACTGGTTCTGAAGGATCATAAGCTGGTACTGGTTACACTCATAATGAATAACTGTCTTCTACTGCTGCTCATATGGCTGAACCAGCTAATGATCAACATGACGTGTGTTCCACAATAAGATCACCTATTCATAACACTAAATGGACAAAGGAGCATCCAATTGAGCAGGTTATTGGTAATCTGGGCAGTGGTGTTAAGACAAGGAGACATGCAAGCAGCAACTTTTGTATGCATGTAAACTTTGTATCTACCATTGAACCTACATGTCCAGAAGAAGCAATCAAAGATCCTAGCTGGGCAGGAGCTATGCAAGAAGAGATCTCCCAGTTTGATAGGAATAAGTTTTGGACATTGGTACCTAAACTTGATGATGAAACTAAGAAGATCATTGGTACCAAGTGGGTTTTCAAGAATAAGATGGATGAAGATGGGATTGTGATCAGAAACAAAGCTAGATTGGTAGCTCAGGGTTTCAAACAGGAAGAAGGATTGGATTATGGAGAGATGTATGCACCAGTGGCTAGGATGGAAGATATTACATTGTTCTTGGTATATGCTGCTAAGATGAACTTTAGGGTATTCCAGATGGATGTTAAGTCTGCATTTCTAAATGGGAAGCTGCAAGAAGAAGTCTATGTCAAACAGCCTCAAGGTTTTGTAAGCAGTAAATATCCAGACCATGTCTACAAGTTAGACAAAGCTCTATATGGCCTAAAACAGGCACTAAGAGCATGGTATGAGATACTTCATGTGTATCTCACTGGTATAAGTTTTAAAGTTGGAACAATTGATACCACTCTATTCTCAAAGGAGATAGATGGTCATCTCTTGCTGGTACAGATATACGTGGATGATATTATTTATGGATCTAAAAATGAAAAACATTTCAAGATTTTTCAAAACTTATGTCAAAGACATATGAAATGAGATTACAAAGAGATTTTCAATACTTTTTAGGATTGCAAATTAAACAACTTGATGATGGAATTTTTATAAGTCAAGATAAATATATCAAAGATATGTTAAAGAAATTTGGTCTGACCTGTTTAAAGGATACAGGGACTCCAATTGCAGCATCTATCAAAATAGATGCTGATCCCAATGGTGAACCAGTCAATATCACTGAATATAGAGGTATGATTGGGTCCCTACTTTATCTCACAGCCAGCAGAGCAGATATTATGTTTGCCACATGTCTCTGTGCCAGATATCAAGATAATCCTAAAGATTCACATTTGCTGTCATTAAAGAGGATATTTAGGTATCTGAAAGCTACTGCTAAATGTGGTCTTTGGTATCCCAAAGACCAAGATTTTAAACTAATTGGGTATTCAGATGTTAATTTTGTAGGATGTAAAATAGACAGGAAAAGTACTACTGGAGGCTGCCAGTTACTGGGTGGTAGGCTAGTCAGCTGGACGAGCAAAAAGCAAAATAATGTGTCCACATCTACTGCTGAGACAGAATATGTTTCTGCTGGGAGCTGTACTGCTCAAGTGTTGTGGATGCAAAGCCAGCTGAAGGACTATGGTGTTCATGTTACAAAAACTCCAATCTACTGTGACAACACCAGTGCAATTGCTATCACCAACAATATTGTGATGCATTCAAGGACTAAGCACATTGATGTTCGATATCACTTCATAAGGGATCACGTTCACAAAGTCCTTAGATGAGAAACGTTTTAACTACCTCATCTCTGAGCTGGGTATGTTTGAACTCTAAAATAAAAGATAATTTTGTTGGTGTGCTCGTTCTACAACATGTAGGGCAAACCAGTAAGTCACAATTCTTTATTTACTGCCTACATGTCAAACAATCAGCACAACAAGGCCTTTTATGTCATGGTTATACGCTGTCTAAAATGAAGTAATAAATAGCTCACAATACTAAAATGATACCTTAAAACTGAAACTCATTTAATCCCAATGATTTAAATTAAATACATGACATATTAAATGTAATAAAGAATTTTTGTATTTAATACAAACTTTATTTTGTGGTCTTTAACTTCAATTTTGAATTAAAAACCTACTGCATTTAATGTGTAATGGGAGGTATGAGGGTTCAAGCTAATTAAACGTCATGTCAACAGTCAATGTCCCCTCGAAAACATGCCAGTCTGTCAAATCTGCTCACGTGCCAGCAGATGACAGTTGCCATTTTCTATCTCCTGCACTTTTTCACCAATCAGAAAGGATAAAAGGGTGATTCATTTTCCATAATAACCTTCGGTTATTTAATTTTCAAAATCACACTCTTCTCTCAAAATCCCCAAATCTTCAAATCATTCAAACATTCATCTTCTACAATCATCAATGGCAGACCAAACAACAACAACCACAACCAATCAAAAACCAACCTGAGGAACAACAACAACAACAACCACCAGCACCGGAGGAGCAATAAGAACAGGTACCATTGTTTGCCTTGCATCCATGCCTTGTACATGCCGCAAACGCACCAGCACATGATCTTATTCGTCTATCTAGAGGCAATGCTGCACATGCTCTCTCCATCCCCAAGTATAAAGCCAACATGG
Organism: Rutidosis leptorrhynchoides; assembly: GCF_046630445.1. Lineage (NCBI taxonomy): Eukaryota > Viridiplantae > Streptophyta > Magnoliopsida > Asterales > Asteraceae > Rutidosis > Rutidosis leptorrhynchoides. Next base: position 664,317,528 of record NC_092334.1, read on the forward strand.
GCTATGAGACGTTAATTGCATACATCAGGCAATGTCCATTGGCTAGATCTATCACCGGATTTCCTTCCAGACTCTATCCGGCCTGCTTATGCAGATTTTGGTACACGGCTACCATTACCAACACTCCACAGGGTACACCATGTGTTCATGGCATTGTTACTGAAACCCTAACATGCTCCGTCACCGTCGATGATGTGAGACGAGCCCTATAATTTCCAGGTGGACCATTTATTGCTTCACCATCTAGTGATTATGTGAGAAGGGAGGTGCTGGAAATCATCGGATATACAGGTGTTGTGGCCCATAGCCCATTGAGGAAGCACATGCCACCGCTGTGGTACTATTTATTTGGTTTGCTGACCCAGTGCATCAGCAAGAAGTCAGGAAGCTTTGATCAATGCTCAGATTTTGAGCTAAAGATGGGTCATGGGCTGCTGTTCAACAGGAACATCGATTATGCTGCAAAAATCTACCTAACGTTAAGGGAAATGGTGCTTGCACCAAAAAGAATACATTTAATCCGCTTTCCAAGGTTTTTGAGTCTTGTGTTTGAAAATGAGCTGGGTGATGCTTACGAGCAAATTACTGACGAATCATTTGACCTTCCACTGAAACAAGGGGGGATAACAAAGGCAGCACCAGCTGCTCCATATACTGTTCTGACGCCAGGAATGCTCGAGTATCTTGCTGCTCAGGGAAGAGCTACCCAATCGACTGCCTCTGGTAGTGCACCAGCTGAGGGGGGAGGGACCTCAGCGAAAGCTAATTGTTCGACGGAAGAAGCCAGCTACCTCAACTAGAACAGCCACTGTCTCAGATACTGGTAACGCAGTAGTTGTATTAGAATATAGTGCTCTCTGATAATAAAGAACAGCCCTAGTCTTATATACTGACTACCTACTTCTAGTATTGGAATCCATTGCTCATCTATTTCTTGGTAACAGGCAAATCAAAACGTGCAAAAATTGGCTCCAAGCACGCCACAGGGGAGGTTGCACCAGTCTCAACTGCTGCTCCTAAAAAGGATGTTGCTATGGAACCTGGTGCGTCTCTAGACCAAACAGCAGAAATCTCTAACATAATTAAAAATATTTTAACTGCTGACTTGAAAACTAAAAGTGGAGTTAAGGGTATAACCTTGGCACCCAAGCTGACTGGTATTAAAACTAGTGTTAAGAAGAGTAGCAACCCATATTCTTCTAACCAGGCACTTCCACATTTTTCAAAATTATACTTCATGAAATATCCTCTGCTGACAGTACAACCAGCAGAGAACATACCTGACCCCCAAAGCAGACTTGAGCTGGCTCCTCATCGTGTTGAACCAGCTCAGGCTAGTGCATAACCTGAATGTTACTTGGATCATGATAAGAGTCACACTCCTACATTATTACCAGCCAGAACTCTTACACAATCTAGGTCAACATGTGTTGCCAATGAGTTAGCAGAGTTACAGCTGCACTTACAGACACCTTATTATGTCTCAATCAAAGGGCTGACTAAATCACCAGTCTGTCCTAGAGACCAAAATCAGATACAATTGTTGACTCAAATTTATTTGGTTCTACAGTTGTTAACATAAAATGTTCTACTGTTTCAGTTATAAGCAGGGTAGATGAACAAGCAGAGGAGGAGTTTAAAAGGAATCCTATTGTATTTACTGGTTCTGAAACTTGTACTGATAAGCTCTCTGCTTCTACAACTAGTGTTGGTGCTGCTGATTTTCCTACTGGTGATGCTGATACTAGTACTGTTTCTTCTACTCCTGCTGGTGATACTGGGGATCAAGTTAATGCTGGTTCAACTGTTCCTACTGGTTCAGAGGAGATGGTTTTTAATGATTCTGCTACTATTATTCCTCCTCCAAATCTCAGTATTGCTAACACCACTACTATTCCAGAAGTGGCTGATGAGATGATTGTTGAACCTCCTCCTGTTCTTGAAATGGTCATTGATAACATTATTAAGGAGGTTCTTTTTGATGATCTTGTCACTGAAGCCAAGGGTGAAACTGTGTTAACTACTGATACTGCTGCTGATCTTAATGATTCCATTGATATGGAGTTTCAATTCATGACTCCAAAAGCAGCAAATGTTATTGTCATCCCTGGTTCAGACTCTGGTGAACAGGGTGTTACATTGGATGCTGGTACCCCTGCTGCTGCTACTACAACTGAATCTACTCAGGCTTCTGTTTCTGGTGAAAAGCCTAAGTATGTCTGCAAGGTACCAGATCCAGATGAAGTGCCCAACTTCATTTACAGGGGAGCATCTATCACCCCCAAAATTGCTTTACTAGTTGATCAGCTGACTATTGATCTGAAATGTCCCGTTCATATTGATTATAAATGTTCTATATTAATTGATTTCGTCGCGAGGTTTTGACCTCTATATGAGACGTTTTTCAAAGACCGCATTCATTTTTAAAACAACCATAACCTTTATTCTATCAATAAAGGTTTAAAAAGCATTACATAGATTATCAAATAATGATAATCTAAAATATACCGTTTACACACGACCATTACATAATGGTTTACAATAAGAATATATTACATCAAAAATAAGTTTCTTGAATGCAGTTTTTACATAATATCATACAAGCATGGACTCCAAATCTTGTCCTTATTTTAGTATGCAACAGTGGAAGTTTTTAATAATCACCTGAGAATAAACATGCTTAAAACGTCAACAAAATGTTGGTGAGTTATAGGTTTAACCTATATATTATCAAATCATAATAATAGACCACAAGATTTCATATTTCAATACATCCCATACATAGAAATAAAAATCATTCATATGGTGAACACCTGATAACCGACATTAACAAGATGCATATAAGAATATCCCCATCATTCTGGGATATCCATCGGACATGATATAAAACTCAAAGTACTAAAGCATCCGGTACTTTGGATGGGGTTCGTTAGTCCCAATAGATCTATCTTTTAGATTCGCGTCAATTAGTAGATCGGTTTACTAATTCTTAAGTTACCAAGCAAAAATGGGCATATTCGGCTTCGATCATTCACCCATATAACGTAGTTTCATTTACTTGTGTCTATTTCGTAAAACATTTATAAAACTGCATGTATTCTCATTCCAAAATATTAGATTTTAAAAGTGGGACTATAACTCACTTTCACATATTTTTACTTCGTCGGGAAGTAAGACTTGGCCACTGGTCGATTCACGAACCTATAACAAATATGTACATATATATCAAAGTATGTTCAAAATATATTTACAACATTTTTAATACATTTTGATGTTTTAAGTTTATTAAGTCAGCTGTTCTCGTTAGTAACCTACAACTAGTTGTCCACAGTTAGATGTATAGAAATAAATAGATATATATTATCTTGAATCAATCCACGACCCAGTGTATACACGTCTCAGGCTAGATCACAACTCAAAGTATATAAATTTTTGGAATTAACCTCAACCCTGTATAGCTAACCCCAACATTACTGCATATAGAGTATCTATGGTTGTTCCAAATAATATATATACATGGGTCGATATGATATGTCAAAACATTTGCATACGTGTCTATGGTATCCCAAGATTACATAATATATTAGAATACATGTATAATACAATATAAGTTACCTAGGATATGATTAATATAGATTTGTTACTAATTTTCACGTAGCTACAACAAGCAAAAATATCCAATCTTGTTTTACCCATAACTTCTTCATTTTAAATCCGTTTTGAGTGTTTCAAGTTGCTATGGTTTCATATTGAACTTAAGTTTATGAATATAAACAGAAAAAGTATAGGTTTATAGTCAGAAATACATGTTACAAGTCATTTTTGTAAAGGTAGTCATTTCAGTCGAAAGAACGACATCTAGATGACCATTTTGGAAAAACATACTTTCACTTTGAGTTTAACCATGATTTTTGGATATAGTTTCATGTTCATAAGAAAAATCATTTTCTCAGAAGAACAACTTCTAAATCAAATTTTATCATAGTTTTTAATTAACTAACCCAAAACAGCCCGCGGTGTTACTACGACGGTGTATGTCCGGTTTTACGGTGTTTTTTGTGTTTCTAGATTTTAAATCATTAAGTTAGCATATCATATAGATATAGAACATGTGTTTAGTTAATTTTAAAAGTCAAGTTAGAAGGATTAACTTTTGTTTGCAAACAAGTTTAGAATTAACTAAACTATGTTCTAGTGATTTCAAGTTTAAACCTTCGAATAAGGTAGTTTTATATATATGAATCGAATGATGTTATGAACATCATTACTACCTCAGGTTTTGTGGATAAACTCACTGGAAATGAGAAAAATAGATCTAGCTTCAAAGGATCCTTGGATGGCTTGAAAGTTCTTGAAGCAGAATCATGACACGAAAACAAGTTCAAGTAAGATTTCCACTCGAAATAAGATTGTTATAGTTATAGAAATTGAATCAAAGTTTAAATATGAGTATTACCTTGTATTATAAAGATATATTACTGTAAATAAGAAAGATTTCTTGAGGTTGGATGATCACTTTACAAGATTGAAAGTAAGCTAGCAAACTTGAAAGTATTCTTGATTTTATGAAACTAGAACTTATAGAATTTATGAAGAACACTTAGAACTTGAAGATAAAACTTGAGAGAGATAAATTAGATGAAGAAAATTGAAGAATGAAAGTATTTGTAGGTGTTTTTGGTCGTTGGTATATGGATTAGATATAAAGGATGTGTAATTTTGTTTATATGTAAATAAGTCATGAATGATTACTAATATTTTTGTAATTTTATGAGATATTTCATGCTAGTTGCCAAATGATGGTTCCCACATGTGTTAGGTGACTCACATGGGCTGCTAAGAGCTGATAATTGGATTGTATATACCAATAGTACATACATCTAAAAGCTGTGTATTGTACGAGTACGAATACGGGTGCATACGAGTAGAATTGTTGATGAAACTGAATGAGGATGTAATTGTAAGAATTTTTGTTAAGTAGAAGTATTTTTATAAGTGTCTTGAAGTCTTTCAAAAGTGTATGAATACATATTAAAACACTACATGTATATACATTTTAACTGAGTCGTTAAGTCATCGTTAGTCGTTACATGTAAATGTTGTTTTGAAACCTTTAGGTTAACGATATTGTTAAATGTTGTTAACCCATTGTTTATTATATCTAAAGAGATGTTAAATTATTACATTATCATGATATTATGATATATTAATATATCTTAGTATGATATATATACAGTTAAATGTTGTTACAACGATAATCGTTACATATATGTCTCGTTTCGAAATCATTAAGTTAGTAGTCTTGTTTTTACATATGTAGTTCATTGTTAATATACTTAATGATACATTTACTTATCATAATAGTATGTTAACTATATATATATATATATATATATATATATATATATATATATATATATATATATATATATATATATATATATATATATATATATATATATATATATATATATATATATATCCATATATATGACATCATATAGTTTTTAAAAGTTTTAACGTTCGTGAATCACCGGTCAACTTGGGTGGTCAATTGTCTATATAAAACCTATTTCAATTAATCAAGTCTTAACAATTTTGATTACTTAACATGTTGGAAACACTTAATCATATAAATATCAATTTCATTTAATATATATAAACATGGAAAAGTTCGGGTCACCAAAGTACCTACCCGTTAAATAAATTTCGTTTCAAAATTTTAAGCAGTTGGAGGTGTTGACGTATCTTCTGGAAATAAGTGCAGGTATTTCTTCTTCATCTGATCTTCTCAATCCCAGGTGAACTCAGGTCCTCTACAAGCATTCCATCAAACTTTAACAATTGGTATCTTGTTTTGCTTAAGTCTTTTAACCTCACGATCCATTATTTCGATAGGTTCTTCGATGAATTAAAGTTTTTCGTTGATTTGGATTTCGTCTAACGGAATAGTGAGATCTTCTTTAGCAAAAAATTTCTTCAAATTTAAGACGTGGAAAGTGTTATGTACAGCTGCGAGTTGTTGTGATAATTCAAGTCGGTAAGCAACTGGTCCGACTCGATCAATAATCTTGAATGGTCTAATATACCTTGGATTTAATTTCCCCCGTTTACCAAATCGAATAACGCCTTTCCAAGGTGCAACTTTAAGCATGACCATCTCTCCAATTTCAAATTCTATATCTTTTCTTTTAATGTCAGCGTAGCTCTTTTGTCGACTTTGGGCGGTTTTCAACCGTTGTTGAATTTGAATGATCTTCTCGGTAGTTTCTTGTATTATCTCCGGACCCATAATCTGTCTATCCCCCACTTCACTCCAACAAATCGGAGACCTGCATTTTCTACCATAAAGTGCTTCAAACGGCGCCATCTCAATGCTTGAATGATAGCTGTTGTTGTAGAAAAATTCTGCTAACGGTAGATGTCGATCCCAACTGTTTCTGAAATCAATAACATATGCTTGTAGCATGTCTTCAAGTGTTTGTATCGTCCTTTCGCTCTGCCCATCAGTTTGTGGATGATAGGCAGTACTCATGTCTAGACGAGTTCCTAATGCTTGCTGTAATGTCTGCCAGAATCTTGAAATAAATCTGCCATCCCTATAAGAGATAATAGAGATTGGTATTCCATGTCTGGAGACGACTTCCTTCAAATACAGTCGTGCTAACTTCTCCATCTTGTCATCTTCTCTTATTGGTAGGAAGTGTGCTGATTTGGTGAGACGATCAACTATTACCCAAATAGTATCAAAACCACTTGCAGTCCTTGGCAATTTAGTGATGAAATCCATGGTAATGTTTTCCCATTTCCATTCCAGGATTTCGGGTTGTTGAAGTAGACCTGATGGTTTCTGATGCACAGCTTTGACCTTAGAACACGTTAAACATTCTCCTACGTATTTAGCAACATCGGCTTTCATACTCGGCCACCAAAAATGTTTCTTGAGATCCTTGTACATCTTCCCCGTTCCAAGATGTATTGAGTATCTGGTTTTATGAGCTTCTCTAAGTACCATTTCTCTCATACCTCCAAATTTTGGTACCCAAATTCTTTCAGCCCTATACCGGGTTCCGTCTTCCCGAATATTAAGATGCTTCTCCGATCCTTTGGGTATTTCATCCCTTAAGTTTCCCTCTTTTAAAACTCCTTGTTGCGCCTCCTTTATTTGAGTAGTAAGGTTAGTGTGAATCATTATATTCATAGATTTTACTGGAATAGGTTCTCTGTCTGTTGATGCATGTTCTGTAAGTCCCTAGACATCTTGCCTACGTTTGTGATTAGTACTTCAGTTTATGGGATACCATGATCGCTCGTTATTATCCTATCTATGTTTGTATGTGGTTACAGGTACTACAGGAACGCGATACAGATGTTTGACTATGTTAGACTTAGTCAGACGTACGAGTCAAGCATCACTCGTACGGCTGACAGGCTCATACGCACGGTTGATGCTGAGCTAAGTCATAATTATAAGCTGAATGAGAAGACACGAGTGAGTGATCACCCGTACGGCTGATAAAGCCAACTCGTACGTGTGATGGATGACTCGTACGGGTGAGTCAACAGCAGGGGTATATAAAATCTTATGTTCTTCATTTTAGGTTAAGCCTCTCTCACACACAATCACTCAGATCTGGTTCACCTGATCTGATTCTCTCTCAACCCAAATCACTGCTGGTAGTGAATAATAGCTCTAGGCATTAATCTAATCACAATCCTTGTTGTGGTTTGACTAATTTAATCCCAAAAAGCTACCCATATTCACTTTGATTGGTTTGATTCACTAATTCCGCCTTTGTGTGAATTAAACCTGTTGATCTTGAAGTTCCTAGTCATGTTTCATCATTGATATCAGAGCATTGGTTGTGATTTCAACATCATCAAGTGATTTTTGGTGATTAATAGGGTTTATTATTTGGGTTTTTGAGATAAAAGTGATTTTAATTAAAAAGGAATCATTTTTACGTGTGTAATTGTAATTAGAGAGTGTGTTTATGTTTTTTAGTGCTAATCCAGCTTTTGGACGAAGAAATTGAGGGTTAACATCAATTTTTAGGGTTTTTGGGTGAATTGAGCTGAACAGAAGTTCGCACGAGTGGGTCAAACTTTTTGATCACACGCACGGCTGACCACACGGTTGATCGTCACTCGTGAACTCACACGCACGGATTAGCATAACCTTTTGAGGTTAAGTGACTACAGTCTGATCACACGAGTGATCAAACGGTTGATTGTGACACGTACGAGTAATCACACGGTTGATTGTCACTCGAACGGTTGTTACTTGTGTTCGGTTTTGTTGGTTAAGTAGTAACAAGTACGCTTGAGTCTGTAACACGTACGGTTGATACTTTCACTCGTACGGTTGATAACCTGAACCGCACGGTTTACCCTTTGGTAAAGTTTTCAAGATGTTTAATTCAAATGATTACGCGCTGGCCGCACCGTTAGTTCAGAGCATTACGAATATGACTCAACGATTACTTCTTGCTGAGAGTGAATCAGGAAGTGGTACGAAATGTACGAGGTTACTGAATATGGATAATTATTCTACTTGGAAGTCGAGGTTTAAGATTTGGTCTGATGGTCAGGACACGAAGCTTTGAAAGTACATTGAAACCGAATTTCAATGGCCACGTTCACCAGTTACGAATGAGTTGTATACATTACACAACATGCCTTCTGAAGAACGTGAGGAGTATAACTTGGAGAAAAATATGTACTGTAATTTGACAAGTGCTCTTGATGGTCCAATTTTCCATCAATTTCCGTTTCATGATAATTCATTCAAGATATGGGAAGCACTTCGTACTTTTAATGAAGGAAATTCATCTTACAGAACTAGAAAAGATTTAGAGCTGAAAGCTGAGTTTGATCGTTTTCACTGGCAAGTTGGAGAGTCTATTACAGAATTGGTTGAAAGATATCATCATTTGCTAGCTGAAATACATAAGCATGATGTAACTATTGAAGAGAAAGACAAAGTGACATGTCTAGCTAGAGCATTACCGTTAGAATGGAATGGTTTTGTATTAACTATGAAAACTAGTGGAGAATTAGCTACTGCTACAGTGAACTCATTTATTGCAAGACTTCGGGAAGAAGAACTAGAGTTGTTAAACAAAGTCAAGAGGTCTAAACAAGTTCAAGACACCAAAATGTACTGTCCAAATGGCTACACACCGCCTAAGTCGGCTCATGCACCATTTCAAACAACTTTTGCTACTAACAATCAGAATATGTATGGTTTGAATGTTAGCAGTGTACCTATTCAACAAACTTCGTATCCACCACAAGTTTCACCATGTTCACTCAACAATCAATCACAGCCTACTTCGAATACTACTGAGTCATCTATGCCAACTGCATCAGATGTTCTTTCTGCACTTAAGATCGAAAACATGAGAAAAGCTGGGAAAGAAAAGATTAGTGAAGATATAGCTTTGCTGTCAAGCCTTGTTAATTCTTATGATAGTTATCTTGATGGTCGCGTAGGTAATATTCATCTAACAACTGAAGATTATCATCAACTTGATAAGAACGAAGCCAAGAAGATGGATATTATGTGGGGTATGGCAAATCTTGTGAGACGTGCTAGAGATTATGAAGAGCGAACTTGGAAACTGATCAGTCTCACTAAGGATACAAAACTGGGTTTTGATATGAATTATGTTACTTGTTACAACTATGGAGAACTAGGTCATTTTTCAAGACAGTGCACAAAACAGAAGAAGCAGGGTAATCGTAATCCGTTCAAGAATCAGAACTACAGTTCTCAGAGTCATTCAACTAAACGTGAGATCTACATTACTGATAAAGTAAATGAAGCTGATGCAGCTGAAAGTCCGAACAAAGCTTTGGTTGTTATTCATGGAGACGATGATGATTGGTCTATGAAGTTAAATGTGGCTGACCAGTAACCTAAAGCAAACATGGCAAAGATCACCGAAGTAGAAGAAGACTACGTCACTAGTCAAAACATAATTGAGAAGCTGACTACTCGTGCTGAAAGAGCTAAAGAATTGTCAAGAACCATTCGAAGAGAGAAGGTTCAGAAGCAAGTTGTGAGCAAATTCAAAAAGGCACGTGATTCAGTCCCCCGTACACCTGAATCTGGAAGTGTTTCACCGAAATTATCAGAGGACTACTACTTCAACAGTTGGAAGGATAAGTATGGTGATACCTCAGTGTTTGAAGACAATCTAGAAGCAGATCATAGTGAAGAAACATTGGTTGATGCTGATAAGGAATTAGCCTAATGGGGTAGAATGATTGCTGTTGAATTGGAGATGTTAGTTCTTTTGGGTGAAGGTTCAGATCTTGAGAGTGTAAATTCAGAAATTGATGATTCGGACAAGACGTCAGAATCAGAGGTTGAAGATAAAGCTGATCATACTGGGGTAGATCAAACTGATTTTGAAGCATTGAACAAGCTAGCAGTAGACTTATTGAAGATGTGCTTATCAGCTAGTGATCTTGAAAAGGTTTCCAGTTTGACAAAAGCTAAGGATATATGGGATAGACTTGAGCAGATTCATTTGGGTAAAGATGCTGATACTTCAGAGTTTCTTACAGACTCGTCAGAATCAAAAGATGAGCTCGATGATGGGAAGAAGACAGATTTCTTTGCATTTATGGCTGAGACTTTCTCATCAAATAATGCTCAACAGGTATCTTCTGATCCATCTACTGTTATTGAATGTGTTAAATGTGCTGAATCTAAGGTAACAATAGATAATTTAACTAAGGCATATGCTGAAATGAAAGAAAAATGGCATGCTGACCATGTGACCACTAAGGTTGAAAATGAGTTGAAAGAGCAAATCAAAGTTTATAAAAAAACAACTTCACGATCTAAAATGTTATAACTTTGATATAAATCAAGCTTTAGTTAAACGTGTTGACACAATAAACGAATTGAAGAAAGAAAATGAATGTGTTAAAACTGATTTAGAAGCTATGTCAATTAAGATGAAATGTTGGGCAAGTGCGTCACAATGGAATGCATTAATGGTGGAATTAAATGGCACCAAGGGAAAGGGTATTGGATTAAAGGCTACAGCTCCACCGTTTCAGAACAAATTTGTTAATGCAAATGTTGTTGATGGACGACCAGAAGACTGTATTCCACCTAGTTATGAGGACTATGTTGAGAAGAATAAAAAGTGTAGCTCAACTGAGAATGCACCTTCTGATGATACCACTGAAGGATCTTTAGATCATGAGGAAGATAAGAAAACTGGTCTAGGAGATATGTCGGAGAAAAGGAAGGTGATAACACCTGATGAGCCAATTCGGATTATGAAAAATCCAAAGTTTGATAATAGAGTGGTTCCACCGGTTACACCTAAACCTGTATCTAAATCTGTTCCTAGAAAGAGTTCAAACAATTCTCCTGTGTTTGCAAAAACACAAGATCCCTCTTCCTTTAACTCTAATAATCAATATCAATCTAGAGGATATAGAGAATTTCGACAATGTTTTAGTTGTGGTGTGTTTGGACACATTGCTGCTAACTGTCCTACAAGGTTTAGAACACCAAGACATAAGATTGACCTCACATATGATGATCACCGATCACCTCATGTTCACAGAACAGGTTCACCTGTTCGTGATGAAGTTCGCACTAGAAGACATACAACAAATGTTGTCTATGGAGACTATAAGAGAAAGAACTTCAATAGGTCAATTTCCCCTGTAAAGATTAAAGTTCCTAAGAAGGATACCGAGGCAAGAGTTACTGGATCAAGTGATCGAGGTAAAGCCTATGAATTTAAGGCACGATCACCTTCGCAAAAAGCTAGTCGTAGGAAATATTTTTCCCGTACCAGACCACGAGTGAATCGCTCTGAAGATGAGTAAAATGTGAAAAACCAGAAGAGCAATGTTGCTTCTTCTAAGCTGTCTAAGTTTATGGTTTCAGACGATGAGGTTCCACCTGACTCAAATGGGAAATGGATGGAAGTTCAAGCTATGGGTGTTAATGGACAACCTACTGCCGTCCGGGCGTGGGTTCCCATTATTAATTAATTCTTTTAATGTGATATGCAGGGAACCAGGCTACCTGCAAACAAAACCTGGATAGTGGATAGCGGCGCTTCGAGACATATGACTGGATAGCTATCTCTTCTCTCAGATGTACACCCAATTAAGGGAGGTTATGTTGCATTTGCTGGAGATAAAGGAGGTCACATTTCAGCTCAAGGTTTGTTGAAGAATGATAAAGGTAGTTTCGACAAAGTAAGCTACTATCAAGAGCTTGCAAACAATTTGTTGTCGGTTTCACAAATCTGTGAAAAATCCTTCAAAGTAGCATTTGATGACAATTTCAGCTACATTTTGAAACCAGAGTTTGTGATTCCTCCAGAAATGACTTTGATGAAGGCTCCTAGACAAGCTGATTTATACATGCTAGATATGAATGTTGCTACTTCAACTGCTGAACATCATCAAGCTTTTGTTTCTAAAGCGACTGAACAAGATTCTATTACATGGCATAAACGCATGGGTCATTTAAGTTTTCGGAAGATGAACCATTTGGTTCACAACAATCTTGTAGAAGGTGTTGATCTTCGATCTTTTCAGATTCCAGGAATATGTGTTCCGTGTAAGAAGGGTAAGAAGAGCAAGAAAGCTCATAAGTTGGTGAAGTACAATCCTATCTCTGCTCCACTTGAATTGTTACATATGGATCTTTTCGGTCCAATATGTTTTGAAAGCATTGATGGAAGTAAGTATTGTCTGGTGGTTACTGATGATTATTCAAGATTCTCTTGGGTAATGTTTTTGAAATAGAAGTCTGATACGTTTGAGAACTTGAAAGTGCTAATCAATCGATTAGAGACAGGTTTTAATTTGAAAGTTAGAAAGATTCATTGCGACAACGGTACCGAATTCAAGAATCAGTTTCTTGTAGGTTTCTGTATTGAAAAAGGTATCAATATGCAGTTCAGTTCTGCATACGCTCCACAGATGAATGGTGTTGCTGAAAGGAAGAATAGGGTTCTGATTGAGACTGCTAGAACTATGCTAGCTGATTCATCTTTACCTATTCAATTTTGGGGTGAAGCTGTTGCAAATGCTTGTTACACTATGAACCGAGTTTTAACAGTTAAATGACTAGGTAAAACATGCTATGAGTTACTGCATGGGAGAAAACCTTCGTTGAAGCATCTAGAACCATTTGGTGCCCCGTGTACCATTTTAAAGAGAAAACCAGGAAGTAAGTTTGATTCAAAAGTGGTTACTGGAGTATTTCTCGATTACAGTTCTCCTAACAAGCGAGTTTTCAACAATGAGACGAGATGTGTTAAAGAATGGTCTGAAGTTGTCGTCCAATGGAATTACACAAAGACTGCTACCAAAAGTCATCCTTGGATCTACAACTATGATGAGCTGATTGATTCATTTAATCTTGCTCCAGATCAGATGGAGAATGAAGTAGAGTTACAAATGTTGTTTGATTTACAGAATGAGCCAGAAGTGTCTGCACATACTCCAACTCCATTACCTACTGTCGTTGATCCATCACAAGATTTAGATCAAGATGTTGATCCAGTGTACGATACCTGCGGATCTGATATTTTGAGTGACAATTCTGATAATCTTGAAGATGGAGATACCACGAATCTACATCAAGAAATACCTATTCTTACACACCCAGTTCCCAGAACTACAGCTGCTCATCCTAGAGAAAATATAATTGGAGATCCGAATGCATGCGTTAGGACAAGAAGACAAGTTCAGTTTGATGGTCAAGTTGATTCCCATATGACAGCCGCTGCTGCATATTACGAGTACTCATGTCATATTTCTAGAATAGAGCTAATGACAACAAAAGAAGCTTTGAAGCATGTTGATTGGGGCATGGCTATGCAAGAAGAAATTCAGCAATTCCATCGTCTAGATATTTGAAAGTTAGTTACTAAGCCGCATGGTGCGAATGTAATCGACCTCAAATGGGTTTGGAAGTGAAAATTCGACGAAGATGGCAATGTTACCTGTAACAAAGCAAGATTAGTTGCTAAAGGTTATCAGCAAGATCCTGAATTTGATTACGATGAAGTTTTCGCTCCTGTTGCCAGATTGGAAGCGATTCTCATTTTCTTGACTTTCGCGTCTTTTATGAAGTTTAAAGTTTATCAAATGGATGTTAAGAGTGCATTTCTTTATGGCAAGCTAAATGAAAGAGTATATGTCAGTCAACCTCCGGGTTTTGAAGATCATCTTCATCCTGACAAAGTTTACCGATTACGTCGAGCCCTTTATGGTTTACATCAAGCTCCTAGAGCTTGGTACGGACGATTACCGAGTTATCTGATTGAAAAAGGATATCAAATGGGCACGGTAGACTGTACTATGTTCACAAAAGTTCAAGATGACGAAATTATTTTATTCCAGATTTATGTTGACGATATTATCTTCGGTGCTACTAAGCAGGAACTCGTTGATGAGTTCGAACAGGTGATGAAGGACGAGTTCGAAATGAGTAAATTGGGTCTCTTACATTACTTTCTTGGTTTACAAGTCGAACAGACTAGTAATGGTATTTTTCTTCATCAAGCAAAGTATGTAAATGATATACTCGAACGATTCGGTATGACTCAAGAACGTCCTGTGTCAACACCGTTAGCTGTGAATCATGGTATTTCGCTAGAGTGCGAAGGAGAACCTGTTGATCCTACGTATTATCGAGCAATCATCGGATCGCTCATGTATCTCACTGCGTCCAGGCCAGATATTATGTTCGCAACATGTCTGTGTGCTCGTTATCAAGTTAATCCGAATACGGTTCATCTTACAGCTGCCAAAAGAATTCTACGTTATCTATTGCATTCGCCAAATCTCGACATCTGGTATTCGAACGATGAGAAGTTTGATCTTGTAGCTTAGAGCGATTCAGATTATGCTGGTTGCAAAAACAACAACAAGTCTACATCAGGAGGATGTCAATTTCTAGGTGAAAGGCTGGTGACCTGGCAATGCAAGAAACAAACTGCAGTTGCTCTTTCTACATGTGAAGCTGAATATATAGCTACTGCTAGTTGTTGTTCGCAAGTTGTTTGGATCCAACAACAACTTCGCGATTACGGGCTAAGAATCTCTTTCTCTCCTCTTTATATTGATAATACTGCTGCTATAGCAATTACTAAGAATCCGGTGCAACATTCTAAGACTAAACACATAGGTGTTAAATATCATTTTCTTAGGGATTGTCATGAGAAAAAGATTATTGAGGTTAAGAGAATAGGTACTAAGGACCAAAGGGCTGACCTATTCACTAAGGCTTTTGATAAACCTAGGTTCTTACTCCTACTAGAGATGAATGGCATTGTTGATCGGGACAAAGTAATTACGAATGTTGTGTGTGAGGGTTAGTCAAGCTTTTAGACTTTGCATGTAGGATGCATGACATGTAGATTTTTGGTTGTTAATTATCTGTATTGCATATTTTTACTTTCTGTCTGCATTCCTTTGCATGATTTATTTTATGTTTGCATGTTAGTCTGTAGTTATTTTCTGTTTGGTTAAAATGCTAAAACACAAAAAGATTTTATATTTCAGAATTTTAGGGGGAGTATATGTTATCAGCAGAAAATACCTAAAAAGTGAAAAATGCCTCACCAGAAAATCTTAAAAAGTTGAAAAATCCGAAAATGAGCGTGTTTTGATTAATATGTTGGATATGAAGAAATTACTGTACTGAGAATTGATATATTTGATTAGTAAGGACTGATTTGAACGTTTATGTCTATCTGTTGTGTGATGTACTGATAGATGTGACTTATGAATTCTTGGCATTAGACAATCATAATAAGAATAACGATAATCTAAGATTCAGAAGTCATGGACGATCTGTAGCGTTTGAAGGTAATCACCTAATTATCTCCGAAACTGTATGAAATGATAGTTGTTGAGGAACTCAAAAGTCAGTTGAGGGTATCCCCTATCATAATTGATAATCGTTAGAGAAAGTTGGTGTTGGATGTCCCCAAGCAATATTCAACGTTGCTCTACCAATTCAGCTTCACAGCTATGAATGGGACATTCAATAGTTCATTTAAGGGGTTGAGAATTATTTGTTTGGCTGGTGCATACCACGTTGTCACGGGCCTGAGACTTAATAATCGAAACTAAACCCTGAAAATACAGAGAAAATTAGTTTATGTCGAAAGTAAGTGTCCCTTCTCGCTTAAGGTCGAAAAGTATAATTCCTTATTGCGGACCGTTCAAGCATTTAAGGGAGAACACCTTCGAGTGATCTGAGCACACAACAAAGAAACATGAGTTCATACATAAAAATGGGAAATCCATTCATAATGGCGTTCAAAATCAATATATCGAAAGACAGTGATATGCTGAAATATAACTATCAAAAGAAAATCAATGTCAATAAAATTGGCGTATCAAGATGGCAAAGTCCTGAAAGTATGAAGAATGCTAATTCTTGATGTGCTTATAAAGAACTCAGATCATTCTTAGTGTGACGCCCCCGCGCAGCTTGAATTGTTTAATCACGATGTTCACACTGAACTATCAAGATTCTTGTCGTCTGCAATTTAGAGTTATATCCATTAAGACTGTAAGTTGGAAAGATACTTATCTAGATATACTCTAATTAAATTTATATATGAAAGTTTAACTTTCGATTCCATTTTCCATGACAACTTGAACATAAAGAAGTTAAGGGCCTCGAGATTTATTTCGTGTGATGACTGGTCATCAGGCAAGTCTGCTTTAACTATAGACTAATCCCCACGGTAAATAGTGCACCTATTCGGATAATCTAATATACTCTGAGATCAGCCGAGCCAACTAGATTGAAGATTATCAACAAATTGGTAGAATCCAAAGGCTAACAGGGTTATTCAAAATGCCGTGAGAACCATCCTGTTCAATTTGAATGAAGTACATGGAAAGAGATAACTGAAAGTTACTTGTAATGAATTGACAACCTAATAAAAACGCACAATCATAAGTGATGGAAGAATCAAGGATTAATGAACTTAGCATGATCTCAAAAATCATTGCTTTATAGTGTTCAAGTAATTAATGCCAACATGATTGTCAAAGTGTCCGGAATGAATATCTTCATGTTTAATGAGGATTGATATCAGTAATTGTATGATAATAGACATAGACTGGATAATTAGGAATGAACAACAGAAATTGATTCAATATGTCAGTTCTGATCCATTTTTAAATAGTTAACCATCTTGCTCACAAAAAGAATGTAGATTTGTATGTCTTATATATCTGTTCTGTTAATTTGTTTGCATTGTAATCTATAAAACAACAAAAAGATTTTAGTTTTGCATGTTATTGCATATCATGGTAGAATGTCTTTTCTTTGCATATTTTTAGTTGCATGACATTGTATTTCAGAAAAGCTATAAAGATTTTATCTTTTTCTTATTTTCTGATTAATCCTCTGAATATGCACTATAACATCTGAAAGAACCTCGTCGAGATCAAGATATTGGGCCACCAAATCCATGAGATAGAAGTTCGTAGAGTTTGTGACTGTTTGAAGGACATTGATGATTTAGATTGCTAATGAACTTAAGTTGACATTACACTGTAGGATTTACTCTTGAAACACCGAATGATTAGAGTAATAACCTTATTTAGGTTAGGATTTTTTATCTGCCTAGGTGTTAATGGTCATTTCTTGAAGGTTTAGTGATTTTTGACTCAAGTTGAAAGTGCTTATTAGATCTAAGATTGCCGAACGAGTCGAAATCCTAAGATTGTAGAATTTTTTGAAGTTTTGAAATTGCCTAAGTGCTCAAACGCACGCTTGATGTGTGAACCGTACGATTGACCACACGTTTGAGGTTAACCGTACGGATGACCCTGATCAATCTTGTCCTAAGACAATTGGGTCACACGCACGTGTGATTTAGGTGAGACGCGCTTTTGATGGTGGATCGTGTGATCAACCGCACGGTTGATCACGAGAGTATAAATAGGGGTGATGAGCTCAACAACTCACACTTGTGCACCCAAAACTTTTTCTTTCTCTAAATTCGATCATCACCGATCAAGCTTTCCTTTGCATCGAACGTTAAGCATCTTTAGACGATTCCAGCGCCACCTAATAGGTATGATTTCATCGAGTTTTAGTACCTTAATTTGTTGTTTTAATGAGTCGAAACCCTAAGTGTGTACAACTAGAATTTCATGAAATTGAAGGTTGTTTTGATGTGTATCTGAAATTGTTCTGTGTTTAACGATACCTTATAATGCTATCGTGATGTAAATCAGTCCATAAAATGAACAATTATGTGATATTGTTGATTTGAAAAAGGCATTTAATATTAGGTTTCATCAGACATGCACGAGTGACGTCACTCACACGCGTGAGACATGACTCGCACGAGTCAGTGCACGGTTGATGATCAACCGTGTGAACCTTTGAGCTCACTCGTTTGTCTTGATTTTATTGATCACTCGTTTGCAAGAGCTGACATGTGTGATTAACCGCACGAGTCACCACACGGTTGACTCACTCGCTTAGAATTTTTGCCTCAATCGTGTACATTGTCTAAAACCATATTACTGCTCAAACGTGTCATCAGTAACACGAGTGACTATATCACTCACACGGTTGATCTCTCAGCCGCACGTGTGACACTGTCACTCGCACGTTTCATCCTGTTCAACATATTTATGACACGTTGATGCAAATGCTTTAATGGTTTATGTTGATTGATTTATATATCTAACATCTCTGTTAATGTCTCAGTTTCTATTTAGATATCATCAGATGGCAGAACAACAAGTAAACATTTCAGTTGATAACGTTGAAGGACAGGGGGAGCAACAAGTTAATCCACAAGCTAATCCACAAGCTAATCCTCAAGCTAATCCTATCAATCCACCTGCTCAACAAGAGATTCCGTTAGAAATGGGAAAACTGAATAATCAAGTCGCTCTTTATGATACTACTCTTGAAAGAGGTTCTGACTTTAAGGAGATTGTCGAGTTTCTTAAGAGATCAAGGATACACACTGCTATTTCTACTGAATGCACTCCATACTACAGTCATCAGAGAGAGCTCTGGAGAAATGATGTGTTGGATGTTGATGAAGATAAGCTTGTTAGTAAGATTCAAGGTCATGATATTACTGTTTCTAAGGATGTGATTAGAAGGATTTTGGGTTTCAATGACGAGAACTGCTCCCATATGACTATCAGTAGAGAACGAATACATGGTTGTTTCAGAAGATGTACTTATTCTGGTTACCTTGTTGGCAAATCTGAGCTGGTGAAGACATGTCTGCCACCACAGTTTAGATATCTTGCTCATGTAATCATGCATTGTTTGAGTGGATGCAAATCTGGCTTTGATAAGTTGAACGAGAAAGTGCAGAGTATGTTTGTGGCACTTGTTCTCAAGGCTCCATACGATTTTTCGGGTTTTGTTTTCTACTATTTCAAGGCAAACCACTTCAGTTCTTCCCAGAGATACCTGATCTATGCCTGTTTTCTTCAATTAGTCCTTAATGACGCTGCACCTGATCTACCTAAGCTTGAAGAGGATATTATCCACCTGAAGCCGATGAATCCGATTACTTTCCGCAGAATGGAAGAGACAAGGATTGCTGATTTAAAGCCTGACTTTAATAGAAAGCTCATTTGTCATCTTATCAAGGAGAACTATCGATGCCCAGCTGGTAATGCGTGGAGAAATGAGGATTCAGACTCTGATTATGAAGTTTCTGATAAAGAAGGTGAGGGTGATAATCAACGAGCTACTGGTGAATCTCAAGGAGGAGGTAATGTTGATGATGAGATTATCGAGGATGATGATGAAGTGACAGAGGAGGATGCCAGCTTAATTCAGAGAAAAAGGAAAGGAAAGGATCCTATGACCGCAGAACAACTCAAGAAGAAGGAGAAAAGAACGAAGTATTCTTATGAGTCACCTCAGAAATCATCACAGGGAGGTTCAAGGCAACAAGCTCAGAGAAAGCCATCCGGTTTCATGAAGGATGCAAGAGGTGCTGTTACCTCACCAAAACCTGCCACAACAACACCTCAGGTCACGTCAGATGAATATAAGACTCAGCAAAATCTGTTGATGTCTTTGGTCACAAAAATAACCAATCTGGAGAATCAAGCTACTGAGGAGAAGAAGATCAGTAATGCTAAGATTGAATCATTGGTGGAAGAGAACAAGAGGTTATCTGATAGACTGGACCGTCAGAAGGAAAGGACAGATAAGTTGAAGAAGAAGTTTTTGGCGATTAAGAGTGCGAACAGGGAGAAGATGAAGAAGTTGAATGAAAAGATTGAACAGCTTACCTCTGGTAAAACAAAGTTGATTAAGGAGAGAGAAGAAGAGTATTCTTCTGATTTAGGAGAAGGTGATGAAAAAGATGATGAAGAAGATGCTAGAACTGGAGGACCCTCTTTTGATATACCGTTAGTGATACCTATTCGAAGTTTTAATGAATATGGTGAGGTCTTTACTGCTGAATATTATATGAATTATTCAAATATTTTTAATGATGCAGAAAAGGGGGACACTCCACCAAGTGAGTTTCCTTTGGAACAGCTTGCTGCTCTGGCATATGACAGCGAAAACGATACGGAGAATGCAGAGTTAGTTGAAGCTAAAAACAAGGCTCCACAAGAAGAGTCATTGTCAAGTATCCCTCCTGAATCAATCCAAAATATCAACTTAAGTGATTTTGATAATTTGTTTGCTGATGAGAAGAGTGAAGATTCTGTTGGTAAAGATAGTTTGAAAGAGGATGTGATTATCGAGTCTGAGGACGAATTTTGACAGAATCTGATGCTGAAGAAGAAGAAGAAGAAGAAGAAGAAGAAGTTGAAATTGTTATGCCTTCGCTTGAGCCATACTCGCATCCGTCACTCAACACCTTAAATGATTTCTTCAATCTGAGCTGTGAGGAGAAAAGAAAGAACTTAATTGAGTTAGAAAAGGCGAGGAAGTTATACAAACAACAAGTTAAAGAAGTGGATGTTATGATAGAAAGGAAAAAGAAGATCCGACATGAGAAACTGCTAGTTGAGAAAGAAAGAAAATAAACAGAATTGAAAGATAAGAAACTCCGAGCCGAACAAGCTAAAGCCGATACATGGAATGAGATTAATGAATAGTTCAAACGTGATAGGGTTAAAGTGAATAGAAACGTTAAGGAAGACGAAGATCCTCAAAGTTGGTGGAGACAGAACTTTGTTAACCCTGATCAAGTAGATAAGCCAGAACTCGAGCCGACGTTTGTTAGTTTCTATGGGAAAGGTAAAAGAACCAAGAAGTACTCCAAGGGTAAAATTTTGAGTTGGGGCTATTTCAAGGAGATCAATTGTTTTGCGATCAAGAGGGAAGGAGGAGTAGATTATATGGCATGTCCAAGTCTCTTCAAAACTCTACCGTACTTCAAGATCATGCAACTTGCTAAGCTGAAGATGTTGAACGCTGAAGATTGTGACCTTTCCAGGTTGTTTCAAAGAAAACTCAGATATGAGTATAAGACAGGGAAATGGGACATCTTTAAGTCAACGGCCGCTAGGTTTTCCATACACCCGACAAAGAAAAATTCTAAGGGAGGACCTAACCGTGTTGTTAAGTTCCATCCAGCTAAGTATATGAAACAATCTCCCTTAATGCCATTACCCAAGGATATCTGTAAGAACTTCAGATGGTGGTTCTATGATGAGTTGTCAGAAGAAGCAGTGATCTTGACTGCAATTTAGAAGGATGTTGGAAGCATACAGTTCGACAATTTGAGGATTCTAGACCCTATGTGGCTGAGGAACTTGTCGAGATTTGATGTGGAGACTCTTCACCGCCATCACATTACATTCAGAGACGATCGAAAGGAGGAAGCTATAAGATATCAACGTGTGATAGATGTCCTCTATGCATACCTCAACAGAGAAAGTGATGCTCAAAGCTCAAACCAAGTTCAAGCCAGCTGATGTGTGTCGAATACTGTGATGCTAGTTAGTAATTTTTGTTTGTTTTTTGTTATTGATGATGATGTATTTTCGAGAAAGAGAGAATCTGGATATGTAATTGATATTAGACTGATGCTACTTTTGGACTTATGTATATTTCACGAACGTTTACTTTAGTGTAATCGATGTTCTTGGTCCTAGGGGGAGTTGTTGATGCATGTTCTGTAAGTCCCTAGACATCTTGCCTACGTTTATGATTAGTACTTCAGTTTATGGGATACCATGATCGCTCGTTATTATCCTATCTATGTTTGTATGTGGTTACAGGTACTGCAGGAACGCGATACGGATGTTTGACTATGTTATACTGGGTCATACGCACGGTTGATGCTGAGCTAAGTCATAATTATAACCTGAATGAGAAGACACGAGTGAGTGATCACCCGTACAGCTGATGAAGCCAACTCGTACGTGTGATGGATGACTCGTACGGGTGAGTCAACAGCATGGGTATATAAAGTCTTATGTTCTTCATTTTAGGTTAAACCTCTCTCACACACAATCACTCAGATCTGGTTCACCTGATCCGATTCTCTCTCAAACCAAATCACTCCTGGTAGTGAATAATAGCTCTAGGCATTAATCTAATCACAATCCTTGTTGTGGTTTGACTAATTTAATCCCAAAAAGCTACCTATATTCACTTTGATTGGTTTGATTCACTAATTCCACCTTTGTGTGAATTAAACCTATTGATCTCGAAGTTCCTAGTCATGTTTCATCACTGTCATTTCTGCTCAAGGCGTCGGCTACCACATTTGCCTTCCCCGGGTGGTAACGAATCTCAAAGTCGTAATCATTCAATAATTCAATCCATCTGCGCTGCCTCATGTTCAGTTGTTTCTGAATAAATATGTGTTGAAGACTTTTGTGGTCAGTATATATAATACTTTTGACCCCATATAAGCAGTGCCTCCAAGTCTTTAATGCAAAAACAACCGCGCCTAATTTCAAATCATGCGTCGTATAATTCTGCTCGTAAATCTTCAATTGTCTAGACGTATAAGCAATTACCTTCGTTCGTTGCATTAATACACAACCGAGACCTTGCTTTGAGGCGTCACAATATATCACAAAATCATCATTTCCTTCAGGTAATGACAATATAGGTGCAGTAGTTAACTTTTTCTTCAACAATTGAAACGCTTTCTCTTGTTCATCCTTCCATTCAAATTTCTTCCCTTTATGCGTTAATGCAGTCAAGGATTTTGCTATTTTGGAAAAATCTTGGATGAATCTCCTGTAATAACCAGCCAGCCCTAAAAATTGGCGTATGTGCTTCAGAGTTTTCGGGGTTTCCAACTTTTCAACGGTTTCAATCTTTGCTGGATCCACCTGAATACCTTCTTTGTTCACTATGTGACCGAGGAATTGAACTTCTTCCAACCAAAATGCACACTTTGAAAACTTAGCGTACAGTTTTTCCTTTCTTAACAACTCTAGCACTTTTCTCAAATGTTCTTCATGCTCTTGGTCATTCTTTGAGTAAATAAGTATGTCATCGATAAAAACAATGACAAACTTGTCAAGGTATGGTCCACACACTCGGTTCATGAGGTCCATGAACACAGCTGGTGCGTTAGTAAACCCAAACGGCATAACCATAAACTCGTAATGACCATAACGCATCCTAAAAGCGGTCTTTGGAATATCATCCTCCTTCACCCGCATTTGATGATACCCAGAACGTAAATCAATCTTTGAATAAACCGACGAGCCTTGTAGTTGATCAAATAAGTCGTCGATTCTCGGTAGTAGGTAACGGTTCTTGATGGTAAGTTTGTTCAACTCTCGGTAGTCGATACACAACCTAAATGTACCATCCTTCTTCTTGACAAAGAAAACAGGAGCTCCCCATGGTGATGTGCTTGGTCGAATGAAACCACGCTCTAAAAGTTCATGTAATTGACTTTGTAAATCTTTCATTTCGCTGGGTGCGAGTCTGTATGGAGCACGAGCAATTGGTGCAGCTCCTGGTACAAGGTCTATTTGAAATTCAACGGATCGATGTGGGGGTAATCCCGGTAATTCTTTCGGAAATACATCGGGAAATTCTTTTGCGATGGGAACATCACTGATGTTCTTTTCTTCAGGTTTAACTTCCTTGATGTGTGCTAGAATGATGTAACAACCTTTTCTTATTAGTTTTTGCGCCTTCAAACTACTAATAAGGTTTAATTTCGCGTTGTTCTTTTCTCCGTACACCATTAAAGGTTTTTCCTTTTCACGCATAATGCAAATCGCATTTTTGTAACAAACGACCTCTGCTCTCACCTTTTTCAACCAGTCCATACCAATTATTACATCAAAACTCCCTAACTCGACTGGTATTAAATCAATTTTAAACGTTTTATCCCCCAGTTTAATTTCTCTATCCCGACATATATTATCTTCTGAAATTAATTTACCGTTTGCTAATTCGAGTAAAAATTTACTATCCAAAGGCGTCAATGGGCAACTTAACTTAGCACAAAAATCTCTACTCATATAGCTTCTATCCGCACCAGAATCAAATAAAACATAAGCAGATTTATTATCAATAAGAAACGTACCCGTAACAAGCTCATGGTTTTATTGAAAACTCTTCCGCGGCCCTGCCCATTAGTATTCCCCTGATTCGGGCAATTACTTCTAATATGGCCCGGTTTTCCACATCCATAACAAACAAAGGCGGCATTACTTGTTTCGCCACTATTTGTTCCTTTAGTTCTGTTAAACTTTGGTCCGTAGACCTCACACTTTTTCGCACCATGGCCAGTTCTTTTACACTTGGTGCAAAATGTCGTGCAGAACCCATTCTGGTGGTACTCTTCACACCTTTGGCATTTTTGGTTTTTGTTGCCGTTGTTGTTATTGAGGTTGTTGTTGAGATTGTTATTGTTGTTGGAACGGTTGTTGTTGTTGTTGTTGTTGGGACGTTTGTTGTAGTTATTGTTAGGATTGCGGTTATTGTTGCAATTGTTGTTGCGATTGTGGTTGTAATTGTTGTTGTTGTTGTATTGGTGACCCTTGTCACTGGTTTCTTCCCTCTTTCTCTTGAGTTGTTTTGTGTTGGCTTCTTCGGCCGCCTGTTCTTTAATTCTTTCCTTAATCTGATTTATGAGTTTATGAGCCATTCTACTTGCCTTTTGTATGGAAGCGGGCTCGTGTGAACTCACATCTTCTTGAATCCTTACTGGTAACCCTTTTACAAACGTGTCGATCTTCTCTTCTTCATCTTCGAATGCTCCCGGACACAATAAGCACAACTCTGTGAATTGTTGTTCATATGTGGTAATGTCGAACCATTGTGTTCATAACTCCCTAAGTTCTACCTTGAGTTTATTGACTTCGTTTCTAGGACGGTACTGCTCGTTCATCAATTGCTTGAATGCCAACCACGGTAGTGCGTAAGCAGCATTTTGTCCTACCGGTTCAAGATAGGTGTTCCACCACGTTAACGCAGTACCTGTGAAGGTATGCGTAGCGTACTTAACTTTGTCCTCTTCAGTATACTTACTTATGGCAAACACCGATTCGACTTTCTCGGTCCACCGTTTCAATCCAATTGGTCCTTCGGTTCCATCAAATTCCAAAGGTTTGCAGGCAGTGAATTCTTTGTAGGAGCATCTGATGTTATGCGAGGTGTATATAAAATAGTTTTATTTTTACAACGAAATACTATTAAATACGATACAATTTTACACAAGATATTTATTTATTTATAGAATGGATATACCTAAACCTTGCTACAACACTTATAGGCAGTGTACCTAATCGTACAGTAGTGTAGTTTTTAGTAAGTCCGGTCCGTCCACATGGAACTCTTAAACAAGCTTAACGCTATATTAGTTTTAAATTTATAAAAATACAAATATATATATATAAGTGATATTATTATTATAAAAGGGGATTTTTACCGTTATTTGATCGGTTTGTCAATTTTAAAACTTTAGTTGCAATTAAAACCTAATGTAAAATACTAAAAATAAATACAACTTAATTTAAAGCGTAAAGTAAATAACGATAATGAAATTGCGATAAATAAAAGTGCGATAAAATAAAATTGCGATAATTAAAGAATACGATAATTAAAAGTGCAATTAAATACAATGACAATAAATAAAAGTGCGATAATTAAAAGTGCAATTAAATATAAAATAAAGGAAATTAAATATGAAATAAAGGAATTATGCTTATTTAAACTTCCGTAATCATGATGTTTGTTGTTTTTAGTTTATTCCCATGGGTTAATTGTCCTTTGTCCTAGATTATTCGATATGTCCATACGGATTTGTCCATAATAGTCCATCAGTCATAAATATAAAGTGCGAAAGTCTTCGTTAAATTATTCTTATTCCCGAAGTCAAATATTCCAACTAATTGGAGATTCGAATTGTAACAAGGTTTTAATATTTGTTTAATGAATACACCAGGTTATCGACTGCGTGTAAACCAAGGTTTTACTACTTTGTTAACAATTACACCAATTACCCTTGAATGTAATCCACCCCTGTTTCAACAAGTCTATTAACTATTAATCTAGTTCTGTGTTCGGTAAAATGAACAATTATTGGTATTTATAGATATCCCGCCCACCGTACCCAGTCAAGCGTATGTGGTTATATATAAATACGTCAAATTATAAGTTAATATATTAAATTAACGAGGTATTGTTTAGTTAATATAAAGCCCATTAATAGCCCATAGTCTAATTTCCACAAGTGTCGTTCTTTTGTCCAAACCCCAATTATGGTACAAAGTCCAATTACCCAATTTTAATATTTTAGCCCAACATCATGATTACTTCGTCATTAAATAAGCATAATAATAACTTAGCTACGAGACATTAAATTAAAAATAACATTAACCATAACTTACAGTGATTAAAAATAGCGTAGCGTTACACGGACAGAAATTCGACTTACACCCTTACAACATTCGCTAACATACCCTTATTATTAGAAATTAAAATTAAAATTAAAATTATAATATAAATATAAATATATATACGAGTGAGAGATTGAAAGGAAAAAGATGTGTAAATTTCGTCCAAAACTCGCAAACTTTATAGGACCAGGCCTGGATTTCAGGGCCATGCGATCGCATGGCTTTTGTGCCTCCAGGCCATGTGATCGCATGGTGGTAGGTAACAGCTCACATGATTTTTGTTTCTTTGCTTGCCGACGTTTATAAATAATAATATAATATATAAATAATTATAAGAATTATTTAAATATTATATTTTATTTATGTGCATAGTTAACTTGTAATTTTTAGTCCGTTGCGTCGAGCGTTGAGAGTTGACTTTGGTCCCGGTTCCGGATTTTCGAACGTCCTTGCGTATAATTTAATATCTTGTACTTTGCGTTTCGCGTCTTGTACTCTTGTAATTTTGAGACGTTTCTTATCAATAATTGGAACCTCTTTGATTGTATTTTGTACTTTTGAGCTTTTTGGTCGTTTGCGTCTTCAATTTGTCGAATCTATCTTTTTTCTTCACTTTTTATTATTTAAACGAATATCACTTGTAAATAGAACAATTGCAACTAAAAGCTTGTCTTTCTTGAGGAATAATGCTATGAACTATATGTTCGGTTTTAGCATTATCAAATATTCCCACACTTAAGCGTTGCTTGTCCTCAAGCAATATAGTCTTGAAATAAAAATACTAGAATCACTTCTTTATTCTTCACACTTTGTACATCAGTGATTTCTATACGGCGGTATGAACAATGGTAGTAACGATGTGGTTTACAGTCCCACATGACTATAAAAATTTAGATCCTTAAGGAAATTGGATCTCTATGAAAACATTTGATCTTTTGAAAATTAAATCTAGCTTTTACCCTAGATAAGTTTTCCGGAATAACCCTTCACCGGTGTTTGCAAATTATTTTTGTGGGTTTGGCGGGTTTCAGATTTGAAAATTTTAGCTCAAAACTTACGGTTTTGTGTCACCCACTTGCTAACCTTGTATTAGGAAAGCAACACGTCCAGTATACTTGCTCCGTATATTACCTTTCGGTAAACTACCGTCCGGTTTGTAAAGGAAAGCGTTGAATAAGCAACTGTTAATGCAATGTCCACTGACATGCTTTTAATTATGGTCTATAACGTGTCGGATGCAATTACTATCCTTGGTAGGAGCAATAGTAAAGCTCACCCTTATAATTTTTCGGTCTGGCATAGGGTCCTGTCTTTGACCATGCTATGCAACCACCGTTCTTACGGTTGACACCTGATTTGGTTCAGGTGACCTTAATGAATTCCAGGTGAATTCCTAGGATTTTACGTTCAATGGTAATGAACGCATTGAAAATGGGTTTTCAGAAAACAAATCGGTTTGTATTTTTGATCAAAATATTTTCTCGTTCAAGCTCGAGTTTAGATATCATCGAATTCCATGAATTTGTAATTCTCAATCTTTAAAAGTCAATCTCTAGGATTGAGTAATATCAGTCTTAAAAGCTGATTTTTGATCTTTTAAGGAGATTATCCTTTCTGGGGATCTGATTCATTAGTCTTATCCAGCTAATTTGCACGGCGTCCTCCCCATTTTACAAGACAGATCCTCTCATGATTAGGATAAGTCTAACCACTTGGCGACCCTGTTTGATGCTGAGGTCCGTGGATTTCCTGCTGATTTTAGAGATGACTTTTCTAGATTTTTCGTCAACTTACAGCTGGTCTGGACGACAACTTCATGACCTAAATCAAGAAGCGCGTTTCATTTTCGGAAGACTTTACTTCCTTTTAATGATGGAATTGATTCATCGTGTAGATCCATCTTTTCTTTCAAATATATTACAGTAAATTGGGTAAAACTGTTTAGATTAGTCCAAAGCAAAAGTATCTTCAGTTATTTGTACAAAAATATGTGATATATATTTTAAATAACTTGGTAGATTTTTCCCACACTTGGCTTTTATTTTCTTTGCCTTTTTATTGTCCTCTATTCCATTTTAAATGAATTCTAACATTTTTGGTTGTTTCTCAATTTATGTCCTTTCTGAGGTAACAATAATTTCGGTGTTAACCCCTAGTTTTATCTTTCATAAATATGTATAAACATGATTTTGAGTTCATTTAATTGAAAATTTTGAAAAATTTTACTAGAATTGGGTAGTCGGTATATAAGACTAGGGCTGTTCTTTATTATCAGAGAGCACTAGATTCTAATACAACTACTGCGTTACTAGTATTTCTAATGGTAACCAAGTGTATAAGTCAAAAAAATTTTAAAATTCCGAAAGAATTTAACCCATTCCCACACTTAAGATCTTGCAATGTCCTCATTTGCAAGAAATCAGTAACAATTTAAATTATTGAGGGTGATTAGCGTAGAAAAATGATTAAATTTTACCAAAGTTTCCAAACATATTGGCGTTTGTTTGTTGAATGATAAATGGTGCACATCATTTGTTCATTCCGTCTTGTTGTTACATCACATTTATTTTTCGTTTTGTCATCAAAAGTACTAGCTTTTGCTGAACTTAATGCCAGTCTTTGAAAATGCGCTGTTTTACCCTGTTTTGTACAATTGACAATATACATACATACAAATATAAACATGCATGGTAATTTGAAATGGGACTTAAAATCCCACTTTCAAATCAAATATGAAACATTAGTACAACATAATAAAAATATTAAACATTACAATAAAAGTATCATAATATAATGTATTTAAACATAAATAAACAGAAATAATAATAAAAATTAGAAATCATATAAATTACCAACCGGAACTAAATCAATCTGGATAGGGGTTCCAGTTCATGTCATCGTCCGGGTTCCATGGTTGGTGATAGGTGTACTGGTATGCCTGGTTAGGGTCGTAGAGTGTATAAGGTGGTCTCATCTCGGGCTGGTGTTGAGGATAGTAAGCGGGTCGGGTCGGGACGTAGTGATCCTGAGGTGACAGCCGGCTCATAATCCGAAACTAATGATAGTCCCATCTATCATGCTGTCGTTGCCTGAAATGCTCGTAATCATTCCGGGCTTGCCACTGCTCCATCCGACGAAATCTCTCCGCGTTTGTCATATCTACCTCCTCTACACGCTGGTAGACATCAATCATAGCCTCTCGAATGACATCGCTAATGTCATCCGCTTCTTCCATCTCCTCATCTGAGCCTCTCTCTACCTGAGGATGACTACCTACATAGGGTATTGCCTGGTTGCGTCTACTCTTCAATACTTTAGCACCCGCATAAACCCTCAATTCTAAAAGCTCAACCTGTTCCCTACATTCTATAAGTGGACCCCCTTGGTCCTTATCTACACCTAAATACTCTCCAATGAGAGTAACAAAAATACCTCCTCCAATTATCCCCCCTTCCTGTTTTCCTTCAACCATTTTAGACAAATAAAAACCAACACAGTAAGGGATATTAACAAAGCCTCTTGGGTCTCGAATACACTTTAGGTAAAATAAATCATGTAAGGTCAATTTTTCCTTGTCGTGACCTCTCTGTGTAATCGAGTTAGCCAAAAATCTATGAATTATACGAAGCTCGGCTCTGTTAATATGTAAGTAGGTATGTGTTCCTCCCCGCCCAAAAACATTATAATCGGACATACGCCTCCAAACGGCGTTCGCATCAAAATTCCTATCTACCCTTTCACCACGATAAATCAAATTCATACAATCGGGTAGTAGTAATTCAGTGGGCGTATATATCTGTAATGCCCTGGCCATGTCCAGCATGGACATCCTGTACATCCTACGGCCAAGTATAAACCTAAGAAAACTTCTATCATCTAATCTATCTACATCTACATTTAACGCTACAGATCTACGAATGGTGAATAAGTGTTCCCAATCAGTAAAAAAAGAACTGCCATACCTTTGGATCAAATGCTCCCTAACACGGTCAGCTAGTTGGACCCTTTCCAAAGGATCCCAATCAATTACCCTAGGCACCTCTACATCTTTCGTTATTAATTTGAATTTATTACTTTGATATGCCGGGTAATCTCTCCATCGTCTATCGAATCTCAGATTAGGATGCAACGTGTGTTCAGGAATCGTTGGGTATTCTACAGGTGGATGCATCGGAAATACTATGAATTCATTAACAAACTGTAGCGGATCATAATAAGGTACATGTTGATCAGGCTGATGTTGTTGTTCCTGTTATGGTTCTGGTTCGGGTTCTTGTTCTTGAGCAGGTCATCTAGATGATGATGATGATGATGAACCTCCAGTATCGGCTCTCTGCAAAACACATTAAACACAAAATTTGTGCATCCAAATATGCATTAGTGTTAGCAAAATAACAACTTAAAACAATTACAATAACATGTTCAATCAAAATTAAACTTATACACATTTTCACAATTTTTTTACAATTTTACACTTTTTCAAATAAGCACATATGAAAATGTATACAAAGTTCATAAGAATTTAACTCAAATAACATGTTAAAACAACCTTTACTAACAATTAAACAAGTCTCGAATGGCAATTATATCAAATTAATCAAGTTCATGAATTTTGCACCTAAAAAGTCCACTTTAATCTTCAAAAATCATGTTTAGGATTAAAGTTTGGATCATTTAGCTACCTAAACATGTTACACTACTCAATTTAGCAATAATTCATGACAAAAATCGGCCATAACCTGTTTATATCAAAAAGCCCCAAATTGCTCAAGAACACAAACCCTTGATTTCTAAAAATTTTGAAGTTTTTGGCTTTAAATCATGTTAAATAGCATCAATCTAGGTTATACATGCATAAATTACTAACAATTTAACTCTAATTACACTAGAAATTAACAAAATCAAATTATGAAAAATATAGCTCAAGAACACTTAAAATCAAATTTAAAGAGATTTAGGGTGAAATTGTTACCCTTTTTGATAAACTCCTTATCAAATTCATGTTTAGAGCGGATTGTAGCGAGAAATTTGATTGAATTTGGTGAAAATTTGATGAAAATTGAGAGGTTTTGGGGTGTATGTTCGTGTATATGTGTGTGTTTTGTGTGAAGAACAGACTCGCTGGTCTATTTGTTTCTGGCCAAAAATCCAGGTCCATGCGATCGCATGGCTACAAAGGCCAAACTCCATGCGATCGCATGGAGTCCGGATACAGTGACTTTAGCTTTTTTTTTATATATATATAAAAATCTTATACTTAATAAAACACAAAATTAATAAAATTTTAAAAATTTGTTTCTTTTTAGGATGAGAGCGTTTCGGATCGATGTCCTAGTCCGTCCCTCGACAAAATTTTAATATTTGTCAATTCAAAGCTTAGTTTTAAAAGCAAAGATTTTTGGGTTTTTTTTAAATGTTTTTGGCATACTTTAGTTCAATAAAATTAAAAATAATGATAATAAAAGTTCTCGTCCCTCCCTTGGGTAGAGCAATTTCGGTTCAACGACCTAGTCTTCAACTCACGACGAATTTTAAAAATCAAAATTTTAACTTAACGAAATAAAGTAAATTTTTGTTTTTAAATTCACACCAAACTTAAATTTATATTTTTGTTTTTATACATACAAACTTATATTAAAAATATTAATTTTTCAAATATTTACAATTTTAAATATATTGATTTAAAAAGTTTACAATATTATTTTAATATTAATTTTAAAAACAAAGTAAAAATAAAATTAAAAATTTTTTTGGTCTTTTATCACACTTTAATCAATCAAATATTAACAAAAACATACGCCCCTCTTTTCGGTAAAGTAATTTCGGCTATTTTTCCTAGTTTTACTCCTGACGAATTTCTGAAATATTTTGGGTTGATTGATTAAAGATATTTATACCTTAAGAATAAACGGTAAATTTCGCAGTGATGTAGTAAATTTTTGTATGATATCAATAATTTCGGTCGCAAAACCTAATTTTACTGAGTACCAATTTAATACTTTATAGCGAACGATTTAGCGTTTATTATCAAAAGGTTAAAAACAATAAAAATAAAAATAAAAACTGTACATACTTTCTTGTGAAATAGAATTCTTAGTGACCTGCTTTAGC